>NC_044281.2:51421410-51734535 GCF_004027225.2 Strigops habroptila | reverse complement strand
TCATATTAAAAAATTCTTAGCCAGCCTCAAACCACCAAATAAGCGGGTGGAGATGAAGAAAAGATTTGTATACAAAGCTGTGTCTTTGTGAGTTAAGACAAAAACAAACCACAAATGGAAGTTTCTGAAAATATCTCAATCCTGAAAGATTAGCCTCAGCAGAAGTGTCACTGCAGAAACTACCTGCATGTTGAAGAGGTTGCCTAGCAAGGGGTTTTTTCCTCATTATTATTCTCTACCTAGATTACTAAGAAAAGATCTCTCAGGAGAAATAACAGTAGGATCTTAAAAATAGTTCCAAATCTGCCATTAAAAATTCAATACAGATATTGTCTAAGCCATCTGTACTGATGTTGTTCCGATGCCATCACGTTAAACACGGTGATATTCTTTGCTGACCTTCTTTTTAATTCTGAGCACCCACTTAAGTATTTCACTGAATTAGGTGGCCAAAGAGTAGTGTGATGCTCAGAGACCAGCTACCTAGATTTGAAGGTGCTGTGGTAGCATTGTGCAGTGAATGGGCTGTGTCCTCCTAATGAATTAAAACAGGACAAGGAATTGCTCTGAAACTGGAAGAGGTGATCCATAGGAGTTACTGTATGGACAAGGAATTGAACTGAAACTAGAAGAAGTAACCCAGAGGGGTTACCATGAGAAACTCCAGCAATAGAAGTGAAAAGTGGACTGAAACCTGATGTTTTTTATGCTTCTCCTCTATGCTGTGATATACATGTTGTTATACTGTGACTGGCACTGTTGCATTTTGCCCCTTTCTGAAATCAGACTAATAGTTTTTGCCATGTACTATATTTTCTTTTGTCTTTCCTGCCTTTGAAAACTGGGTGTTCCCCATACAAATTTGTTCTCTCCCCACCTAGTCTTCCTCTGTTTGCTATTTTTCTTTTTCACTCCCTATCACATCAAAGGCCTTCACTACTCCCTTCCCCTTCCCTGGAGAGCTGCTCCTCGCTGCTGGAGAAAAGTATCTGGAGAACCCAAAGAGCTCAATAAAGAGCACTCTCCACTTGAAAACAGGAATGGCATCAGCTAACATGTTTTGTAGGCTATTGCTGTATTACACAGTTTGCATATTTGGCACTTTTCTACTGTGATTTGTGTGCCTGGACAAGGCAGCAGCCTCGATGGCAGAAAGACCCTCTTAACTCTGTTCTTGCAGTGCCATGTCCAACCAACACTTGGTTGATCCAGTCATCACACTCAGCTGGATGTAGGATGAAGCACTCTTCTGTGGAGCAGGTGTTTATCTATATTTGTATTATTTACTGAAGCAAATGTTATCTGGATACATTTACTGAGGATGAAGGAAACAAACAGAAACCTGTGTTAAATTATGAATGTCTACATTTGGAGGAAAGTGAGTAAAATATTGACAGTGGTTAAGAATTCTCATAGTTCATCTTGTTGCGTAGAAAATAAATGGAAGTGGGTAAAACCTCAGCCCTAGCGAAGCCAATACAAAACTACTACTAACGTCTTAAGATACCCAGCAGAAGCCATAATTTTAGGTGGATGGGAAACACTGCAAACATTTATTGTCCCCTAAATTCTCCATCACTGTAGCCTCTAAGCACTTCTCAAATAATATGACTCATTGTTTCTCTTGACCTTCCCCTGGGGAGAGCAGAGAATGCACCATGAAATGGTTTCTTTTGCCACCAGCTGTATTTTGAGGTGGAGTTGCTGCACTTCCTATTTGTTTCTATGAGAGACCAAGCAAGTCAAAGATGTCTGCGCCTTGTACTGGGAAAGGCAGGTAATTGTGCCTTTGATGACTGTCCATTCCCACAGGATTTTGCTTCCTGGGCTCAGGCTGGCCCTGCGAACACCCATCCTTCATCCTTGCAAAGAAGGAGCCAGAAGGCTGCCTGGAAATTAATTCCAGTGTGCCAGAGGCACGGGGTGGACAGGCACTGCCTCTGTCTCGAGCCTTGCGCCAGTCTGGTCACAAGCCACTGACCACTTTAAAGTTTCAGACCTGTTTAATAACGTCAGTGAGTGCGTAAATTCTTTCTTGTGGTGCTGCAGAGTAATTAAACATCCATCAGTGCTGCTGATCTTGCCAATGTAACAATACCAGCTACTGCACGCCAAAGCAATAAAATAGCTGTTTCCATGAGCCGCCAAATGTAATTTGAACTCTTCAGTTCTTTCCAGTTATTTACAAGTATTGTATTTCACAAACAGACCACCTCTTTTGTTATGTTCTTTAGGAAAGCTGTGTATTATGTTGGCATAATAGTCTTCTTCAGGGAGAGCATTTTGTTTTAATAAAATGTGTGCCACCATATTTAATCAATCAGATTGATTGACACCAGCACTAGCTGCATCTCCCAGCAGATGCTGCTGCTACCTCATTCTTATTCCAGTTTCATTTCTCAATCAAATCCATGTGTAAAAAACATAATGTGCTGCCAACATAATGTAATAAAACTTCAGCTGAAATGCACACCACCACAACTGAAACTGATAAGTCAAAGTATGGGGAAAGTTAACTTTAGCAAAATCATTTTTGACATGAAAATATTAAAATTTTACAGTTCAGGTATGCCTAGACTAACCCTAACATGAATGCAAAAGTTTCACTAGTGTTAAAAAAATCCTATAGAAAGAAACCTTTCCAAAAGTTATTGAGCTTTCAGCTCGCTCCCAGTATTTTCTAATCTTTAGAGTTTGTTAGTGTCACTCTGGTTGGATTTAAGCATGGGCTGCCCGACTGAGATGAGTTATAACTTTTGCCCAAACAGCTCAGGTGCTTGTGTTGGGGCAAGTGGTTATACATGGCTTTGTGTCAGAGGCTGAACTAGCAGGCTGGGAAGTTAATGATTCATACAAGCGTAGAGGGTACCCTAATTGTTAGATGTCACACACAGGATGAAACTACTCCCACCTCTAGTACAGTTCATTCTAAATAATCTGCACACCACACGTTACCTACATGGTATGTATGGCTCTCAGAGCAGCTTCCTGGGGAACATGTCCTTACAGGAGCTGGTTTCAGACCACTGAAGTTGAGACCCGTCTTGATACAGATGGATCCCTCAATTCCTGAGGAGCTTACACCTCAAACCTCCCCCAGTTAACCTTCAGCCTGCTGGCAGTACCTCAAAGCCAGGTGGGGATTAAAGCCAAGCATCTGATTGCTTGACAGATTATATTCTCTGTGCATAATGTTTTCATGCATAATTACTGAAGGAGGTATAAAAAGAGCTCCAGACCATTTTTTTAAGGCCACACAATGACTTCCCCTTCATGTAGTTTATACTTCTCCCAGTGATGATATGATAGGAAACACATGACCTGAATTCACATGCCATGAATTTCCTTCTGATAAAAAACAGAATAGAGGTTTTAATCTGAGAAAGTGCCTGGTGCTTCAGAATGCCTTTTTCCCTCCATCACTCATTTTCACATTAAAAGTTTTCATTAAATGCAGTCCTGCTGGACACTGCTTTGGATAGCCTATGTAGCAACTGTGGTTACACAAAGATGGAGAGATGGGGAAATTTTAGGCTGCAAGGAAATTGGCATAGCTGAAAGTTTTTTAACTGTTTCTTTAGGCAAAATGCATGAATGGTAAATATATAAGCACAAATCACATGAAGAAATTGTAGGTCTCAAATATTATCAACCTCTCCATTTTTATGTCCCGAGAACATAATGATCCCTTTGGCAGGTGTGCTTGGAATGCCTCACCAGCAGCACTGTGGGCCATGCTGAGCCATGCCAGCTGCTTGAGATCCCTTCTTTATTCCCATCATGCTGCTGAATCAGCCCATTTTGCTCAGAAATGTGTTTTCAAAGAAGGTTCCTTTAATACAGCCAAATGTTGGTGGGTGCTCCAGCTGCATAACACATGGGTGATTACACATAGGCTCCATAAAATGGGTGTGAGGATGGTGGTAGGTGTTCAAGCTGACCTCAAACCCAGAGCTGAGAGTGGTGGGGTTTGACCACTTGATGCTGCCATCCCACCACTGCTCTCCTCCTCCTGTGCCTTCCCAGAGAGGGGCTGGGGCTTCCTGCCCACCAAACACAGCAAATCCACATGGGCAGCCTGAAATCGATTCCAAAAAAAAGAGCTATGGAAATGATTCAGCGTTCAGAAAAAACCTGTTTTGTAGTGCCGAGTTCAGTCCATGTCATTTAGCAAAATGAAAATTCAGCAATAGTTTAGTTATTGACTATATACAATACACGGGGAGGAAATTCCTGACAGCAGAGGGCTCTTTAAGCCAACAGGCTGAAGTACAGAGGCATCTGGTAGCTGCAAACTGGAGCTAAACATATTTGGACTAGAAATAAGCTGAAATTTATTAGTCATGAAAAACCCTAATCCCCAAGACTTTCTTGTTTTAGAAATCTGTTGGGCTCCACAGACCTCAATGGCAGATTAAACCAGACTGGAAAGGAATCGGTAGTTCCAATTTGATTGTAAAGATAATTTTCATTCAAATTAAAAACACATTTTAAAAGAAATTAGCTTGTTTAAAATTGCATTTGTTACTATGACAAGCTGCAGTAAAACCTTGGCTTACTGTTATCTTGGAATAATTCAGATACATAAACTAACACACTGCATCAATGAGATAAAAATGGTTTAAATTCCATAATCCTTGGGTTTTAACTTGTACTCCAAGGAAGCAACTTGAACTTCTGAAAAGAGCTCAGGCTGTAGAGACTTATCACAAAACCATGCAATGCACTGCCTGCAGCATGTTTGGAATGTTTAAGTCCTCAGAAGTTCATTGTTTGCTCCCAGCCATTTCAGAACCCTTAGGACATCACACCCCAACACTGAGACCGCGTTGGAGGGTGCCAAGCAGATGTCCTTTGTTTCCCTCAAAAAACATATGCCCTCTCCTTTTACATAATGAGCATCCTGAGTTCAACTGATTTTGCCTGTGGACGGTTCATGACTCTTTTGCCTCTAAGAGCACACACACGCACCGGCTATGCAGCATTAAAGTGCTCAGCTCTGAAGACCTTGTCCCTACTCATCAGATCCCAGTAGACATTTCTGCCAGGAAAAACAAAGAAAACTGAATATTTTTTGAACAAGACACCCTAAAGAGGGCAATGTATCACACTTGTGAGGAAAGGTTAAGCCAAATGGAGGCAGAGCAGAGCTTTCTTGGAGATGGTACAGTGAAAACACTCCTATGTGGAGAAAAAAAAGAGAAACCTCTCTAAGAAGTTTTCCTCAGTGCTGCTGCTGAAAGGAGTGTTGTGCCTCCACGTCACATAGCTCGGGCTGGAGCGGGGTTTTTCATGGCATTTTGAGCGTGCCTCAAGCAGAACCTGGCTCTCAGCGTGGGTTCAGGAGACAGAACTGATGGCCAAGTCCTAGGGAGAAACAGCTCTATTAAAACACAGATGAGAAAGAAAACATAGCAACGTGATTCTTGATTCTAAAATATTTGCCTAAATTTCATCCAAAACTGTGCTAAGCCTTTTTCTGGCACATACCTAGCAATGTCCTTCCAGGTAGTCACATTACATGTTATTCTAGATAGTACTAATAGAACATAATTACATAAAGCCTTTCCTTGCTCTTACTTAATTACTGCTCACAGGAGCTCTCCGAACAAGGTACAGTTTGCCAATGAATATATGGAGGAATTGAAGCCCAGAAGATGAAGCTCAGCAGCTGAAACATAAATCTTAAGTGGCAGGTGGGATGTTCTGGAGGACCTGAGACATTATTATGGGGTTGGCAGGTAGGAGAGATGACTTACATGAGACCCCACCTTCTGCAGTAGAGGCCAGGGCTGGCAGCTTAGTGAGTCCAAAGGAGCATCAGGCACGTATGTTATGGCAACTGAATCCCCTTAAAAGTGGTTAAAATTTTGCCTGAGCTCTCCTGCAGTATGAGAACTATTTATATAGCATTAGGCTGCTCTGCAGCAGTCTTCCAGAGCAGAAGCTGGACATGGACCACTCTCATGGTCTTCATCTGCCCCAAAGTACCTTTGGTACTGACAGAGCCTCTAAACAAGGAATGAGAACCAGCATCCTTTGCAGAAGGGATGGATATTGCTTGTCTGACCCTGGCACCCTGCAGTCTCTGCCACCTCCTCATAAGGATGCTTTTTTGACACGTACCTTTTCCATGAATGTCTGTCTGACCTTTTCTGGTTCTTGTTTAACATGGAGTTCAAGCTTGTCTAAGATGTAGCCACTGAAGTGTATTTTTGTGTGTACCTTTGTCTCTGAACAACCAAGCCAGTGCATTTCAGTCTTCTGCTGCTGCTACTTGCTGCTACTTGCTTCCCCCAGCAGTGGGCCGGGGTAGACTCCTCCTCCCCAAGAGCCTGAGAGCTGTGACCCCATAATTTGACTCTGCATGACAGAAAAAAAATGAACCATCAGAGCGGGCGATGAGGGCAGAGGAAATGGTGCTGCTGCTCCTTGCCCCACACAAGCCAGCGCCGTGCATGGCCTGGCAGTCCCAGGCATTCCCAGCACAGTCCGTTCCTGCTGCCTCCGCTGCACTGCTCTACTACGGGATTTTTCTGTTCAATTGGTTTTGGCCGCCTTCCAGAATTTCCCTCAGGAGCACAGCTGGGAGGATGGAAATGGCAGTTTTTAACACTTCATATTTCAACCCAAGTGGAATGAAATTTTAGTGGAGCAAAAACATGGTGGTTGAGCACCTCTGGACCCTGAGGTACTGTCTGCTCACCAAACACCACCAGCATCCCACTATCCAAATGTCAATGTTTTGAAGGGGAAAAACATAGGACAGTTTTGTGAGGGGATGTGTTGCAAAGCCTGAAATAAATATTTCATCGCACACCCTCCTCTAATACATGCAAAAGAAGTCCAAAAATATTTGGACATTAAGGTTTTGGAAAGTTTTGAAAGGTCAATCTAATAGAAATATCCCCAAATTTTGGAAACTTTTCAATTTCTATTCAGCATCTGTGGCCTGACTCCAGTTCTAATATGTTTGTTACTGCACAGACATTAAATGTCCTGTCCTCTTTATCTTCCACATTGAGTTCTCTCCCTGGCATAGTGGTGTTTTGCAGTTGGATTGCAGATCAATCCAATACACTGTTCACACTGTGGGATTATTTACAGTCTTCCCCATCATACAAGACAGGGTGACAGTTGCCAACTGTACTGGTGGCTTTTGTGATGAGCAAACTGAATGCTCTGAATTTGGCTGGAAGCTTATAATTCGTGGCACATAAAAAAACCTGAACAACATCAGATGTGAACACTCATTTTAAACATCCCGCTGCTTGGCACAGATTTCTCCTACATCTGTGTGAAGAAGTTGCTGTACGACCCAGGACCATGGAGGAGCTGGGACAGCAGCTGTGCTGCAGTCATAGTTTTGGAAAATTGCTGGATTTGAGGCTAAGCTTATGAAGAATTTGGCAAAGTACGGAGAGGAGGAAACTTCAGGGTATCTGGCCAACCTTGGGAATGTCCCACTAAGGAGAAACTCTTCAGACTGAGGTGCTGATGTTGAATTAAGTTGGTTTTATGCAGATTTACACTTTCCCAAATAACTCGAGGAACAGTTGAGTAGTACCAACTACTAGTACTACTAGTAGTACCAACTGAGAAGAGGGTAGGGAATTGTGGTTAGACTGGAGTATCCTCATCCCTGCCCACAGACAGATGTGAATTGTACAGCCAGCTTATACTAAAGACTTTTAATATACTAAAGGTTTTGTTTTCTCTCATCCAAGGCATTTATCCTGACATTTTTCTTGCTTCATCCAGTTCTTACGGCTTATCATTTATATCATCGGACTGTTTGGACTTGTTCATAAGAATGGAAGTGTAAAAGAACAATGATTTGGACAAAAGTACAGTTGCTGCCATGGCATAAACCAGGCATTTTCTCATTCACATCTAGGACAGGAGAATACTTTGGCTAGTATACCTCTATATCAAGTATGAGAAGTTTCTTGCCATGACATTACAATCTCTAGAATAACCCAACCGATTTGGTTACTTCACTCTACAAGAGAAACCATATGGACTGGGACTTGATGAGAGCCATTCAAAGGGCTGATGTTAACCCAAAATGAGAGTAACATCTCCTGGAGAACACAAGGTAGAAGGATTAACACTTAATCGAATGCAGGATTTCATTTGCCTTGGACTAACAGCTAAGGAAACTGGTTTAATTTCTTCTGTGAGATAAGTGAGATAAATGATGTGTACACGTGTATCAGGTAAAATATTTGATTGCTTACCTTCTTAGTCATCACTGGTCTTTAATCACGTATTACATAACGTTACACCCAATACAGATTACGTTGAGGGGGAAAATCACCACCATGCAGCCTGCAAAAAACTAGAAAGTACTTTGTCTGCAGGAGGAAGGATGCTTTTTTCTGCACACTGTGTACAGCATCATTTATCATCTGGGAGAAACATCCAGCAGCAGCAGAACAATGCTAAAGTTACAGCAGGCCAACTGTCTTCTTAGAGGCTCCTCTCCTGAGAGTAGCCAAACCCTATGACTTTTGCAGGGCAAAGGCCTCTAAGCAATGCTAAATCAGTCAGCCCAAATAGTTTTATAAGACATTTTAAACTCCCAGGCACTGCTGTGCCAAAGTATGGTGTTTTCCAGGCTACCTCTGTGGCAGTGCCGTATTCAGAGACCTATTGTACTTGCAGATTGAAGACATCTATTTAGTAATAACAAAAAGAAAAAAAAAGAGAAAAAGGAAAAGAGAGAAGAAAAAAAGAGAGAAAAAAAAGAAAAAAGAAAATAAGAAACCCAATGCCAAACCCTCCAAACAAATTATTTCCTACTGAAGAAACTTTTCTGATCCTATGAAATCTAACTACAGTTTGGCATGTTTTCTCAAACACAGCATGCAAAAGTGGTAATATTTTATGTTGTGATTATAGGATATTGTGGGCTGCAGCCATCTGCTGAGAGGGACATTCTGCTCCCTGAACATCCTGGCTGTAATTTACACAATATTTGAGTTTCTGAGAGATACAGGGAGCTCTAATACTGTGTGGATAACCATCAGCACTAACAGCACATAAAACATGGGAGAGCTGACTCGGGGGTGACAGTGGATTTTAGCACCTCAGGATTTTTCCCCAGGCAGTGGGAAAATGTTACAGCACGAACTAAACACGTAAAAGACTTCCCTGAATCACGTGCTGCCCCTATGGCAAACAGAAAGCACAAGGGAGTGTCTCATGCAATAACATTTATCTCTCCTTTCCAGAGTTACAGTCGGGTTCAATTTTCTATTATTGCAGATCTTTGGGGTGGGATTTTTTTTTTTTAAGCATTAAACCTTGGCCTAAATCCTCTCCTGTTGGGAACAATGAGCCCCTTGGCCCCCCCACTGCTTTAATGGCAGAAGAGCGCAGCCAGCATAGAGCGCTTCAGGAAATCCTTCCTCGCGCGCCCGGTCCTGCACAATGGGTCAAATGTTTCATCCCTGTGTGAAGCCTGAATAAACAGGCATTGCACAAGGAATCACGGTGGGGATGCGAAGCCGCCGTGCCAAGGGCAGGCGCTAACGCTGCTGCAGCTGCTCTGCATTAACTATTACAGCTCACGGACTGGGACTGTTCCCAGGAATGCTCCTGGGGGAGCCTGCATCCCCCTCGCTGGTGGCTTGACTGACATCTGTGAAGCTCTGCGAGAGGTGGCTGACGGGACCAGGCTGGTCATGACATGTTTCATACTTCCACATCCTCCTACAGATAACAGAGTTGGCATTTTCCGCACTCCCCTGGGGGATGGCTGTTCATTTTAAGGTCAGTTTTGGTTCCCTGGTTGCAAATTTTGATGCAAGTTAATATTTTTAAAAATCAAACCATTTAATTCATTAATGAAAGAATATCAAGGCTACAAATCATAGAATCATAGAATCATAGAATCGTAAGGGTTGGAAAGGACCTTAAGATCATCTAGTTCCAACCCCCCTGCCATGGGCAGGGACACCTTGCCCTAAACCACGTGGCTCAAGGCTCTGTCCAACCTGGCCTTGAACACCGCCAGGGATGGAGCATCCACAACCTCCCTGGGCAACCCATTCCAGTGCTTCACCACCCTCACTGTAAAGAACTTCTTCCTTATATCTAATCTAAACTTCCTCTGTTTAAGTTTGAACCCATTACCCCTTGTCCTACCACTACAGTCCCTAAGGAAGAGTCCCTCCCCAGCATCCTTGTAGACCCCCTTCAGATACTGGAAGGCTGCTATGAGGTCACCACGCAGCCTTCTCTTCTCCAGGCTGAACAGCCCCAACTTTCTCAGCCTGTCTTCATATGGGAGGTGCTCCAGCCCTCTTATCATCCTCGTGGCCCTCCTCTGGACTCGCTCCAACAGCTCCATGTCCTTTTTATGTTGAGGACACCAGAACTGTATGCAGTACTCCAAGTGGGGTCTCACAAGAGCAGAGTAGAGGGGCAGGATCACCTCCTTCGACCTGCTGGTCACGCTTCTTTTGATGCAGCCCAGGATACGGTTGGCTTTCTGGGCTGCAAGTGCACACTGCCGGCTCATGTTAAGCTTTTCGTCAACCAACACCCCCAAGTCCTTTTCTGCAGGGCTGCTCTGAATCTCTTCTCTGCCCAGCCTGTAGCAGTGCCTGGGGTTGCCCCGACCCAGGTGTAGGACCTTGCACTTGGCTTGGTTAAACTTCATAAGGTTGGCATCGGCCCACCTCACAAGCGTGTCAAGGTCCCTCTGGATGGCATCCCTTCCCTCCAGCGTATCAACCGAATCACACAGCTTGGTGTCATCGGCAAACTTACTGAGGGCGCACTCAATCCCACTGTCCATGTCACCGACAAAGATGTTGAACAGGACCGGTCCCAACACCGATCCCTGAGGGACACCACTCGTTACAGGTTTCCAACTGGACATCGAGCCATTTACCACAACTCTTTGCGTGCGGCCATCGAGCCAGTTTTTTATCCACCGAGTGGTCCATCTATCAAATTGATGTCTCTCCAATTTAGAGACAAGGATGTCATGTGGGACAGTGTCGAATGCTTTGCACAAGTCCAGGTAGATGACATCAACTGCTCTGCCGCTGTCCATCAGTTCCGTGGCTCCATCATAGAAGGCCACCAAATTGGTCAGGCAGGATTTCCCCTTAGTGAAGCCGTGTTGGCTGTCACCAACCACCTCATTGTTTTTCATGTGCCTTAGCATGTTTTCCAGGAGAAACTGTTCCAAGATTTTGCCAGGCACAGAGGTGAGGCTGACTGGTCTGTAGTTCCCCGGGTCTTCCACCTTCCCCTTCTTGAAAATGGGGGTTATATTACCCTTCTTCCAGTCATTGGGAACTTCACCTGACTGCCAGGATTTTTCGAATATGATGGACAGTGGCTTAGCAACTTCATTCGCCAGCTCCTTCAGGACCCGTGGATGGATTTCATCAGGTCCCATGGAGTTGTGCACGTTCAGGTTCTTAAGATGGTCTCGAACCTGATCCTCTCCTACAGTGGGCCTAAGGTCTTCGTTCTCACAGTCCCTGCATTTGCTTTCCAAGACTTGGGTTGTGTGGTCAGAGCATTTGCTGGTGAAGACTGAGGCAAAGAAGTCATTAAGAACCTCAGCCTTCTCCAAATCCATGGTAGCCAGTTCTCCTGATAGCTTCTGGAGAGGGCCTACATTGTCCCTAGCCTGTCTTTTATTTGCTATGTATCTATAGAATCCTTTCCTGTTATCTTTTACATCCCTTGCCAAACTTAATTCTAGCTGGGCCTTAGCTTTCCTAACCTGGTCCCTAGCTTCTCGGGCAATGCTCCTGTATTCTTCCCAGGCCGCCTGTCCTTGCTTCCACCTTCTATAAGCTTCTTTTTTCCCTCTAAGTTTCCTCAGCAGCTCCTTGTCCATCCATGGAGGTCTCCTGGCCCTCCTGCTGCACTTTCTTCTAGTCGGGATGCAACACTCTTGAGCACGTAGCAGGTGATCCTTGAATATCAGCCAGCAGTCTTGGGCCCCCCTGCCCTCTAGGACTGTATCCCATGAAACCTTACTAAGGAGGTTCCTGAAGAGGCCAAAGTCTGCTCTCTTGAAGTCCAGGGCAGTGAGCTTGCTGCACGCTCTTCTCACCATCCTGAGGATCTCAAACTCAACCATCTCATGATCACTAGAGCCAAGGCTGCCCCGGAGCGTTACATTTCCAACCAGTCCCTCCCTGTTGGTGAGCACAAGGTCCAGCATGGCACCTCTCCTCGTCGGCTCCTCTACTGCTTGAAAGAGGAAGTCGTCTTCCACACAATTAAGGAACCTCCTGGATTGCTTGTGCCGGGCCATACCGTCCCTCCAACAGATGTCAGGATAGTTGAAGTCCCCCATGAGGACCAGGGCCTGCGAGCGTGAGGCTGCTCCTATCTGTCTGTAGAGCGCTTCATCCACAGAGTCCTCTTGATCAGGCGGCCTGTAACAGATCCCCACCGTAATGTCCCCCATTGCTGTTTTCCCTTTGATCCTGACCCACAAACACTCTGTTACCTCATCACCTGTCCCCAGACAGAGTTCCATACTCTCTAGCCTATCACTGACATAGATAGCAACGCCCCCTCCCCGTCTGCCTGGCCTGTCTTTTCTAAACAACCTGTAACCTTCCATTCCGACATTCCAGTCATAGGAGCCATCCCACCATGTTTCTGTGATACCAATGACATCATATTCCCGTAACCTTGCACACATCTCTAATTCCTCTTGCTTGTTCCCCATACTACGGGCGTTTGTATAGAGGCACCTTAGCCGAGCTCCAAATGAAGCCGACTCAATGGCTGGGGCAGCTGGAACATCTCTACATCGCTCCAAGCACTTATTACAGGTGCTGGCAACTGACCAGGAATGTTGGGATGGATCAATGCTCCCCTCCCCCAACACATCTAGTTTAAAGCTTTCCTGACCAGCCTGGCAAGCCTCCTACTAAAACAGCTCTTCCCCTTCTTTGTCAGACCAGCTCCACCAGCCTCCAGTAGATCTGGCCTCCCAAATGGAGCCCCATGTTCGAAATAGCCAAACCCCTGACTATGGCACCAGCTTTCTAACCATTTATTAACCTGCCAAATGCGCCTAGCTTTTTTAAGGTCCTCCCCTTTGTCCTGGAGAATCGATGAAAAAACTATCTGAGCTCCAGAGCCCCTTACCACCTCTCCCAGGGCTCTGTAGTCCTTCTTAATGTCCTCCAGGCAACTGCTGTCTATATCTCTAGCACCCACATGGACGACTAGAAGGGGGTAATAGTCAGCAGGACTTACTACAGCAGGCAGCCTCTCAGCAACATCCCTTATCCGAGCCCCCGGCAGGCAACACACCTCCCTTGAGACTGGATCATTACATAGGACCTTCAGAAGCAGAAGAATTTACTGTTGGTTTGAAACAGCTGACAAAACCAAACTTATTACTCAAAGACAAACTAATCTTGGATGTAAGACTAGGGTGAAAGGTACATCTATCTGCCACACAGCCATACCCAGCAACTTCTTGACAAACCATGTCGGAGCGCCAGCTCGGCTTCATTCAGGCATCAAAGACAACCTGCGCTGAAAGAGCTGCAAGGTTCAGCCACACTTTTCTCTGTGGGACTCACAGGCAGGGATTACAGATGGAAACATACATTCCTGCAGCGGATGGGAGCTTCTTCATCCATGGGCTCCTTCTTCTCAGAAGAAGGCATGCAGAACTACATATGGGCTTAACAGCCTTGAGTCTATGCCTGTAGCACCCCAGCCAGAAAACTAAGATCATATTGAGTGAAGAGTGTTAATTTGCTGCTAACACACACTTCTACATCATTACTTCTTTGTCTGGGATGTTCCTGGAGTGGTTCATCAATGCTTTGCCCTGAGTCTCAGCATGTGTTTCCATAGGCCAAAAGTAATAAACAGCTTTTTCTTCTGCATTAGGTAAACAAGCATAGTAAATGGACTCTCCCAGTTTACATTAGTTGGGGATCTGTCCCATCATCTTCAATGCCAAGATAGCTGAGCATTTCCTATAATCCTCCTGTTGAGATGACTACAGCAAAGGCATAAAATGCTTTCTTCAGGCAGCCCTGTGAATACCGTGCTCATTTAAGAAGTAAGTAAAGAAGACATCACCGCTGGATGTGTGTCCTCTGGTAGCTATCAATGCACAGAACACACTTTTGATGAGGTTAGGTAACAAGCATCACATGGAGAGAGGAATACCCTGCACACACAACCTTCTGAACATGAGTCAGCAATAAAATGAGAACTACAAAGGCAAGCAGTAGCTGCTCACTGTAGGATGTCTCATCTAGTTCAAGTTCAGCTGTGCAACACAAGCTGAACACTCTACAGTTTGATTTAAAAGAACGCCCTAAAACAACAAAGCCCCCACACACTGTTCTGAAGGATTAGCATGGGATACAGCTTTGTTCATAGAGCCCTTCTTAGTTTTGAAAAAGGAGGTTCTTACATCAAAAACAGAGAATTCTTTCATGTTACTGTCAGGTCCATAGCCCACCTAAAATTGCATTACTACCACTGACAGCAAGACAGGTGTTAACAGCTGGAGAGAAAACAAATGTAGAGTGCTGCGGCAAAATTTGAGGAGAAACAGATGTGTGAGCGACTTTGTCTTTGATATTTATTTTAATAGTGCTTCTCAAATGTGTTTAATATTTATGCAGCTATGGTCTCAGCTTTCACTGGCATACTAGAGCCAGCGCAGTGCGTTATTCACCTCTGCCACCACTTTTCTCTTCCTCCCTTCCAACCATCACAGAACAGCATCTGCAAATCTCTCAGGAAATGCCATTTTATTCCTCCTCCCCTCCCCCACTATAAAATGGATAGAGTTTTTTAGCTGTGGGAGTTCAGTGTGATTAGTATGCTAATACGGGAGAGAGAAAAGGAAATGGAGTTGAGAGATATGGTCCTTTAGCGAAGAAAAGCAGGAACAACTGAAAGGAGGATCTCTGCTAATCAATTAACCTACAATGGACCTAATGCCATAAGAAGCTATTGTGCATAAAGGGACAAAATTCTCGGTGACAGATGGCACTAGGGCTCATGATATTACGGCGTTACTGCTCAAGAGCTTGTTTACCTCCCATACAGGGGTAAGCAATAAAGCAATAAAATTGCTTATTTATTTTAAAGAGAGAAGTTGAAATGCTTATTTACCAAATCAATCAAGGTTTACTAAGGCAGAACAGCCACAATCCTCATGGCCCTAAAATGCTGGATACTTCACTGATTTCAAATAGCAATTATCTGTTGCAGTTTCTTAAACCCGCTCTGACTGCAGAGACATTTAATTTGCAAATTTTGATGAAAATTGTCATTTTTTTTAATTGCCTATTTCACCAATTTGAATTTTAAAACAAACGATTAACTGGAAATTCATTTTTACTTGCCTTGGGCAAGCCCGGAAAATATTTGTCAAGACCCAAGCCTGTCTGCTTAGCATTTGAGTTGAGAAATGCACAAGTGCCTTCAAGTCAACATTAGCTGTGACAGAAGCAAGACTATTATTTAACAGTAGCTGAAAATGTCAAAAACAAGTGGTGTCTGGCATTTCGACAAGATGTCGTGGAAAAGCAACCACTCTTTTTTTTCCCCCCAACATTCAGTTAACTGTAGAGCAAAACTGTACAATTATCCTGAGTATGGCTTTGGAGGGACCCTTTGAACTGCTGGGGATGGAGGAGAGCAGGTGGGTCTCCATCCTCTGCTCACAGCTGTCTTCAAGGTCCGACCATGGGCCAGACACTCTGCTTCAAACTCATGCTCTGCTCCCAGGAGTGGAGACAGCATCATCCAACAACTCATGTCAGGCCTCAGGCACACCAACTTGATGAAGATGTCCTGAAAGCTAAGGACATATGTAAATGTTTAGAGGTATATGTTCTAGATGTTAACTGGCTGTCAGAATAAAATGCAGGCATTTTTAAAATGTAGGTATTGTGCCTGGGCATTAATCAGCCTTTTCACATTAGAATTCATAACAAAAATTCATAACAATTACATCAGCAGATGTAATTAAAACCAGTACTGTGATGAAGAGAAGCCTGATATTGAAGTTCAGGAAAAGTAGTATCTAAAATACTTTCTACCTATAGGAAGATTAAATTGTTTTAATCAACAAGTAAGATGCGACAGTGCTTACAATAAACAATATGGTGAACCATCTCAGGGAAACAGTGCAACAGGCGGTAAGATACTGTTTTCAAGAATTTTAGATAGCAGAATGAATAGGCCTTAATAATTTAAGAGATGCCAAAGTGATGAACATATTCATCTTCATTGCACACACTGGATACTCTGCAGCATTCATCTGAGCTCAAGTAGAACAATTTTCTAGCAGCCTTTCCTACCCGTTAAGTCCCTTTAACATCAGTCAGCATTAGGTGAGGTATCAAATCCCATAAAGATTTGTCTATACAAGTGTCAGTTGTCTGTTTATGTCCTTCCTCAGCAAAATCTTGGCATGCGCCTCACGGCAGCTGTGCAAGAAAGACATCATGAGATCTGCTACATGGTCCCTTCCCTAGGTTGTATCCCTTAGTAATCTGGCATGTAGCAGCTACACCACCAATCTCACCACATCTCTCTGACGAGTTACTGTGACCTTAGTCACTGTGACCTTAGAAATCACAAACTATCAAAGTCTGACAGTTCATCAAAGCCCAAGCATTCCATGAAAAGCTGATTCAGATTGTGCCAGAAAGCACATACTGTCCCCCACAGCTTTGAAACCTCCCTGATGGGGTAGTTTGGGCGTTTCTGGTACCGACTGAGTCCCTTTCTTGTTGCACAGTATCTCTGGTGCCTTGCTTTTATGACCAGTGGAAGGCAGGAGGAGCCAAAACTGCTGTCAAGAAGCCTTACCTTTGCACTGACCTGTATGTTGGTGCTGTGATGAAAAGGAGGGGACTGGGGAACTGCTCCAGCTGCAACTAAACTTATTTTATTTCCTGGGAGCAGATTAAGGGACCACATTTGTCAAGCGACAGGTTGCAGGAGAACCACAGCCATCCTTGTCTATTAGTGAGCTGATCCAGAATGGTGAAACACTGCAGTTTTCGAGTCCCAAGAAGCACGCCAAGTCCAGGGTCTTGGAGTTCAAACAAGCACCTTAAAGTGGTACACGTGGGTCTGAATAAACAACTCGTCCTTTCACCTTCAAGTATACTCCCACAGAGGTTAAGGTTTGAATGCAAATGCAACTTGTGATATCTCTGTCTGTCCCTTGGTACCTAAAGGTGATTCTCCTTCATAAATCTACATTTAAAAAAAATCAAAAAGACAGTGTGTGTGGACTGTACAAATACCATTGGTATTTGTCTTCATGCTGGGCATTTTGACCTGACATCTAAACTGAACTCCTTTTTGTACCTAGCCAGCTTATCAAGTGACTCCTTATCTTGCTGCTCTTCACCATCCCAGAGTTCATTCCCTGGGCCAGTGCACTGACCAAGGTCTGCAGAACAAACCTGAGAAAAATGTTTACAGGAATGGTACGTGTCTCACTTTCTATGAGCTTAATTATTTCTTAACACTGTATTTCCACATTTATTACTTAAATGATACTGCATGTCTATCATTTCTTATACCACTTATCAATATAGTGGTGGTGATCACATCAATACATCAATTCATGTCCTTGAAACATCAGTCTTCAGGATCTTTCAATTCAACTTCTTCAAGCCACTTATCCAGCTGCATTTTTCTTTCTTACACTGATTTGAGGAAACTGGTTGGTAAAAGGATTCTGAAACCACACAAAGCAGTATTATTTCTCTTTCTCTGGTTTAATCAGAACGGGCAAAGGTCCAACACAAACCCTTGGCTCAATTTCCTACAAGTGAAATACTGGACAAAAAAATAAAAAAAAAATAAAGCAAGATCGCGGCACATATTTATGACAACAAGTTCATCAACAGCCACCATTTTGCATTTGCATCATTATTAATCTGATATGCCAGATCTGATTCTTGTAAGTCCTCCTCAAGAGCGGATACACCATAAAAAAAGCACACATTGTAAATCACAGAGAACGATGACAGTTTTCATCAGCGGTGAAAGAGAAGAGGGAAAGGCAGATTCTGCGTGCCACTCTTACTTGTTGCACAATTCGGATTTTTGTGACCTGTATCACATTAGAAAAGCAAGGTCTGAACAATTTCATCCCTTTCAAACAGTGTGGGCCAAATTTGCAACCAGCATGAAATGCTGCATATCCACTGAAATAGATGGAGCTACGCCAGTTCAGCTGAGAACTTGGCTTTGCATGTCAGTTCATTCAGCAATGATTGCACTTGATGTGCAGCACAGAACAAGCATTTGTTTTTAAAAAGAAAACAGTGGAGTCTTTGAGTGCTAACCCAGCCTATACATAGTCCCAGTTCCAAGAACGGGATTAACTCTCCTTAGCTCAGGCTCCTATGCATTTGTGCAAAGGAAGAGTAAGGAGGAGGAAAAAATCACATTCTTCCCTCTTCGGCACACTGATGGCATGTCTCACCACTTGAGACAAGAAACGATGGTCATTGTGGAGGGGGTAACTCTGCTTTTTGTTAGGCTCTGAAATTGACACATGCACTTAAGTGTCCTTACAGGGACTTACACCCCTGCCTGAACACCATGAAGTCACTTCCCCCACCTTTACCTCACCATTACCAACCACAGTGGCCAGGGCCAGAGCATCATTTTGTCACAAAGTTCAAAAGAACTGTGTCAATCTCAGCAAGAACTTGCTAGTGCCATTTTCCCATGAATTGTCTGGTGGCACAGCCAGGCTTACCCTGGGCATCCCTAGTCACTGAGAAAACATCTGGCACAGCTGGGTTAGAGGAAAACAGATGAGTCAAAACACACTCTGCTGATCCTGGCCAAGAAAGCGATGCCTTTGGAGAACAGGGAAGAAGATCAGACCAAGTCAATACAAACTCACTGCATCTGTACAGCTCCCTTTCCCCTCTTGTTTTGAAACCCAGGATGAAATCAGAAGGATCGCGTATTGTCCTTTCCTTTCTTGCAACATCATGCAAAATGTTGGAGCTTCTCCTTGCATAATTTCTATCCTGTGAGTCAAGCTGCAACCCTATTCCTCACAGCTTTCTTTAGTTTACACATTTTCCCTGAGTAATAGAATGAAAAAATCTTGCTTTGAGGTTTGATTACCAAAAAGTATTAAATATCTGAAGTATTGGTTTATCTCACATAACACAAGGCATACAATGAACTAATCAGGAGATAGAAATAGCAGAATTATACTGTGAATTCAGACAGTAACATATTTATAAATACAGATTTTCTTTCAACAAGCATTTTGCCATATTTGCTTGAAAGGGAGAATTTCAGGATTTCTATCAACATAAAGCAGACCTTATGGCTATGCCTTTGGACTTTGCAAATACTCTGCAACATGCGCACATATCTCTGCCTAACTACAGTACACTCCCCGCACTGAGGTTTTTAAGTGCAAAAGTCAAGGCAGAACTGCTGCCAGTACAGGAAGTGAATCCTATGAGCTTCAATTTGGGGATGTTGCAGGTTGTGCGTCTGATGCTGATGTACATGGAGCACTGGGCACCACTGACCTTTCAACTGGCTTGGCCTGGGAAAACTTAGTAGCAACCCTTCCCCTTCATATTTTTTCTTATTTGCATACATTGTTTCCTATCTGATATAGTGCTAAGGAGGCTAAAAACAAACCAAGCGTGAAAGTGTAACAGGAGCTGCTAAACTTCTGCACTCAGAAACAAAGAGCAAGAAAGGAAAAGCTCAAGAAAATGCAAAGCTACATTTCAACCTGGATTTCGGTTCCAATCAGATAAAGAAATGACCCCTACCTCTTCCCCTGGCACAGCTTTTAAGCATTCAAAGCACAGACTCCCAGTATGTTGCCTGAAAAGCCCAGGCATAAAGTTTATCCTTTAATTTGAGGCTTCGTCATTTGACTGGGGGAAGCAATCAGGACAAAGCTCTGGACCACGCTGCTCAAAACATGACAACAGACACACCAAAAATCTAAGCTGGCTGCACGAAGCAATTAAAGTAGTGTTTACTATTCCATGACAGTTAATATGTTGGACTGACCTTTCATTTACCGTTTAGTACTGAACATTAAGCTGCAAAATTACTCATGCTTTGCATTTACTACTGGCATCAAAACTAACCGCATTAGATAGCTATTCCCACAGTGAGACACACATTCCCTCTGCCCAGCTGTGCATGTACTTTTATAGGCCTTGTATCTGATATTTAACATCTCTTCCACAGGTTATATTCATCCGTTACCATTAGGAATTATTGGTAACACAGCTCCAAAATGTAAAAAGCATACGTAAAATGTCGGGGTGACACAGCTGGTAAAATTATGTGCCTTCCTTCCATGCTGGGAGAGATAAAAAGAGAAGGCTGGTGTATGCCCACAGGTCCCCATGGCAGCTCCCAGCCAGATGGCAAGTACAGAAGCTATGGCAGAAAAGTTTCTTTGTTTGCTCTCTTTCTAGCTGCTTACAGCAGCCAGGTTATGAAGGGAGGCAAGAAATGTGTGTCAGAAGAGCCTGGCAGCCCAGCAGTTGGAATATTCTCTCTGAAATGGGCACCTTTCCATTCGTCACCCTCAGGCTGAACTTGGGCAGGAAAGACCTGGAGTTTCCATTCCCTGGGGCAATGCTCTCACGGAGAGGCTATAGATGAAAGGGAGAGCTTAAGACTCCAGCAGAGCATCTTCACCAGCATGCTTTTGACTGATCTTAGTGCCATGACTAGTTAAAATTACAGTTATTTCTATCCTTGGCTGTGATTTGCCTGGCCAGACATTTGGCATGCCCAGGATGCTGCATTTTGACAGCAGAGCTAGGATTTTTGGGTCATGAGTTGCCAACACAAACACAGGTCTATTCCATTCACCCCATCCTCTTTCCAACTTTCACTCAGGGCTGTCCTGCTGTGGGCACTGCATCTCAAATACTGGAGGCTTTTTCATTACAAATTTCTAAACCTCTATTTGTTACAACTTTTTTGAAACAGAGTGATGGGCACTATGAATGGACAGTCTGTGAATACCAGAATAACATTCAGTTCTTATCCAGACCAGAACATTAAAAAATACAAATATATTAAGGGATTCCCTGCCATTTGTAGGGGTTTTTTTTCATATTCATAGTGGCTATTTATATCTAAATCTCTATTTTCTGTATTGTGGTGGAAGTTATCTGGCATATTCTCCCCCAGCTCAAATATTCTCATTGCAGATTCAAAAGGGCAAATTCTCAAACACTGCTTAGCATGCTAATTAAGATAGAATCACCACCGATTTCATCTTGCCTGCTTCTTTTTCAGTATTCCTAGACAGGTGTCTTGTGCAACCAATATGCTAGCTCAATGGCCAAAATTATTAGGAGATTGCTGATAGAAGGCAACTCAGTGTATTTTTAAAAGCAGTATTACCTCCTGAAGAAAGAAACAGCCTAGCAAACAAGGTTGTAACTGTATTTAATGCACATTTTGCTTTTAACAGCAATTTGCCAGTTCAAACAGCATAGACCTTACAATGCTTAATTAGTGAAGACATTATAGTGCTTATAAAGTTGTATCTAAAATATACCTTATTCATTCTCTATTTAACAACATTTTAAA
This sequence comes from Strigops habroptila, assembly GCF_004027225.2. NCBI lineage: Eukaryota > Metazoa > Chordata > Aves > Psittaciformes > Psittacidae > Strigops > Strigops habroptila. The sequence goes on along the minus strand of NC_044281.2, from coordinate 51,712,923 downwards.
GACAGTCCAATGTTATAATTACATGCTATACAGTAGCAGCATGTTCAGCCCACTACAGTTAAGGCGGTGCCAGCATTCTCATCATGAACCTTTTTCAGGGTTTGAACACATCAGCCATAAAATTACAATGCGGTTTCAAAAAATATGACATTGAAGAAGTGAATCCTGTATTGACTTCAGTCAAATGAGAGTAAAAATAGTAAAATGCATCTAATAAAGGACTCAACCCAAATTTATTTTGGATGATTGCTGCCTTTGCACAACATGCTCAAAATTTCTAAAATGAAATTTAAAAGAAGTCAGCAGACAGCACACTCTAATCAAGTTTCAATGAATCCGAATACAAAGTGTTGTAAAGTGGGTGCCACAGATGCACAATAAACACTTCTGACATACTGCACATTTTAACATACACAACGCTTCTTCTGTGTAAATATTTAGAGTGGCAGGTAAAAGCAGTTCTACCACCAAGTGAATAATAAAACCTACTCAACTCCACTTGCATACATTTATTGGTTGTCATGAAACTAAATTGTCTACCAAGTCAGCACACTGGCTAACGAGGTAACATATTATTCCCTACAGTTAGGATATGAAACATCTGAATTTTTATGCCATTCATGCTGTGATAATTCAAGAGGCATCATGCGGCCCACCAAGCTGAAGCCATTTGTTTAAGTAAAAACAGAGAAGGCAAAATACTGTATGGAAAGGGACCCAACAGCTTCTTCAGTGAAATGCCAGAGCCTGCCTAAAGAAATTTACCCTTACTTCATGCCCTAACAGTTTCTTGGTTTTATTAATAAAATACTTCTTTCTGGAGTATGGTTTTATTAAAAGAATATCTCTTGTCAGGGATCTACTTAAACATGTTTACCTCTGCTTTAAGCAAAGTGCATCTGTAAATGCTTTCCTGAAACACTACCCTACAAAAGTGTGCTTCAGGAGTTGAACTGTCATGGAACTGTGACAAGCTGATGAAACTTTGGGGAGCTGCAGAACAAATTTCTTTATACATCAATTGCTTATTTATTAATTTTATGCTTCCCCATTCAAGAAATCTTCCTTCTGTGACCACCTCTTTCATAACAATGCTTTTGGAAGCACTCTACTGCATACTTTTCAGACTTAGAGATGAGCATATAAGACCGAAAAAGAGTTTCCTATTTCAAGCTTTCATGTACAATGCATACACACATTTATTAATAAAAACTTGTCTATTAAAACAACATCTGGTTGTTCTTTGGACCAACTCCAGCCTCCACAGGTGACTGTAATATGTCTTATAAACCTTTCATGGAAGATTTAAAAAAATAGTACTTCAACACGAACAATTAAAATGAATATATTAAACATCATCGACACAGATACAGAAGGGTGAAAACAAAGCAGGGATATCCCATCCCAAATTCACTGCTGGCACAGGTTAGCAGTGTCCTCTTCAAGTCTGCCTTCTGCCTTCTTGCACAAGTTCTTTTATCTCATGGTCTTAAAAGGATGCTGCAAAGCCAAGAGGAATTCCACGTATGCCCCCAAATATGGGTCACACGCTAAAATGCTGCTTCTTAAGAAGGGAACGGATTAGCATGCAGCCTATTTCAGCTCCGTGTCCTATGAGACTTTCCACACACGGGCACCTGTAAAAGTGGGGTAACAGTATTTCTCTACCTCATAAATACCTCTACTGCTATAAGAACAAATGCATTCATGGTTGCCTGGACCAAAGTCACAGCAATAAGGGCTACATAAGTACCTAAAATACAGCTTTGTCTCCTTCTGCTGATCCCTGCCAATAGAGCAGGTAGTAGACAAGAACTATCAAGAGTAACATTGCTAATGGAGGGTTTTATGACACCATATTGTAGTGGCTGCTTTAGTCCAGCAGAACTAAGTTTTGCAATAAAAACTCCCTTAGTTGTTTTTTTTTTTTTTTCCTTATAAGAGCTCAACACAAGTCAACTTAAGGGATTGTAAAAGAATGACCTGAACTGTGCTCTGTTACTCAATCATTTTAGAACCTGTCCACACCTGATGATGGCCCACATAAATTCATATACAAACATGTATACTGGTTGTACCAGGGGAAAAAATAGCAAATTATTTCCAGTCTTAGTTTCCATTTCTGTATTCTGTGATCCCGGACACATACCACGAAGGAAATGCTACAGCAATAACCCATACAATCCATATTAAGATTTCTCACCTGTAATGTGAGCAAGAACGATACAGTGTGTTAATAGGCAAAAATCAGTTACTTATTGCATCAAAGCTCACCTGTAATCCATGAATTTCATAAAGATATTATGGGCTATCATCATGTGAAGAGATGATCTTTATTTCTAAATTTGAATCCTTTGACTTTTACCGAGCTATTAAGAACAAATTCCTCAAAACTTTCAAGATAAAGTGAAGCAAGAAGTTTCAGCTACAGAAATGTAGTGCAAAGGTTCAGTTTGGCACTGTAACATTATGGACAGACAAGATTTTATGGTAAACTGTCTGGATTTAGAAAAAAGAATCCTATAATTGAACCAATGTTGTCAAAAGTATTGCATACTATTGTAACTTCACAGTAATCAAAATCAGACATCAAGGTTTCTATAGAAGCAGCAATCACAGATTGCAGTAAAGTATACCACTCAAGGGAAAAAAAATTGCATTTTGGCAATTTCATAGTCAAGTGTTCCTTATGCTCCTCCAACAGTCATTTGTCACATATTTTCCTGCTTAAAAGGTGCACATTGTTTCTCCTCAGTCCTCGTGAGACTTCTCTGCAATGACTTTACATTCATACTGCAAAACAGAAATTGACAAAATTAGTCATATTAATTTACATTAAATATTAAATTACATGAAAAAGACTGCTACAAGCCGGATTTTTCTACAAAATGTATGATAAAATAGCTTAGCTTACATTTCACCTAGGTGAGTTTGGTCTCCCTAAGTTCTGTGCACACACTGTTGGCTGCAATTTCTGCCTCTCTGAGCAGCAGAAAAAGCAGTTCAGAATTACAGGATGGCTTGACTTCTCCCTAAACACAGGAGCTCTTCTTTAGCTCCTGGTTCCGAACAGACTAGAAGAATGCAACTGAGAGTGTACAGAGCAAAGTCATGGGCTGTGCTCTGAATAACCCTATGAATGATACACTAACTGGCTCAAAAGCAATGATTACCAATTTCTTTCTTACTTCACATCCATAAGTCAAATAGCTGGTTGGTATATATGAAGGAAGGAATGTGTATTGGGTTTTGTGGCAAGGTTTTGGTAGTGGGGGGCTACAGAGGTGGGTTCTGTGAGAAGCTGCTAGAAGCTTCCTCCACGTCCAATGGAGCAATGCCACCAGCTCCAAGACAGACCTGCCCCTAGCCAAGGCTGAGCTCATCAGCAACAGTGGTAGTACCTCTGGGGTTACATACTTAAGAAGGATTAAAAACTGAGCAAAGGCAATTGCAGACAGAGAGAAGAATGAGAATATGTAACAGCAACAGCTCTGCAGACACCAAGGTCAGCGCAGAAGGAGGGGAGGAGGTGCTCCAGGTGCCAGAGCAGAGATTCCTCTGCAGCTCAAAGCGCACACCATGGTGAGGCAGGCTGTCCCCCTCCAGCCCATGGAGGTCCATGGCGGAGCAGATATCCACCTACAGCCCATGGAGGACCCTACACCAGAGCAGGGGAATGCCCAAAGGAGGCTGTGATTCCACGTGAAGCCTGTGCTGGAGCAGGCTTCGGGGGGGGCGGTGTTTTTAAGATTTGGTTTTACTTCTCATTATTCTACTGTGATTTGATTGGTAATAAATGAAATTAATTTCCCCAAGCTGAGCCTGCTTTGCTCGTGACAGTAACTGGTGAGCAATCTCTCCCTGCCCTTAATTTTGACCTATGAGCCTTTTGTTTTATCTTCTCTCCCCTGTCCAGTTGAGAAGGGGGAGCAATAGAGCATCCAGCCAGAGTCAACCCAGCACAGAATGACATGTAGACTAAAACTTACTAGAAGGTAATCAATCCCCCCTCCAAACTTACCATTGCCAGCTGCCTGCCAATATTGCCCATAGTTATTCCACCAGCAAAAAATATACATGGCAACCAGGAACGAACATAGAGGAAATCTGGAGACGTGTATCTGGAAAATAACACTCTGAGCTCAACATTGTGTAACACATAGAATGTTCAAAACACATGAGACAAATTCACAATTTTAAGTATTAGGACATTTCAGCTCTAAAAGAAACGTATTACAGACATTAAATTACTTGCAGTAAATAACAAAGGAGGCTTCTTATTGATTATAATGCCATTTTTTCTACTAAGAAAAGCATGTTACATTGTCGGTAAGGTAGCAATTTTATTGAAATAAGCAACTTCCAACCAAGTGTCTTATTTAGAAACACACCAAAGCTTTCATAAACAGTCCAATTTATGCTATGCTCAAAATTAAGTGCTGGCAGCTTTGGAAATCATGTCAAATTCTACCCTTTTAGTTATTCTAATTTTATGTTATAACTTCAGGAAATAATCATTTAACCTTAAAGGAGTAAATACTTACTGATAAACTCCATTGTAGACCAGAAGTTGTGACACCAATGTGGCCAGGAAAGCAATTCCTACTCCAAGACCAAAGCCACTTCGTGATCTATCAAACGTCCACCACAGTCCAATTGACAGGGCTGCTAGTGTGAGAGACAACTGGATATTGTTGGCAAAATCCACTTTCTGTGTTGATCGTTAAGGATAAGCTTAGAAATATCATATACAATTGTAAAGCAGTTTTGTCCATTCTGTTCATCATATTTTGGCTAAAATACCATTTAAAAAAATACAGCCTTAGCTGTATCGGCCATCACACAGCTACGAAGTACAAGGAAATAAGCCTTGTAAGTGTTGCCAATATATCAGGAAACTAAAGACTCGTGACAATTCTTCACATTTTTAGGGTCTTAGCCCTGTACAAGAGAGAAGAGACTACTCACCTACCAGACAACACAGACATTTTATAGAGACATACAATGTGCATGTTACTGTTCAGAGTAAGGACATCTCATCCTTATCTGGTCCTTTATTACACTAAGCATGAAATCTTAAATCTAGCATTAGACTCCTCCAAATGACAGGGATTTACTGAAAAAAGGTATTTATTACTCCTACTTAATTGCAATTTTGTTTAATTTACATGGTAGTTTACATTCAGCTAAACATTAAAAACACTGATGTTTTCTATAAAACAAAATGTACGTGTACATGTAAATTAACATTGAAAATCAGTTTTGTCAACCCTGTGATAAAAGTGTGAAGTCACACCAGGTATCTCTGTGGTGTTTCATATTCTTCAAAGTATTTTTGAAATACTAACTCATCCTCACTTCTCCTGTCAATAACAGATTATTAAATAGTATGCTGTCAAGTTTCATAAGCCTGAAAACAAATTTATGGGATGACAACATAAAAACACTGCCCTATTTTCTCACAAAGACGTGGAGAGAGACCTAGAGGAAATGAGAAACAAGTTCTACTAACTGAAATAATAACTGCGGGATAAAAATCAATAGCATCAGGAAAAATGTCAAACAAAACCAAAAACCACACCAAATACAGCAATGTGCAGAACTGGTAATATGCTGAAAAGAAAGCAGTCTGGACAGCTGTAAAGGAGGAAATACAGACTGTACATTAATGATGTCCTGGAATATGTGTAACAACTGTTAGAAAACTGCAAGAAGGTTTGCTGTAAATAATCTGACCCATGCAGAGAGATGGTGTCAATTCTCCTTTATTTGTTAAAAACGGTGAAGTTGCATGTGCTTACACAACATGTACAGTCCAGGTCACTGAGACCACAGGACCAGATTAATGCGTCTTTGGCAAGGAGAGCAAGGTTAGTGAGGGACAGTGGGAATGACTCTGAACCGTGGCAGCTTCAGCTCATCCAACCAAACTGGACAGGATGGCTGGTGGGAACAAAAGCAAACAACAAAACCCATTGAGGGCCAAGTCACCTCTGTAAGAATTCAGCCAGCTCTCACATCTTTCACTTGCCCTCTTTTCCTGGAAATGAGGAAATTCAGTAGCATGCAATAAGAACTTCTTAGCATGACTTCTGCAAACTGTGTTGGAGCTGACACTTAAGGACATTATTGTTCCAGAGATGATCAACTTTCCTTCTAATTAGTTTACAAGAACCCAATTTTCTCAGATAGATCCTGGTGCTACCTGACAGAGGAGGTACTAGGCATGACTATACAAAACCACTAAGACTCACACACGTAAGGTGTGCCAGCCCACATGAAAAGCACCCCATCACTCAGCATGCCCCTAGCTGCTTCAGAGGGAAGGGATGCCAGTTTTGAGCACATTTTTGCAAGATGTATCTGAATATCTACACAATTAGGAGGAGCATAATGTGCTGCAACATGCTGACTGACTTCTAATTGCTCTTCCTGAATGACCACAGGAATGGTAACTACTCTCCCAGCATCATGGCATAATTTACAGAATGGGGTAACAAAGCCTAGTTGCTTTGTGTAGTCCTGAGTATTACCTGATCCTGAGTTTTCCCCATGCTTTCAAAGTGCATATGCTTCATTGATGACCTCAAGACTGGGCTTCGACCTCTTACTTTGGTGTTAAAGAGACATCAACCCTTGGAATCTCTTACAGCACTTTTCTGTAACACCTACCACATAAAGATTTCATAGAAGCACAGAATCGTTTGGATTGGAAAGGACCTTAAAGATAACCTAGTTCCAACCCCCTTGACTATAAGGAAGACAAAGCCCAATATTGAGACATTTCTAATGAAAAGATTTTTCAGAATGAAAAAACATGAGACTTACCACCTCCAACAGTGCTATGACAGTTTAACACTAACACATATTCTGCATTTCCCTTGCAGAAATGCTGCACATTATATCTTTAACAAAATTCACCATGACTGACTATGTGAGCTTTGTTTTAGTGGAAACCCATCTGTTATCACAAATTAGAATATAGGATACAGCGCTGGCATGATTTATTCCCACAAAGACTGCTACACATCGCATTACACTGGACCATTCTCTCTTAAATTTATGTGGCTCTCCCAGATGTCTGTCCATGCATGGGTACAATAACCCAATCACAGCTGTGGAGACAGGAAAGAAAAAAGGCACAGAAGTTAAAGCACTGGCAATATTTAACTAAAATAATCTTTATTTAGACTCTGACAAATATTGTCACTACCACAACAGATCTTTTAAGGATACACAATACAAAACATACATTGTAAAAGAAGGAAATTCAAACAATTTAATTATTTGAAAAAGATCTGTAAAACTTCAGCAGCATCTTTAACCACTGCAGCAGGACCTGGCAAAAGGAGCAAAACAGAGACAATTTGAACTAGGGGTGGAGGATGAAAGAACTCTGCACCCTATCAAAATCTGCTGACTCACACTGTAGTTCAAAAAGAGCAGCAATAGCTTGAAGGCTGGCACTTTTGAAAATACCACATAACAAACATATAGTGGTTAGGGTTGGAAGATACCTCAAAGATCATCTAGTTCCAACTAGATGGAACTGCCATGGGGAGGAACACCTTCCACTAGGCCAGGTTGCTCAAAGCCCCGTCCAACCTGGCCTTGAACACTGCCAGGGATGGGGCAGCCACAGCTTCTTCGAGCAACCTGCTGCAGTGCCTCACCACCCTCACAGTGAAGAGCTTGCTTCCTTGTATCTACCCTAAATCCACCCCCTTTCAGTTTAAAGCCATTCCCCCTTGTCCTACCTCTACATGCCCTTGTAAAATGTCACTCTCCAGATTTGTTGTAGGGCCCTTTAGGTACTGGAAGCTGCTCTAAGGTCTGTTCGGAGCCTTCTCTTCTCCAGGCTGAACAAACCCAGCTCTCTCAGCCTGCCTCCATAAGAGAGGTGCTCCAGCCCTCTTATCATCCTCGTGGTCCTTCTCTGGACTTCCTCCAACAGGTCTGTGCCCTTCTTATATTGGGGACCCCAGAGCTGAATGCAGGACTGCTCTCACAAGAGCAGCTTATATACAAGGATGTCGTGTGGGACAGTGCCAAACATTTTGCACAAGTCCAGGTAGATGACGTCAGTTGCTCTTCCCTTAACCACCCCCAACATAACCCTGTCGTATGTTTCCCCTTTTCCAGTCAGTGGGAACTTCACTAGATTGCCACGACTTCTCTAATATGGATAGTGGCTTAGCCACTTCATCCATCAGCTCCCTCAGGACCAGTGGATGCATCTCATCAGGTCCCATGGACTTGTGTACCTTCAGGGTCTTTAGATGGTCTCAAACCTCCTCTTCTCCTACAGTGCATGGTTCCTCATTCTCCCCGTCCCTGACTTTGCCTCCTGTGACTTGGGCAGTGTGGCTGCAGCACTTGCCAATGAAGACCGAGGCAAAAAGGTTATTGAGTACCTCAGCCTTCTCCATATCCCAGGTAACCAGGCCTCCTGTTTCATTCCAAAGAGGGCCCACATTTTCCCTAGTCTTCCTTTTACCCCCAGTGTACCTAGAGAAGCTTTTCTTGCTGCCCTTGACATCCCTGGTCAGACTTAATTTTATCAGGGCATTAGCCTTCCTAACCTGTTCCCTGGCTGCTCAGACAATTTCTCTGTGATCCTCCCAGGCAACCTGTCCTTGCTGCCTCCCTCCGTAGGCTTCCTTTTCTGCTGGAGTTTGCCCAGGAGCTCCTCGTTCACCTACACAGGCCTCCTGGTGTTCTTGCTTGACTTCCTTTTTGGCAGGATGCATTGCTCCTGAGCTTGGAGGAGGTGAACCCTGAATATTAACCAGCTTCCTTGGGCTTCTCTTCCCTCCAGGACTTTATCCCATGGTACTTTATCAAGCAACTCCTTGATGCCAAAGTCTGCTTTCCTGAAGTCCAGGAAAGGGTAGTGAGCTTGCTGTGTGCCCTCCTTGCTGACCTAAGGATCTTGAACTCTACAATGTCACGGTCACTGCAGCCAAGCCTGCTCTTGAGCTTCACACAGAATTCACATTCCCTACCTGCCCTTCCCTGTTGGTGAGAACAAGATCCAACATAACACATCTCCTCCTTGGCTCCTCTGTCACTTGGAGAAGGAAGTTATCAACACGTTCCAGGAAGCTCCTGGATTGCTTACACCCTGCTGTGTTGTCCCTCAAACAGACATCGGGAGTTGAAGTCCCCCATGCGGACAGGGCTTGTGAATGTGAGCCTGCTCCTATCTGTCTAGAGGGCCCCATCCATTTAAATAACTGCAAAACAAATACACCACAATAAGGGCAGATTGTGGATTTTAACATTAATATTACTATTTTGTCTCTTCTTCTGTTGTTGTTACAAGCAGGTTTTGTTTGGATAATGTTTTTCTGTTCTTCAGTGCTACTATAAAGGCTCACACAGAAGAGAGAAAGCCAAGAGCCTACAGTAGCTGTTGAATACAGAAAGCAAACAGGACTTTCAACCCCAGGGAACTGCTATGCTCTTTGAGCATTTCTTCATAAATGTGTTCTCTATTGCAACTGCAGCTAAAAAGACCGTTACCAACACCACTAAGAAATAACACTGATACTTTATGTTAAACTGGTGCTGCAGGAGTGGGACAAAGCCTGAGTTATTGATATGGACACTCCAGTGCCCTCAGCCTGGCATCCTTGGAGGTACATTATGGCAAATGCTCTTTATTCTGCTAGAGAGGAAACTAATCTCCAGGATTTGAGAAATAAATCACCAGTAAAGCTGGAGAGGAAAAAAACTCCCTGAGCAATTTTCTTGCCAAAGGTATGGCGCCAATTGATGACTAATAACAGTGACGGATGAAAGGACTTCCCTAAAAGTAGTCTTGATCACCACTGATTATAAATATGCAAAATACCTTTATTCTGTTCATAATAACAAACTATATGTTCATGTCAATTCCAGGAAGGCTGTGCAGGTATGAATATTAAGAAAACATAAGAAAAAGAGGTTCCCTCTATGTACACTAGCAGAAAAGATAAGGAAAGAAAACAGAGAAGAAAAGACTGATAATGAAAAAGAATGAACTTGAACACCTCAATGGGATCACTCCTGCTGGGAAAAGCCAGTTAAGGCAGTAATATCTATAAATCAGGTGGCTTAAAAATCAAGTAGTGCAAATGCCTACACAGGTGACTGACTATAAGCCATATCTACTCTTTCTACCAAAACCACCAACCCATTAGAACCAGGAAGGCCCACAAGTTTCTTCTGAGATGATGGCAAGATCTAGCCTTCAGGCTTACCCCATACCACAGCTGCAGACAGTGTTCTCAGACGACCTAAAAGAGCATAAGGTGTAGTCTGCTGCAAACAGCTGACAGTGCAAACATTACAGTGCACTTTGTAAGCCTTACATGTTGCTGCTGCAAGTTAGGATTCTGTCATTTCAACTCCCGTTACTCTATACATAGAAGATCAAACCTTTACCAGACATGTTTGTCAAGGCGATCAGTTTAAAGCATAAAAGAAAAATGCAGCAAATGCAGGGTACAGACCAAAACCTAACCAACAATCTCAGCAAGACAACCAAAAGAGGACAAAAGACAACTGGTAGATAAAGCAGGTATGTAACTTCCACCATAATATGCCAAATGCATTTCCACAGGAGAACAAAACTGACATATTCAGAGAGATATTTGGAGAGTTTCCTTTCAAGTCAAGCTCCTCTGATATCTGGGGTGTAGCGTCTCAACAACGTATCAAAAGGAAAGCAGTTGGATGACTAGGAAAAAAATAGGCTTAAGTAGTATCACTAGCAAAACAGTGATGCCGCTCAAAGCTAATTTATTGACTTGCACTGACCCAGAAACCTTAGCTGCTTAATCTTACTGAAACTGACCTCTAGAAAGATACCACCTTCAATGTAAAGGTTTGCTAAAGCAGAGTCCTCCAGTACTGGCTCCTAAGAATATTCCCTTAGTAAAGCGTAAAACTGATCCCATGGGATCAGTGATCTTCAGGACTAAGTAGAAATCCAAATTCCCTCAGGCTTATAACATGGAATACTTAATACTCGGAAGATGAAAGAAGAAAAAGAGGTATTTCTTACTACCTACTGTAGTCATCTCATTTAAACTAGCTAAACACACAAAAGCCTCAACTCCCCACATGGCCATGGGAGAAATGGAGCACATTCACATCACCTGACTTGATACATGAATCTAACTGAGGTGCTCTGTTCTGCAACGTGCCTCTACAACCAAAAACTGTGCACCTGGCCTCAACTCCCCGAGACACAGTCAGGTCTCCCAGCTTTATGAAGCTAAAGGTACACCTCGAACTGGAATGAGCAACAAATGGAAAGCTGCACCACAAAATGGAGTACTAGTCAAGGTGGTTTGCTGTACTCAAAATAGGGTAGTGTGCTGCGCAAACCAAGACACCCAGGTTATTTTCAAGTGCTGCATGTAGAGCACTGTAATTCAGTCTCAAGGCTACAAGTGGCACCACCTTCTAAAGTCCGTTAAACTTGTACTGTAACCCAGCAGAAAAACCAAAGGTTATGCTCTGTTAATAACATTACAGTAAAATAAGTTGGCAGAACAACAATTTCTGGACACATGCATGCATATTTGTATATACATGGGGAGATGAGAAGGATAGTAATAGCTTGAAAAGGGCAGCAATGCTGGAACAGAAAATTTTATCTTCCACACCTTTCACACAGTTTTTTCTAACTATATAACTACCTCTCCACCCATTCATCTCCACGCCAGGCATACATAGACAGCTGAACTTACCTGACGCTGTGCCACAGCAAGGTGGTACCCACCAAGCTGAGGAGAAGATGCTTGTGATCACATCAGGAGGGAAGAGAGTAACGTTTCTCTGGATCTGAAGCAAGTTTAATACTAATGCAAGAAATACGCCAATAAAAAACAGCACTATACCACGAATTACCAAATTCATGCCACAACTGGTTACAGATGAAATGTATGGGCCACACTTTTTTGGTAAGGTTGGCATTGCACCATTTTCTGCCATGACTTCTTATGTTCTCAGAGACATTCAACAGGCTGATTGAGGAGGGTTCACTTGCAATCAGTATTTTGACTCTCCTCAGTTAGGAGATACCCAAACCCTGAAAAAAAATAAAAAAAAGGTGAAAATGCAGATATAAGAAACACTAAATATATTTCTCTTGAATAAATTGGAGATTTGGTTAAAAAAATTGCTATTATATTTTCCTGAATTGTCTCAGGAGGCAATTAGTAATTTTGAGAGAAGAACCAACCACACTCCAAAACTGCCTTACAAAGAAAAGAGGTTTTACAAATAGCTTTGTGTACTAGGAGACAGATAAGGAGGAAACATGTGGGATGGGACAGTTAGGAATGTGAAACTGCAGAGAAGAGGTGAAGAAATTAAACCGGTATAAGATGGAGGAAATTCCAGCTTTTCAATAACAATAGTTTTTCTCCCCTCCTCTAAGGAACAACTGGAAATTATGTAATTCAGAAGCAAGTAAACACAGCCCTTAGTTTCAAGTCAGCCACAGAGGTTCACTGATCTCTCTTCCTGAAGAGATGACAGAAAATATTTCTCAACTAGAAAGTGAAATCTGAGAAATATTTTTCAGGATGAAGTCAGAATTTCAGCAAGCCCGCAGCACACCCATTTTCATAACCCCAGATAAGAGCAAACAACTCAGCCAGCCAGGGAAGTCATCTCAATACAGAAAAATATTTACCGAAGTAAAACACTTTGGTGAAAACTGCCATACATTATTATAAACCATAATTGTAATCAGGCACAAAAGAACCTGAGAGCAAAGGGAAAAGGAGCTCCCTCCACCTATGCACTAGGTAGCATCCTACATGAGTAACTCTGCCGGCACCACAGGAATGGCAGAGTTCCCATCCCAATCACTCCTTTGTAAGAAAACCTGTCCATCAAGAGTCTTGTTATACATGGATTCAGTGCCACACTCATGTATAACAACGGTTCTGATCGACAGCTTAGCCACCTGCAACTTCAGAAAAAAAGCCCTGACATTGTTTTTAAATTTGAAACTGCCAACTGGTGGCAGCTTTTGTTAACTCTTATTTATGGCCACACAAGCACAAGGGGAGCCAAAACAGCGCATCCATCCCCCTTCCTCCCTGGCTTCAGCAGGTCCCAATGAAGCCCTGCGAAGATGCAACAGCAGCGCAGAGGATGCAGCATTCACTTCTGCTGATTGAAAACCAAAAGGGAAGTTAAATACGTCCAGGCTAGTTAAGATACTACAGGTAACTGCACAGAAGATGCTGTTCATCAGTCAGAAAAAGTTCCAAGAGGCAAAACAAGAAAAAAAGTTCTCATTACACATAACTTTCCACTAGCAGTTCGGGGGCAGCAGAGTCCTCCTAAGAATACAGGATCTCTTCTACACAGCCAATTCTCTGTGTTATTTGTAATCATGAACACGTCTTGTGAGGAACGAGGGCAACCACAGTGTCTGGCTTCTTAGTCAGCTTCCTGACTCACACCAAACAGATGTCTGCATCAAGGCTGGCGCTGGCACTGCACCACACTTCCCTCAAGCAAAAAGGTGGTGTTGCAGATTTGCCTTTTATTTTTTCCCTCCTCCGGATGGCATGGCAGCAGAGCTTGGATAATACATTTAGCCTCCAGGAAAGAAAGCACAGAGTCACTAATACTGCAGCTGAGAGACTCCCCTGTCCCTGGGGACTTTTTCCCCACCAGGTGATCACAGGAATTCCCAGAATTTACAGGAGCTTTTTCAACAGGGGACATTGGAAACTGTATGTCCCAATTACAAAATCTATACAATACCATACTTAATGAGGGTTCTTAAATGTTACTGTTACATCCCTTCTTAGCTTTATCTCACCTATGGAAACAACCTAAACTCTTGACCCCACTTCCTTCACCATCCCAACAGCTCTTAGCACTTCCTGAAGTCTGCACATCCCCCTTTTTTTTTTTTTGTTAATGCATGACCGGAGTATACAATCCCAGGTTTGGCCCCCTCAGACTCGTACAATAAAGTTCACACTTTTGTGTCTCTCGTTAAATGAGCTTTTCTGTTGTGGACCAAGGACAATTTATGTTTCCACTGTCATAAAGTGGTTGCTCACATCCCGTGATCCATTACTACATTCAAATCTCTCTTCTTCTCTATTACCAAACTCATTGTTCCTTGGTACCAGCCACAAACCTCATAGGCCGAATTTCAGCCCATAGGTATTATTTATTCTGACACTCAACATCACTCCATTTTCCCTGTAGGATATCTCAGTCCTCTCTGGCCCTGCAAACAGTTCCCAGCTTTGGGTCATCAGCAAACATCATTCCTGCATCCTGTTTTGTGCACCAAGGTCATCAATTACAACATCGAGTGATACCAGCCCAAATCCCTGTCTCTGATGAAATCTATTAATAATTTCCACACAGCCATTATTTCCCCATTTTACAGTATCTCTTGATCTCTCTAACAAGACTCTGCTTCTTGTAACACTTCACATACAATAATTGCCAACAAGTAATGCAAGGTCTCACATGTGCATGATGCAGTAGTTTCTGTCCTGTTTTTTCACCCTAGATATATTGTTCCTATTCGTTTTATCCCAATTTCCAAATTTTCTTCACTCATTCACTCTGAGACCTTCTGGCATACCACAGAGCAATGGGAGAACAGAGCAAGGTGACCAATACTCATGCAGATTCTTCACCGCCTCAGACAGCCAGGGTTCATGATGCCCAAGCACAACAAAGGAATTTACTACTGTCACCTTTCATGAAAACAGGAATTAACATCTCTAAAGAAGACATAAAATGGTTTGGGTTGGAATGGACCTTAGAGATCACCTAGTTCCACCCTCCCTGCCATGGACAGTGACATCTTCGACTGAACCAGGTTGCTCAAGGCTCTGTCCAACCTGGCCTTCAACATTTTCATGGATGGCACACCCCCATCTTCTCTGGGCAACCTGTTCCAGTGCCTCACCATCCTCACAGTAAAGACTCTTTCAGTTTAAAGCCATCACATCACCTCCTTCTTCTGGCCCTGGAGGTCAGCATGCCTGCAGACAATGGAGACGATCTCTCTCTCTTTAAGCTTGTATCTTACTGAGGGTTTCCACTCAAATGGGAATAGTTCACATATTGAATCAACACTACTTCTGAGCTTTCATCTCTTGGGAATGCATATTCAAAACTGTAACACCACACTGAAAGCTACAGGCTTGGCACTGTCACAAAGCCTCAGCTGCACTTCCCCTCCTCGGTGGCACACAGCTTCAATCCAAGCTTTTTAACATACCACGCGAGAGCATTATATACGATTCGCAAGGCAACCACACAATGTCTGGCATTGCACAAAAAGTTAACAACCAAATTATCACCCTAGACACTTTCAAAACACTTAGTCACTTAACTGTCTTCTAATTAAAAGATCCATCCTGCAAGCGCTCCCCAGCGTTCCCCATGCTCATGAAGAGCCTTCTGCTGTGTGGGATTCACAACTTCTGACACAATAGAGACACATTAGGAACAACAAACTGTAGTGGGGGACAAGAAAGAGAAGATTTATTTAAGCAACACCAGGCAGGAAATGGCAAAAATGGTGAAATTTCAAGAAACCATCTGCCTTCAGCGAGGAAAGGCCAAAATCAAAACATCCCCTCCTCTGGGCACCAGGAACTGCGGTTCTCCCGGCCGGCCTGCTCCGGATCCCCGGGTCTGAGAGGTCACACACGCCTGGCCACCAAGCCGTTCGCTTCAAGCCAGCGTTAGCACCTCCAGGCCAGGCCCGTAAAGCAACGCCGGAGAGAGGCCGCGGGCCCGGTCGCGCAGAGCCCAGCCCGCAGGCACCCGTCCCGGACCCGCCTGCCCGGGGATTTACCGCTGGCGGGGGGAAACGGCTTCCATCGTCCCCTCCTGCTGCGCCCGGGCACAACGGGCGGCAGCCGCGGCGACCCCTCCAGCACCAGCAGCCGGGGGGCCCGGCGCCACCCCCGCCCCGAGGCAGGGCTCCGGCGGCGGCACTGCCGGGGGCTCGGCCGCCCGCGGGGAGCAAGGGGCCGGGGGAAGCCGCTCCCGGCCTGGCTCATCCCCTGCACATCACACAGCCCTAGGCCCCCCGCGCCGGCCCACCCTCTCCCTCCGCGCGGGAGCCGCCGCAGCCCCGAGACTCACTCGGCCTCCGCCATCTTCTCCCTCCCCGCGCCAGTCCCCGCCCCGCGCAGCCTCCGCAGGGCCCCGCCGAGCAGCTGACGGGGCGGCCGCGGGGCGGCCGCGGGGCGGGGAGCCGGGGAGCCGGGACTGGCCCGGCCCGGCGGGTCCGTGTGCAGGCGGCTGCGTCCCCGGGGCCGGGCGAGGCCCCGTGAGCGCGCACCGAGAGCGCGGCCGGGCGAGTAGCGCCGGAAGGCGCTGGTGAGGATCACCGTGGCGAGGGGTAGGGGGAGAGGATCACAGCAACTTCCGTGGGCGCCTGTTCAGTCTGCGCAGCTCTGCATAAAAGAAAGGCATAGGGCGATAGGTTTTGTACAGGCCGATGCTTCCAGTTGGTCACGGTTTAGCTGTTTAGGGTTTTGCAATATCCCTGCTAGATGTTTTGATCACAAAAACGGATGAAAAGAGCATGACCAGCAGGTCTAGGAAGGTGATTGCCCACCTCCAGTCCACACCCCACCTGCAGTACTGTGTCAAGTTCTGAGATCCCCAACATAAGAAGGACATGGACCTGTTGGAGCGAGTCGAGTGGAGGTCCACGAGGATGATCAGAGGGTTGGAGCACCTCTCCTATGGAGACAGGCTGAGAGAGCTGGGCTTGTTCAGCCTGGAGAAGAGACGGCTCCAGGGAGACCTTAGAGCAGCTTCCAGTACCTAATGGAGTCTAAATGAAATCTGGAGAGGGACTTTTTACAGTGGCATGTAGAGGTAGGACGAGGGGGAATGGCTTTAAACTGAAATAGGCTAGGTTTAGATTAGGCATTAGAAAGAAGTTCTTCACTGTGTGGGAGGTGAGGCATTGGAACAGGTTGCCCAGAGAAGCTGTGGCTGCCCCATCCCTGGCAGTGTTCAAGGCCAGGTTGGACGGGGCTTTGAGCAACCTGGTCTAGTGGAAGGTGTCCCGGCTCATGGCAGGGGGTTGGAACTGGATGAGCTTTAAGGTCCCTTCCAACCCAAACCATTCTGTGATTCTGTGATTCTATGAAATACTTGTCTCCCACCTAAAGCTGCTAGCCCACCTCCAGCTCTCCTGAGCACTGATCTTGCGAGTACTTTTGCATGTACTTAGCTTTATCAACTGAGGCAAAAAAGACACAGCTCATTACTCCATAAACTACATTTTTTTCACCAGCCTGTGGCCTTTCAGGAAGACCATACAGTGTGAAGCAGAAAACCATTTGCTTTAACCTGCCCTAATGAGTAGTGAAGCAACACAATAAAAATATACCATTTATTGTATATTTGGTGGGATGTAAGAGAATAATGCTGTTATTTTCCTTTATATACCACATATATTAATTATAACATTATATTGTTATTCTTCTATTACTAAACTTTTTCCTTTTTTATTGCACTGATAATGAATACAACTTATTAAAAACATTTGCACACTGCACTTTCCCAGGCTTAGTATTTCATTGCAAAGACTTTGCTAGAGCTTTCCATATTACAAGGTCTGAAGTGATTCAGTGCAGATCCTATTACAGTTCCCAGGATAATGATTGGTTAGGGTAGAGTGTGTAACTGTATTTACTACAGTGGCATCTTCAAGGATAACTGTGGTTTCTTTGTGCTGGTATGTTGTGAACAGCAGTGTCACCGAACATATAAAAACTCAGAGGAGAGTATATGGGTCTGTAATAGACATATTAAGAATGGAAAAGGAAGAGATTTACAGCAGCAGAAACCCATTGTGGTTTAGATGAGCAGTAAATTAATTTTCAAATCATTCAACTTTAGTTTGTGTCACACAGAAACAAAGTCTTTTTATTCTTACTGAGCTGCTTGTCCTGTCTGTGGTTTAGATAGTTACTTTGCTGTACTTGAACTCAAATTTTGGGTCAAGAAGGACAAAGGGTTTTTTCAAATAAATTAAAATAGCTTTCCCTAATGTCAGATAAATGCCTTTGGTCAGCCACATGCCAAAGGCAGAGCAAAATGCCCTATCTCTTTATGCCTTAAAGAGCAGGACAGTCAGTCTGAAAGCAGAAATTTTGTGAACGTAAAGTGCGTGCATGAGAGAGAAAAGTGTGGCATAAGTAGATGGATACTGAAAATGATTGCTGGATCTTTCTTTCTTTAGACATGAGTATATATGGTCAAGTAAGTATTTGTCTATAGATACATTTGGATTAGTTATAGTCAGGTCTACCACTGTGTTTGGTACTATAAAATCACAAGAACTTAATTCCTACAAAAAATAAACTGACCATGTGAGAAATACTAGTGTTAGTAGAGGGGCATTAAGGCTAGTATGTGGGAAAATAAATAACAAGTGTTGGTGTAAATCAGTGCAACTCCAGGACTTTATTGGCATTGCCAATTTACACCAGCTGATGTCTCAGTCCTTACATCCCTCTGGTTATCCTACAGGATATAATGATCTGTTGCACAAAAATGGGAGGAGCATGAGGGAAAAGCATTTGAAAACATATCTGAATTGGAAATGGCAAAATAAATACATCAGCAAATAGTTTTGCAGACAAAGAGGACAGACATATGACCTACAGAGAAATGTCACTTGCTCCAACTTTGACTGGAATTGGTATGAAACATCATGGGAGAAGCATCTTTTTTGGAAAGCAGTGCGGAGTTGTTTCATTGCACTGACTGCAGAACAGGACAACAGGACAAAAATACGGAATATTCTGGGTTTAGTTTTCATGCATAAATATTGTGTTGGATATGGTAAATCTGGCAAAGAAAAACTCAGCAAAGTTCATACAAAGTGGAGGGGCCTAGAGCAGCCACATACCTACAGAAAAAGCAAAATTCCTGACATGTCCATAACAGTTCCTTTTTTAAAGTTGTATTTTTGTAAAGGTCTTCATAGCTGCCTGATACATTGATTCAATGAGCCAAGGCCAGTCAGCTTAGCTGAAGGTGTGTCCATAGCAGGACAGTAAAGGAGGGGTGAGAAGATGATGGATGGGTAGAGAGAGGGAGGAAGGGAAGGAGAAAGGGATGGATGGATGGATGGATGGATGGATGGATGGGTAGATGGATGGATGGATGGATGGATGGATGGATGGATGGATGGATGGATGGGAGAGAAAGTAAGAGAGCAGGTATGAAAACCTAACCTGTCTTTCTGTGGTGTTCCATGACAAAATGACCAAGTGCTTCTGGAACTATGCGCATGTAGAACTTGGGAAAAGCCTATATGTATGACAAGAAAAAGCCTTCTGTAGAAGTCTGGAGCTGATTCCTCATAGGGCTTCCAGAGTTTATATAGATAAGGTCAACACCAGGCCCAAAGTTATTGTTCTTTTCGTAAGTATGCTTTTAGCGTGTGGAGTAGCGAGGCAACCACAGAATGCATTCAGTATAAAACAACCATCTGGGTAGGAGTCTTGTTCTCAGGAATTTTGCGAAGTTTGCTTTCTGTTAGTTGTATGATTGAATGTCAGTAGAGCTCTCCAAGCATGGTCTACAGATCCTGAATATCTATGGCATCTCTTTAGCGGAAGTTGTGAAGAAGCCTGTTTGTGCACTGTGCTGAAGGACATCCAATGAACAATAGTTTCACAACAAGAAATGCCTGTCTCTTCCTCATTCCATGTTCCAAACAACTATGTTATGTAATGCTGTTATTTGGGGCCTATAGCTAGTATTATTAAAAAAAAAAAGTAAATTGTAAATTATAGAATTTTCTTTATTAAAATATTCTTCAGGAATACAAATACAAAAGCTTTCTTGGAAGTTCTCCATGCATATAGAAGGCTTCTGGGAGGCTGTCAGAAATGAAGAATTACAGAACTGGGCACATTTTCCACAAATGCCTTTTATTTCACCAGCTGAGGCTACTGTCCTGTCTTTTTTATTGTCTGCAGAAGAAGGTGTAGTAGCCATCCTAGTTAGCACACAGCTGGGTCACAGGCAAAGATCAGCATGGCTGACAAGTCCTGCAACATATGGGGTGGGGAGCTTGTTAGGCACAGACAGTGTACTGTGAACAAGTTTGGGGTCTTGGCAAGAGCATAGCATGCAGTGGGTAAGATCTATAATACTGATTTTGCAGCAGGTTGGCATTCTGCAGAGGGAAGGAAAAAGAGACAGCAATGTGAAACCATCAGATCACATGCGTTCTTAGATATGAAAAGGGCTTGTGCTTACCTCAGGTTAGCAACAGGATACACAGTTTTAGGGCTCATATCAAAGGCATTTTTGTTTATTTATTTAGCCACTTGCAAAAGATGCTGGGTTGTCAGCTCCAGAGGCTAAAGTCCTTGATTTATTTACTGAAAGGTGCTGCATGGACAAATGCAGCACGAGTTTCCCTCTATCACTCTGCCAGTATGGCTCAGCCCTGATCTAGTTTCCATACTCGTTCAGTACTTGCTCAAATAGTTATCTAGGGAGTAAACAGTGCCAGCCACAGTTGTGGGTTCTGAGATATGGAGTCCAGCCCAGTCAGAGTTTGCCAAGATAACCTCATTGCATCACATGCCAAAGAGCCACAAACAGCTGTAGTACTGAAGGACTATGATATTTAAGTAAGATACTGAAAATGCAAAGTAATCATCATCATGTTAGAATATAGCCAAATGTGGGATTTAGAAATGAAAGACTTCCTGCCGTATTTTTATAGTTTATATTTAACATATTTATGTTACTATAACATCTAGATTCAATGGACAGGCTAAAGAGCTGGGGCATTGAGCTTCACCGGGGCATATTTTTTGCAGTGATAAATTCTGGTAGGAAGCAAGGACAGTATGGAGCCTGAAAATACACAGAGGATGTATATGAATGCATTTCAGTCCTAAGTGCATGTGCATGTGTCATAAGTGTGTCACTTGCTAAGTGTCAAAATAAGGTCAGTGCAGATGAATAAGTATATGCGAAAAGGCCAGGAAGGAAATTCATGTCAAATCAAGCTAAAAATAGGTGGCTGAGTGAATGAGAAGAAAGCCTGCAGTGTCTGAGAAGGAAAGCAGCCTTGCACAAGAAGTTAAAATATTTTCTGAACTTGATTGAAAATATTTAAATACATGTGTTATGAAATTCAGATTTCCTTCCTTCCTTCTTTCTTTCCTTCCTTCCTTCTTTCCTTCCTTCCTTCCTTCCTTCCTTCCTTTCCTTCCTTCCTTCCTTCCTTCCTTCCTTCCTTCCTTCCTTCCTTCCTTCCTTCCTTCCTTCCTTCCTTCCTTCCTTCCTTCCTTCCTTCCTGCCTCCTCCCTCCCTCCTTTCTCCCTCCCTTCCTTTCTCTCTTTCTTTCTTTCTTCCTCCATTCTTCCCTCCCTCCTTACTTCCTCTCTCCCTCCCTCCCTTCCTCCATTTCCCCTCCTTTCTCCCTTCCCTCCTTTCTCCCTTTCTGTCTTCCGCCATCTCTCCCTTTCTCCCTTTCTATCTCCCTTTCCCTCTGTTTCTCTTTCATTCCATTTGTGGCATCTCAGATCCAAAAGGAAGCAACAGATTCTAGCAACTGTATTTGGTAGACTCCTACCCAGTATCACAAGGCCTGCTGTGTCGTCATTAGCAAGCAATTACACTGCCAGCTGCATTTAGCAATACTGTTGACGGAACTTACTTCAATTGGCACTATTTTTGTAGAGATACAGACCTTATATTTATGCCTACAAAAAATGTTAGCAACTCATTTCAACATATTTTGAGATACGGCAATAGCCCACCCCTATTTTGCTGTTCACTGTGCAAATACAGAGTGCAAACCAGTATGTTCCTGCCGAGTTTATTGTCTAGAGAGAGCAGCAGATTCCTCTGCAGGTGGTAGAGAGAAATAGCACATACAGAGTGATCCTTCTGCTCATTTGATGTATCTATTTTAAGTTTAAAATATTGTCTTCTGGAGAAGGCTGTTTCTTTCCTTCACCTGTTGCAGATAGAAAAGATGCCAAATTTCATACACATCTAAGTTTTAGGCCTCAGAATAAGGAGATAATGATGTTATCCTGTGTAATTTATTCAATAGCACAGGTTATCTGGGTCAGCAGTGAGGAATGTGTTGCAGTGAGACTCAGGCATGGCTGTGTCGGCCAGCAATCACTGCTGGCATTGACATTGCTGGGAAGGACATGTTACAGAGCAGTTTGGAAAATGCCTTTCTCTTAGCCAACGGAAATCTGAAAATTTACAGTGACAACTCAAATACCAGAAGTTCTTGTTTCCAGCAAATATTTACATTTTGTGGCATTCAACTTCCTCAAATTTGACCTTTCCCTCAGAAAGCACACGGTGCAAAATGTGAAAATAAAGGAACCAAGAGCTCACTTAGAAACACAATTTTCCATTAAAAACAGTTTTAATGACATATATTCCATCAGCCTTAGTTGGTTTTGACAGGCAGTAAGTGATTCAGGTGAAACGTAGGATTCATAGTCTATGTTAGAAACACTTTCAGGCATCCAGGACACCTGCACGGAGCTGGGGATGTGACAGCCGCATGTGAGACCCTTACCTTTCAGAGGCTGCAGCTGGGGCTGCGGGGCGGATGCCATGGGGCATCTAGAATAGCATTACACACTCTCAGTTAGGCAATTAGTCTCTGAATCTCTACAATTTCAAACAATAAAACATCCCATCTGATGTTATAAATGGGCTGTCAGAGCCTGATAAAGGAGGAAGGTCAGCAGCATAGTGCTCTTGAGTCTTACCCTATATTCATGCCACTCTTTTGGCTCCTCCTGGCTGTTTTACACTATAGTAGCCAGAAATTCCTGTGATGGCAGCTTCATGCTGTAACCTCCAGCAAGTGCTGAGCACAGAGTAGGTGGCTCACCCACCACCTGCAATGCCAAGAGTCCTAGAGCAAGAGGCAGGTTGCAAATCCAGGCATCTGCAGCAAGAATCTGGGAAGTTCCCAAGTTCCTGGTAACCCTCCTAGCACATGGCATGCAGCCCCAGCAAGCTTGGCGAGAAAGAAGTCTGGTGTTTGACAACCTGATTGTGCAAGAAACACAGGGATAAATGGAGTGATAGCTAGCAACCAACTCCACCTAAGTCTCCCTGAAGTTATAAAAAGACAAGAAGGATTAATAATTGTCTTGAGTCAGCTTGTTTGGGTTTGGGTTTGGGTTTTTCTTTTGAGTCTCAATATGACAGAGGCAACACTGGAGAACCATGTTCTGGAGAAGGAGAGAAGACAGAAGAATGTAATATAAAATCCTGTGAACGGCCCAGAAATGGAAACCCTTTTCCTCCTTTGTAATTATTTTACAGTTTTGGCTATAATCTTTGTGATTATATATAAAAATATATAAATAATATTCTCTTCTATAGTGACCCACCAGATAGTGTCAGCAAAGAGTCCTAGATTTCTGGGCTATTGCCTCAATTTGTCCTTTTCTGATGAAAGCAGGGGTTTAGCTGTGTTGTGTAAAATTCGATGTTACAACCAGAACATGGTTATGAACCAGAACAGGGTAGGAGCCTTCTGAACTTACATTTTAATGTGATGGCAAATGGATCTGTTAACAGAATTAGTTATCTATTTCCTACATGTTTTTTAAGGTTTAATGAGGAAGGTTTAAGAAGATTTAATGATGAACATTTTTTAACTCTCGTCTCTTTTAGAGTATTATTACACATGAGTTGAACCAAAGTACAGAGGACTTTACATGTACTGAAAAATATGTACCCAGCTGCATTGCTGTTGTGGATCACTGAACTACGACCAGCCTAAACTATCTCCTGGATTTTTTTCTTGTCCCTTTACTACCAGGCTACACATTTTGGACCCGAATTTCTGCTGGCATTGTAAATTTACTCTGGTGAAGAGTTTGGCCTTTACACTGCAGAGAAACAAATAAAATCTCAGTATTGTTTTGTGTTTGGATTTTTGCTAGTGAGTTTTTGTAGGTATTTTTTATTTTTTCCTCTTCTTTTTGCTCCAGTGATTCATTTATGAAAAAAGATGATGAGATTCAGGCTTCTGATGGTATTTCCATTACCCAGGAATTGAAGTATTCTGAGCAGGCTAGGACTTGCATAAAGATAAACACACATACCCAAAGTGAACACAAATGCTTTAAATACTGAAAAATATTACAACTTGTGCCCTGTGCTACTTACCCAGCAGATTTATGGCTGTTGTCACAATGCTACTCTGGCTTTTCTCAGAAGAAAGCTTTTTCATAACTAAATTAATAAATTCAGAGAGACTGTTAAAGTAAAAATACTGTCCATACAGATACACACATATATACCTGCATATACCTATAATTAGCAGTCCAGCAGATTAGATCATCTGATAATTAGTTTGTTTTGAGCCTGGATCTCCAGGGTAGATGCTGGACTCCAAATAACGTAATTAGTTTCTGAAAGGACACCAGCTTCTCAGCAGTTCACTGTCATTTTCTCAAATGTGATTCCTGAGAGTCATATGAAGATCATCCATTCCAAATAAATTCGAAGCCACGTGTCAGTTGCCAAATACATTATAAAAATAAGGGATTTTCATGCACCAGTCTTTGAGAGTAATCTGTTTATACAGTTTTTTGACTCCTATAAGCTCAATATTTTCCAACATTTGTAACGCAGCAGAATAAAATCATGTTTTAGTCCAGTTATGAAATTTTAGCTATATATTATTAGAGACTTTAGAAGTAGTTGACATGCTTGTAACTAGAACATGGGCCAAAATGAGTAATGTTTTGTCATCAGTGAATTTCTGCGGCTTCAGAAGAAGTGATCTTACCTTCATAACCAGCAATGATCTCACATCTTACATCTTCAGAGGAAACTTGGTCTCTTGTGGCCATGCTAGAAAAGTGATACATTTTCTGTTTGCTCTATAAGCAGAATTTCAGTTGCCATGGCTTTCTCTTTTGCTGCATAATAAATAAGGAGGTTTATTCTTCCTATTC
The DNA here is from genome assembly GCF_004027225.2 of Strigops habroptila. NCBI lineage: Eukaryota > Metazoa > Chordata > Aves > Psittaciformes > Psittacidae > Strigops > Strigops habroptila. The sequence continues at coordinate 51,687,916 of NC_044281.2, read as the reverse complement.
ATAAATAAGAAATCTCATTCTCATTTGGTGTAGAGACACTTCAGATGCTGTACTAACACTTTATTGTCTGCCTCAGTAACAAATACGCTGTCTATCCAGAAACACTGTGGCTTCCATTAGACCGTTCTATTCATTTGATTCAAGTGGACAATAAAACATGCTGAATGACAGCGTGTCACTGATGACTATAGAGCTTTAAAGAAAAACAATTCTGCCTCCTGCCTTTTCATCAGTTTTCCTATATCTGAGTGTACCCACCTCAGTGTAGTTTAATGGAGGCATGGCCTTGTTGATATATTTCTATTAATTTTTAGTGATTAGCCCAGTGTAAAGCCTTGGTGGATAAAACTGATTACATGATTTTTTCCAAAGAGGAAAGTGGGTACCAAGATGTCAAAGATTAGTAAGTACCCTGCTGTTGGGAAATGTTGGTTAATTTTATTTTTGGTAAATTATTCTGCAGTGCTTGAAAAACATTGCAAAACTGGGTGAGGACCTTTAAACAAAAGTATGCATATGCCCATCTGCTCTGGGCATAGATGGAAGAGGTGACTGAGAATCAATACTAAAAATGGCTAGTGACTCGTATTAGGGGTATGAATTGGTAGACTATCTGGTTGGTATAGTAACAAAAGACATTTCCTCCACTCAGGTTGGAGTTTACCATGTTGCAGAAGCCTGGTACAAAGTCAGCACTGCTTATATTTACATCGGCTTACACAGTGCATAGGGTCTCGTGCTACACAGGGATGAGGTGTTATTTACATTTACATTTACATTTACATTTACATTTACATTTACATTTACATTTACTGTTATTCTTCTCTCTATTAACTAGATATGACACTTCAGCAACTTCTGCCTGACATACTTCTGGTTTTTTGGAGTCCATCAGAGGTCCCTTATCCTGAGGTATGAACTGGACCTTCAGATATTCGATATCAATATGTGATTTTCAAGGTAACCCAGGAAATATTTATTTCTTTCTAAAACGTGATTAGGTGTTCGGGGTTTTTTTCCCATTTGTTATGTTTTTCTTCTACGGGGAAGGAACATTCCCCCCTCCCCCCACTTTTGACTGCTTATATTTTGTTCCTTAATTAGGCAGTGTCTAGAGGCTGTAGCTTGGATGCACTGACCTACTTTCAAGAATTGGTATTTGAGAACTTGATCATAAGCAATCAGCTACGAGGATTTCCATGAGTGCTTTTTTTCAAGATGGAAGACCTAACACAACATTATTACTGAAACATATAGTGCTCCAGCCAGCACACATTAAGTGATGTCCTACCTTGTGTGCAGCCATGCAGACCCCAGCCTTTACCTCGTGGTGGTAAGACCTGTGGGACAGCAACCTCTTTGGGAAAGGCAGCATCTTTTCATTATATGTGAGTGCAAGATGTAGCATAATTGTGACATCTAGAAGCCACTGCTACATTTCTAGGACCAGACCGTGAATCTATGTTGTAATAAACCTTTCCTTACCCAAATGACCACTATGAAACTAGTGCTTGCAATATGGACCACAATAAACAATAATGACAGAAATAATAATAACGATGCATTTCTGTGTCTGCCTTTTCTATTTGATGGGAGACATTCAGGTACTATGAGATGGGTACAGTATAAAATATAGATGTATTGTATTTGGAAGTAGTAATAATGGCAGCACACACGAGGTAACTAAATGATCTTGGAGAGTAATGATACTGTATGCCCAGAATGTTACATCTCTCCACCTCTTTAAATTATACACTATTTACAACACCTCTTGACTGAATAGGGATTTATTTACGTTGCTTCATCTCCAACTAAATGTTAAATATGACGTCATGCAGTACTGCTCCATCTCTGGGTGAAGGTACAAGTGGAAAGACATACAGAACTTTCTGCTGTGACATTCTCATCTACAGATACATATGAATTGATAGAAATAACCTTTTGTAATACCCACAATTTTCTGTAGTTCTAATTTTTATTGTGCCTGCTGCCTGAAAGATGATAAGACTTATTCATAAATTCACACTTCAGTGGTTTGATAAATATATAACAGTCTGAAAAGGAGTTTCTTGGTGGAGTGCATGTTATTCATCAGGTCTCAGTTTTCCTTGGTTTTGTTCTTAAGGTTTGGGGGTTTTTTTGATGATGGTGATAGGTTTTGGGGGTTTTTTTATTTGACATTTTTGGCTGACTTCTCTGATCCTCTTCATCCCAATAGCCACAAGAAAAAATAGCACTTGGGACAACTAAAACTAAATATGGCATGATGAAAAATATGTTTATATACCTTTATTATATTATCTCTTATTCTCTATCTGACAAATGAGGAGGCGAGAATATTGTAAAGTGATATTCTATAGCAGGCACAATGCTTATCAGTTATTTTCCTTTGACCTTCTGCCTTAGAAAATTAATTCAGTTGAGCTGTTCATAAACTAGAACATTAGGAAAAAAATAATGTTAGCACTAGTGAATATAATCTCTGCAGGAAAGCTGGGCAATTATTCAATGGTCTAATCTTATCTCTTGTTTCATTTTTATATGGCAAGTCTACATTTAAAGTATTAGATATACTGTGCTTCTGCTCAGCACCATCAAACCACAGTAAATAAATGCCGCTAAGTGCCACCATGAGTGAAGGAGCTTATAATGAGAAGTGTGAGTAGACATGTGCGCCATTCATCATTCTGTTCAGCCCGATATTGGGGCTCTTTTTATCAGCACTATTCGTAGCGGTGTCATCACCTCTGGTATAAATCTTCTGTCAGTGTCTGTCGTCCCCGTGCCCTATTAAACTCATGCTCTCACATAATCACTGAATGACCTTTGGATGTCTTTCATTAACCTCTGACCTGAACCCCGCTGGCTTCTTGTTGGTAGGTAAATCTATAACATGACATTTGTTTATGACTCAACCTTTATCCTTGCTTAATAGTCATGCCTTTCAATTTTTTTGTTCTGGAGCAAAAAGATAGTTGCAATCTTAAACCACAGCTTGGATTTCAAAGTTTGGAACACAATATTCACTTAAGTGTCCCTTAATAGACTTTCTAATATTTTCCACTGCTGCTTACTGAATCATATCCATTGTAAATTGATGCAGGATGTTAGCCTCACAAATAATATTTTTGTTTCTGATGGAAGTTTATTTTCTGTCAGATTTTTTTCTTCTTGCTGTGTTCCCCTAATCAGGGATTGGGGATTGATTAATTCAAATTCAGTTATGAAGCTGTGCCTAAAATTTTTGGTGCTGGAGATGAGGGTAGCTATCTCACAGCAATAATAATAAAAATAATGCAAGATTTTGTTCTCATGAGGATCAAGTGGGCTGGAAAGTAGTTAGTCCAGTGCTCCACATTGCCAATATCTTACTGCAAAGTCTTGGTCAAGCTACTTGCTTTTTCTGTGACTCATTTACCTCACTTGTAAAATGGGCCATGGTAAAACTGTGCTCTGCAGAATAAAACATGAAAAATGGCTTCTATTTACCTCTTGTGTGCTTGGGAACCAGGCTGATGCTCTTATTAACCCTGTTCAGCTAAGTGTGTGTACAGAGTTGAAAGCATACTGAATTATATTTCTCCTCTTTCAGCCCTACCTCCCCCCTGTGAATCTGCCCCTAATTACAGTTAACTGTAATTAGTAGCAATTAACTAAAATTCTTAGCAGTTGTATTCCTGCAAACCCATTGATGAAAGGGGCTCTCAGCAGTGAACAGGAAAGTAAGTAGTTAGGATTTATGTGGGCATCGGAAGTGGGGGGTTCATGGAAAATTGCGGGTCTGGCTGGTGCTCCCTTGTTCAGGGATTGCAGGAATGGGCTTAGTCTCTACAGGGAAGTGGGAGAGAGGAAATGTGTATGGTAGTGAAGGAAACTGGGGAGCATTAAATGTATGCATTGACTGTGAGGGAGGTTGTGAGCAGAGAATGGGGCAGATAGATAGGTTTGATGAGGGTTCTGTCTGCAAGGTACTGTGATTCTCATTCAGTCTTTTGAGTGACTACAGAAAAGAGCACGGGGCTTCCTACAGGAAAATTAAGGTAAAAATCTGACTGAATGTACATGGTATGGCTTTTGCATTTTCTGCTAAAGTGCTGTAAATCATTCTGAAGCAATGTTAAAATAAGAAAAGACTGGATGAAGTGATCTTCTCAACGTTATAGATACTTTTAATAAGGGTATTTTAGCAAACTTGTGTTCTTATAAAAATTTCAACTAACTTGTGTAATGGCTACAGTGTTTCCTGAGCCATATAATGTGCACACACTTGCTATATCCATGTCTTGATGATTTTGCTATGTAGAAAGCTGAGGCAAAATGCCAGCAGTTTGTTCCTGAGTTTTTCTCTCTCCGTTTCTTTTTACTGTCTTTAGGAATGGCAAGTAGGTTATACTTCTCTTTCCTGTTTCAGCATGAGGCTGTCTCCTCACAGCTGGAGGGCCCATCTCTCCTCAGCTTGTGATCACCAACAAAATGGGGAAAATTTCAGGGATTCGGGAATGGACAGGTAAGCAGTTTGTCTCTTCTTTAACTTACTGTGGCTCGATATAGGATTCTTCCCTGTTTTGTTTTTTTTTTTAATCAGTGTTGTCCTCATTTCTCCTTTTTCTCTCTTCTTTTTCTTCTATACTTGGGTATGTCTATTTTGCTATCAAGGGCAAAACCCCTACTGTTGGCATTTTGCACTCCATAAAATGCTTGGAACAAGTTACATGGGTAGCAAAGGAAGCTGCAACAAACCACAAACATCAACAGATCCCCATCCCTGGTGCTGGCTGACTGCCATAAGTCTTCTACCTCTCTAGAAAGAGAGGTTGTTCTAGGCATCTCCAGTAGAAGGTGACACCATCACATGTGCTCAAGACCGGTGTCCTGTGAATGACTTGGACATTGTCTGAAACAACAGCTTCGTTGTGGTGTCTGAACTCTGGATACGGGGGGTATCAAGGCATGTGGCTGCGGCCCTTTGGTGGGGAGCAGAGATGACAGTGTTGGTGTCTGCTTCGGTTCATAGAACCATCCTCCTCATTTTCAGGTCACCACAGAGAAATTTTCATGTCATGTGGACGTGGAACAGCTGAAAACTCATTTCCTGACCCCAGGCTTGTTACGTAGATGGTATTATCAAACGTAATACAACTTACGTGTGGATAGTTTGATAACACTATACCTTTCATTCAACATATATTTTTTTATCTTAAATCAAAATGAGAAAGGATAATGATAGGGTAAGAAAAGATTTCTATTCACATATGATAACCCGTACTTCCTAGCTCATTTGTAAGCACCTAGCCCTTCCCAATTTAACATACAGTTGTTTTGGAGCTCACAGACAGTGCGTGGGATGAGCAGTGTGATGGGACTGGTGGTAAGTTAAACTAAGAGCTGGTTAGATGCCAATTCCAAGAAAGTGTACACAAATGTAAGACACTGGAGTACTCTTGAGCTCTAGCTATGGATCATAACAATATTGTGCTAGGCACACCAAAGCCCTTTCCATGAGCATTAGAGAGTGAGAAAAATAAAGTCACAGAAGTGTGGAAATAGAATGAAAAAATGGAGGATACTATCTCTACTTTTTATTTGTATTTACAAATACATTTGGAAAAGGGTGGCAGGGCAGAATTTGGCAAAATGCAGTTGAGAACCTCTAGAAAAAACATGGCTTTTGAGGAGAAACATATAGAGCAAGGACCCTACCCTTTAGACTGCTCAGTCCCACAAACCTGAGTGGGCTTTTAATCTGGCTGTGGCAAAGCAGAAGATTTTCAACTGATGATAACAACTGAGAATACTTGGGATGACAGCAGCAAAGAAAAACAAATGTGGTTAATTGTGTGACCCACAGGGAGCGGTGAAAGACAGTAATGGGTATAAAGAGGCCATATTTCCACAAATGACCATTAGTCTTCTGTAAATGTTCCTTGAAATGTAAAGGAATGATTTTGTCTCTCCAATTAATCATCCTAGAAATCCTCCTTCGTGTAATCTTGAAAACACGGGAGAGGACTTAGTATCAGTAAATGTTGCCAGATGTACAAAATGGCAGAGTAATGTGTTGTATAAAATGATTTCGGATGGCAGAAACTGGATAGGAAGCCAAAAATACTGCACCAATATTTGAGCTTTTGTATGAGAGGTGTTGCCAGCCTCAGGAGGGAGCACTGGATAATTTATAGGTTAACATTTTCTTTTTATGTGAATAGCATTTTTTCTCATTTATAGTTAATTAGGTTAAGCATGCATGGGGAGCGAGGGAGGAAAGACTTTCGGAGAGAATCTAAACGATTAGTAATTTGAATGAAGTAAAAGAATCTGCTAAAAGATGTAGCTCTGGAATTAAATATGTTGCTATAACAAGTGTAAGTATCAGATAGGAATTTTAAAGGTTCTTACATTAATTATAGCAGCAGCATAAAAAGAGGTAGAGCGTATTTACAGACTTCGCACGTGGATTCTTTTCACAAGTAGCTGCTGTTTCATTTTACTAGAGGAGAAGAAACTATTTGTACCACCATTTCACAGGTTTATATCTTTTGCATGCATTTCTTGTCTCAGCAGTTTTGGCTCACATGCAGGATCAGTTAAGGTGAGTTACAAAATAAAGTGAACATTAACTTAACCACTGAGTTTCTTCACATCTTTTTTCCTGTATAAAGTCCTCTAGACACTTCCTGGTTGGCTGAACATTTTTTTGGCAGATTCTGTGTGTCCATCTGTACACAGGGAGTGGAACTGTTTCACTAAGGTCCGTATAAAAATGCTGCACCATACTTAGACTGGGACAAACTTTTATACAAACACTTAGAATGGTTCAGGGCATTAAAGTCACCTGGGCTGCAGTTACTGGTATACAGACTTGTCAAATCTCATATGTTGCTGGTGAAGCTCACACAGTGTGCTGTCATCTCCCACCATGGTACATCTCTCCTTCGCACCACTGCACCATGGGCTCTCTCCCCTCCTCATGCCCCATTTGCGTGACACAACCAACTGGTTTCCCCCACAACCAGTTCTTCACTCCCTTCCTCTGTTGGGTGATCCAGCACATGGCTTTTGTGGCCAGAGCTCTCATGTTCTAGGATATTTGTGATGAGCCAGACCAAATTTTACAAGAAGGAAGACATTTATGAAGAATTAGTTAAAGCGTATTTCCAGCTGGCATGGCTTCCACTGTGTCATTTTTGAAAATGCTCAGAACAGTTTTAACTAATTTCCAGTACTCTCTGCAGATTACCCTTAAGTGTTGAGTGGTGGTTTTAAATGTAAACATGTACATTGAAATTTAAGCACTTTTATCTGAGGGAGCTGGTGTACAAGATCTCCCAGCTGAAGAGTGTGCAGTATTTCTGAAAATCAGGTAGGACTTTGAGTTAGATACTAAATATAGATTTAATGGTTTGTCCCATGACACACAAATAATTTAAGAAGTGAGTGATTTATGATTTCAAGAAATGATTGATTATATATACTGGAAAACACTGCCATTTTTATTGCACATGAACAGTTCCACATGCAGAGTTATTCAAAGTACTTTAATGTTTGTGCTGCATCCATAAAAGCCAGTTTCTTTTTCTAGACGGAGATCTTTAAAATAGCCTAAAGAAACTGAACGCTGAGCCCCAGTGAAAGTCTTCCCTTACACCTTTTAGAAAATCCTAGTGTTTTCTGGCTTCCCCCGGCTGTAAGTCAAGCCCAAATGCTGCACCAGTTGTGCCACAGCAGCAGAGTCTGCAGTCCTCTCTATTAAGCGACTCAAAGGAAGATGCACCCTGGGCTGCTCAGATTTATACTGGCTGCATGCTTTTATGGGTTTGAAAAGAAGAAAATAGAGTATGCAGAGGTTGTGCATGGCTGCTTCGTATGTGGGATGTGGTCAAGGGATGCTCGACTCTGGCCAGAGGTAGAAGGAAGCTCTGTGGAGCACAAAGCCCAGACGGGGTGATCCAGATCTGGAGCTGGCCAGGAACAAATGAGCGCAGCCCTGAACTGTACTGCCCTGCACTGTGATGTGCTTCACTGACACAACAACATTTTAGAAGCAATTTGTGGTTCTTTCAACATGACACACGTTGTGCAATGAGTTTAAATGCCTTGCCTTAGGTCACACAGAGAAGGAGTACTAGATGCGGCAGAAACAGAGGTGCCTGATTCAGAGCCCAGTCACCTCCTGAAACACAGGCCTTCTGTTACAGACTAAAGAGAATCCTTTCGCACGTGCGAGGAGAAATGTCAGAGAAAACAACAGTTCATCCGAGCTAATAGTGAGGTTTGATAAACAGGTTTTGGTTGAGCAGCCAAAGCTGAGGACCAGACCTCAGGAGTTTGAGTTTGGTTCCTGGTTAACTGCATCTGTGCCTCTTGTGAATCCTGGCAAGTTCTTCATTTCCCCACCAGCCTGAAAAGCCAGGGCAGAAATGACTTATGGAGTGACTGTGAGAATTAGCTAATTAACACTATGCAAAACCTCTGCCAAGAGAGCTGCTCTACCCTCAGTGGAAGAGATTGCGATGTGTGCTTTGTCCAGAGGTTATAGACTGCTCATGCAGGGTAGGATTTAATGGCACAAGGGCCAAAGTACTCATCTGTTGCTGCTGTGATCACTGGAAGGTATTTTCATCCACTCTCTAGCACATGTACTTGCCCCAGCAGCCCCATATGCAGCGGGAGGGCATTTTTGGCATCATCCAGCTCCAACAGAGCAACTCAAAGAGCGAGCTATGTGGAGCTGTGCTGAAGCAGCTTGGTGCCTGTAGAGCAGCACGAGATCTGGAAAGGCAGCATGAGCTCTGCCATACCTAATTGCTGCACCTCTACAATATGTGCACAGCTCTTCATGAAGTGGTTCTAGCAGATAGAAAACTAAAAGGGCTTGTCTTTCTGCCCATGTGTTGGTTCCCACACACAGCAGGAAGGACCACAGCAGACGGATTCAGGTGAGGAACCACAAGACTATTAATTTCCTAATATCCCTTCTGCTTAGAGAGTCAGGCCAGTTCACAGGGATAAAAGATCTGGGGTGAGGTGGGTGGGCTGTGTGCAGCAGCATCAAATATCTTCTCTGTCTGAGAGAAGAAAGGGAGGCAGGCACAATATTTTGTCACTGGTAAAAACTGATATCCAGTGAGAGGGAATAAGAAGGGATAAGAAGGTCTGATGTGCATCTCTTCCTTTCAAGACCTGGACCACACCATTGACAGGTGAAACACTTCTCCTTGGACCAGTTGGTTTTCCCATCTTTGGGAAGGGCTCCTTCCCTTGCACCTGGGCTTTGTCTCTCCTCCACTCCTAAACCTGACCGTCAGGGTAGTGGGAGGTGCTGGGTGCACAGACATACTGCCTAGAGAACTGCATAGCACTGTACAGCTTTTACTGTTTCTTTGTGGTATCAACCCTGGAGGCTGTGTCAGTGGGTGTTCCACAGCTTGGCTCATAGTAACATTCCCTTGAGAAATAACGATTTCATTGGAAGAAGTTCCCAGTATGTTAAAAGCGTAAGGACAGTATTTTTCGTGCAAACACATGAGGTCAATATAGATAATGAGATATATGGTGCTAGTTTCCTTCTTCTTCGGGTGGGAGGCAAAAAAGGATAACTGGACTTTGTAGTGAACGGATGGTTGTGAGAAGCCAGTGCTATTCAGTCGTTTGCCAGCAGCTTGCAGACATCAGGAGTAAAGGTTCGTTACATCGCTAATTTTTTTTCTTCCTTTGGGCAGGTGGCCTAACAGCCCAACAGCTGATCCTATTTTTTAAAATTAATTTTAATTGAATGCACTGCTAGAGATGCCTTAAATTGACTCTTTTTGTTTGAATTTCCTAAGGGACTTTGCCCCAAGACCTCTATCCTAGTGATAACTTATTCTGGTGAATGGAGCCAGAGTGCATTTATTGTGTATCTCTCTGTCCCTTCTCTGGCTTCTGCTACCATGAATGCTGCAGTTGCTGATGACTAGAAAACTACTCAAGTGTGAACTGTTTCACTGCCTGTCACTTTCCTCATTAGGCTAGTGAGAAAATGTATCTACGACTCTGTCACACACAGCCCTCATTAGGTTAGCAGCACATTGAGATCATTGTCTTTCTTAAAGATGGCTGTAGGAAAATGGCTGGGTATTTGATGTTCCTCAGTAATAAGTGGAAGTAGCAAAAGTAGGGCTCACTGCACTTTCCTCTGAAATAATTGCATTGTTTGCAGAACCTGATCAGTGGAATAGTGTGTTATTGCTGGGGAAGTCAGATGGCAGTGCATAATCCCACTTCTTACTCAAGTGGAGGGGGTAGGAGATGCCCGAGGTAAGATGAATTCGTTGTGCAAAAGAGATCTAGGGCAACAACACTACCTGGTTTTGGCATCTGATTCTCCTTGTGCCTGTTAAACTGGAGGAACTCTATTAAAGGTGGTGTATTTTCTTTTTTGTGTTGGTATGAACAAATTTTGGTCCATCACCTATAGCTCTAAGTGGTAGCAATGAGGACTACTGTGTGTTCCTAATTCCTACATCAAGCAGCTAGCCAAAGTAGCACTTGTCAATATAGGCCACTTTAGCCATTCCCAGAAGACTGGATTTAGACACTAGCACTGCCAAATGCACATGCTGAGTTTCTGCTAAAAAAGATGTGCTAAATGACTGCATGCCTTCTCTCTAACTAGTGGTACTTTCTTTTCAGTTCACTTCATTTCCTAAGCAAAGAGTGCCACTACCTTACACTTTGGCATTTCCCTTGAAATTGGTCCATGAACTCCTATATGCTCTAGAAAGACAGGTAGCTATTTTCATGCCTGGATTTCTTTATTTGAAAAAAGAAGGGAAAAAAAAAAAGATCAATAGTAGCTTCTGTTGAGCTGCAATGTACTCCAACCACCAGAGCAGAGCAGCTACATAATCCTACTTGCAGCAGGGCCACAGTGTTGAATGGGACCATTGTACTGACAGGAACTGCTACTTGCTGTGCTGGAAAGGGTGTTTCTGAAAACTGCACTACAGCCTAATCTGCTGTGGCTGTTACATGCTTGCTTTGGTGCAGCCCGCTGGTGCACCACTTTTGTGCAGACATAGTCTAGCTCACCTACTTATTAGATGTTGTTAGCATTGGTAGGCGAAGGTTTGCATGCACTACATATAAAATTGCTCAGAAAAGTAGTTTTACATGAGAAACTTCTTTTATACTTCCATTATAATGTATTTATACTGATGATTGCTTCTACCTTGTGATCCCAAAGACCTGAAAGGCATTTTACATGTAAACTTTTGTATCCACTGAATATTGATAGAAATGTGTAGGGCAATATCTGGTCGCCACATAAGACCTGCAGTGCTGATGATCCATCTCTGTTCTGCCCACGTAAATATTCATTTGTTAGCATTGGCATAGAGGATCAGTGATGTACTATAGTTGATTAGGTTTATAGCAGATATGTAATCCCTAAGGATAATGATGGAAAAAACCCTTAGGGCTTTTTTGCTTATTTAAAGTTGATATCCAACTCCAAGTTAAATTGGATATTAAGTACTTGGCTCATTCTGCATGTATTCTCTTCAATTCCATACACATATGATTCTTCTCATTATCTGCATTTACCAATTCAAAAGCAATTAGCCCTGAAATATCTAGAAATATAGAGAATGAAATGTTTGAATTTTTATTTCACGTAAAGTTCATATTTTCTTTTTCATTTAAGTGGGACTTTAATTTTTTTCAAAGAACTGAAGACGAATATTAAAAAAAAAAAAGTCCCTCATGGGACTGGAGGCTAAAAATGGCCATTATCATGAAGTTAGAATATTTACTTCCCAAGCTGGTGATTCAAATATGTTTTGAGTGTCTGTGTCTATACTGGCAGGTAGAAAGCAGCTCCTGACCTGTCATCCACATGTTGAGACTGCCACTGCTGGGGTGGCTGGGCTCTGGTATTTCAGTTCTTTTTCTCTCGGTAGCTGAAGCTCAGTCTGTGTAACGCTGAGCATTTTTAGAGGGTAGTCTGGTTTGTCTGCTCGATGCCAGTTTGCAGTGTCACTACAAAGCACTGACAAACTTGCAGCACACCATCTGTTGTGGTCAGTCAGCCTCTGTGGTGGGCTGGCATTCGGCTGGCTCTATAGTCAGTAGCGGGTGCTCAAATTTTCATCCAAGCCAAGCTTTGAAGTGACCTACACAGGAGCACTTGTGGATGTTAAGGAACATATGAGCTCAAGAAAGGGCTCAAATTCACATTTAAAACATAATCCTGGTGTAGTCTATGTGAAATAAGCCATTCCAGTTCCAAAAGAATAGGTGTCCTCAATACCAAGAATTAGCAAACTGGGAAGGGTTGGCTCTCTTAAAATCCAGTCACCAAGCAGACATAGGGTAGAAGCCAATTTCTTGGATTTTGTTCCTCTGTGTCAGAATCACGATCCTGTACGTCAGAATCACACCACTTTGGTCAACAGGAAAGCCTGAGTTGTGCCTGCAGTGCTTGGTTAGCTGGAGGGTAGCTCTGAGAACCTCTCTCAAGCTCTCATGCCATTAGTATATTCACTGAAGACAAGCTATACACCCCTACAACCAAACCCACGCAGTATTTCACATGGCTCGTCCCAGCTTAGCAGTGCGAATAACAGGTTCACACTCTGTGTTAACTTCATAATTGCCTTCAATTTTATATTAGCAATTAGGTTTCCTTTTCACACATAACTTGTCTTCAGACAGAGCAACTTCTCAGGAAAATAATTAATTTACAGCAATATTACTTAGTTGATCCAGCTTGTTGGTTGTGCCTTATTAATGCCTAGGTACAAGACTGGGTTTTTTCTTCATTCTGACAGGGATTCTTGGAGTTTTAGTGAGCAATTAGTTTAAAAAAAGCTGTCCTGGGGAGACAGAATTAATACTTAAAAACCCAAGTCCAAACTTTTAAATCTTCAACGTGTCTGTAATTTTGCATATTTTTTAATTCATTAAAAGATACATTATTAAATAACAATCTTACCCAAAATGCATATCCGCTATTAAAATAAAAACTAGTAGCTTTTTCTTGAATGTTTTACAAGTTAATTAAAAAAAAAAAATCATTTAAAGTAAAAAGATATCATATTTCAAGAGATCAAAGAGTGTTCTGCTTAGCAGATGATGCTTCCAGAGTTGTTGGGGTTCGTTTGTGTTGGATGGTTTGGGTTTGCTTTTTTTCTTTTTGTAGAACATTTTCATAAAGAAATTTCCCAGAGCATAATTATCACAGGAGTTTCCATTTGGACTTTCAAAGAACTGTTGGCAACATCAGTTTCTTCTTTTTTTAGAGCTGGTGGGAGCCATAACTAGATTATTGGGGTTTTTAATATCTATAAACTGTGCAATACCTTCTGCAGTAGGAAAAAATAAAGAAGTAACAGCAGTCCATGAAGGCATTATGTGTAACATAGCCCAAACCAGAATCTCACTAATGTGTATATAACCTGCTTTATAGAACCATATCTTACCAAGCTAAGGGCTTAATTATTATTGATTAGTTCTGCCCACTGTTCCAATATCAGTCGTTATTGGAATAATCTCCATACCCCTCATTAAACATGCTTCTGTTTCTATGGGAATGCATTTTTAAATAAGAAGTGCAATTTGAATATTATTGGTTGTTCAGGCACTTGGTACTGTGGTCGCCCAATCTGTCATAGTTAATCAACTCTCATCTCTTAACACTGGCTGCAGTTATCAATGAGTTGAGGATTAATATTCTGGGCGAAGCAGATGATAAATCATTTGTATATAATTAGTGTACAGCAAGGTTACAGCTGACATGAATTTTTATCTTAATTATGAGAGAAATTTGTTCCATTAATTTAATTTAGTTTGCATGAGTGGCTAGACACCTAACAAAGTTAATCTTACACCTGTCATTACAACATTAAGGAGAGTCTCATTTTCAAGCTGTAGACACAGATACTCTAGCATATAAGGATAATGTTGCTCATTCTGATGTGAAAATAGATGATCATAGACAGAAGATATAGAGCCTACTCTTTTTAAAGTCTTCCCAAAGGATTTATGTGTGAATATTACAGATTCAAATCCAGTTGCCACTGTACTGAGTAGACTCATTTTCCCTCAGTCTTCATTCTGTACTTCCCCATGAAAGAAGCATGCAGTACTTACAAAGAAAGGGAAAGATTTCCCCTTATTTTTATAGATACGTATTTGAATTGCTTTAACTATATACATATAGTTAGCATGTGACAACACTGTAGCATTTGTATGGCACAATATCTGCGTTAAGGGCAATGGTAACTAAATATGTGCTGCCTGCAATCCAGCCTTCATGTTTCTGTGAAAAAGAATTATTCATAACTTCATCTACTACCCAAACGGCAATTACGCAGGCATTTCTGAGGTTTCAGCACACTGAGTAAACCTAAATTCTGTGTTAATTATCGAAGCAATTATCAAGTCTGATAGATCATACATGATTGATAGATAAGGTGGGGCTGTTTGGGTAACAGGATATGGTGTTAGTTATTTTGCTAATAATTAACCAAGCACCTAAATGAAGAAAGACCATTCATGGTATCCCTTATAAAAATGTTTATCTTTATAGATTTGTTGATTATAGTTATTTTATTCTGGTAGGATGATTTCGGGAAAAGAAAAACCAATACTCGAGCCTTTTTACAGCTAACGAGATGAGACTGAATACAGTGGAGATGGAAATATAACTGAAAATTGCATTCTGCACTAGCTTGAGTCCAAATACATATTTGTAATACAAGCCATAGTCTCCTTCACATTTGCAGCATAAAAATAACCCTCGAACAGAATCATTAATTGAACAGTAACTCAGATTAATGTTTTGTAATATTAGTTCACAATTATTATTCTCAGCTAAGGTCAAGAAGTATATAGTTGGATATTCACAAAGAAATGACTGATTTAAAAACAAAGAGCTCTAATGGAATTCAATAGTGCTTTTCAGTCATTCCAGTTGGCATCTCTATTACCTGAAATGATTCACAGTCCATTATGGGAGCTTCCATGCTAATAGAATGTCTATCTTCTGTAATACAGACACATCAGGGCACTAACTGAGAATCTGTCACAATGAATTTCATCTAGATTTCACTTCATCTCTTCATGGACTGTAAAATTTGCTCTTGTACAATGCCTAAATTTACTGTGGGTAATTGAGAGAGATCTATAGATGCAGCACACGGTAAAAAGCAGTTTTCCAAAGATCTATTGTAAATTATACAGGTTTGGTTCAGTTGGGAAAAGATTACGAAGTGCTGGGCACCTGTCTTTGCTAATTAAGTGTTTTTGGTGAGCTCTGAAAATATTTAGAATGGATCATGGTGAATAGAAAAGTGAAAAGAGCAGCCTGGTAAAAATGTCTCACAGATAGAAAGGCAATGAAAAAAGCTTTTGAAATTTAAGAAGCCCCCCAAAGAGGTAGCTAAATGAGTGAAGGTAGGCTCCGTTACTCCTTGTAAGACTTACGTATCATATCAAGTAGACCCATGATATTTTTTATTTGCCTTGTGTTTACATAGTGCAAAGTGGGATATTACCCACTTAATCTGACTTCCTCTAGTTCTTTAGAAAATCCTTCTTAAACAGAGCAGGCAACTCCATTTTATTTTTGCGACTGAGATTATTCATCCCTAACTGAAAACGTTGCTGTTAAGTTCTATGCATGGATTGTTGAAAAAAAATTAAAATAACATCTAATGCGTGGCTCATTTTTTTTCCCAGCTGAATACTTACTGCCCTGCTCATGAAATAGATATGCTGAACATTTACAACCCTTTTTTTTTCTTTTTCCTTTTTTTAAATTTTACTTGTTTCCATTAAAAGCTAAATTAAATTATTGGTATCCTTACTGATCACAGACTTTAATATTTGTTAGCCAATTACAATTGTGATATATTCTATGGCTTTTTTCCTAAGCCACAAACAGAATAATAGCATCACGCTCCACTGCAGGTGAAGTGATCTCAGCCCTTACATTAGGAGAAAATCAGAATGGTATGACTGCAGTTCATTACTGAAATAGGTAACTGATGAACTGAAAAGACAAAGGGCATTGTTAAATGAAATGTCATTATTAGAGCTGCTCATGTTTAACAAATGTACTGTAAGTTAATTCAGTAGTGTTTTCTCCAAAGTTCTCTATAGGATGTTCACCGTTCATGCTTATGTTCTTTACATGTTCAAGGTATTTTTATTTTCTTTGAGGAAACAATGCTAACTAATCTTCAATAAACACCAGTTAAACTGTTGCAACAAATGATATGTCAAGTTTTGTTGAAGGTTTACCTCTAGAGCTATTGCTCACCCAGTGATCTCTGAAAGAGAAGCCTTTTTGAATGTTTTTAAATATTTATTATTATGTTTGAATAAATGCCTTGTTTTCCTCAGATGAAAATGAAAGGTAAATTCTGAGTTTCATGGGAAAAAGATTTAGTCTTTAGGCTCCAATTCAGCAATCTATGACTATGCAGCAAAGCACTTTGGCACGTGTTTAATGTCAGGACCTGAAGCATCTGTTTTAATATGTTGCTGAATTGGGGCCTTAAAGAACAAGCAGAATCTTGGACCACATATTTTAAGGGCTGTGTAAAAGTGATGTTCTGATATTAAATAAAAAAACTGTGCTTTCAGCATCTGTGGGAAACTGTTTTCATTGCCCCAGAAGTGATAAAAATAATTTATAGACCTCAGTATTTTTCACAACAAGGAAATGACCTCAGCTTTGGCAATCTGAGGTAGTTAGTGAAGCTTTTCTGCTACATTTATGGATTTATTTGAGCTACATATTCTTTGACCTATATTTTAGATTTATTGGCAGATACATAAGTCACAGTAAATAACCTAAAAAGCAATTGATGTGCTGCGCAATTTGTGCATGGATTGATTGACAGATTAAGAAGGGCTGCTTCTTCACAAGAGATTGAGACTTGTGCCCTTGCTTGCTATAAATATATCTGCTGGGGTGTCACACACAATTTTTAACCAAAAATTCTAATATAACTGGAAGATTAAAAGCATATTAAGACTGTAGTATGTGTAAATATGAGCTTGAAAAGAAAATATGTAGTTATGCATGCTACAGTAAGGGCAATCAAACTCTTGAGAGCAGCCTTGAAGCCCTCTCTTCCCTGAGCAGTCACACTGGCTCAATACCTCAGGAACAGAGCCAAGTCTGTGTTGCAGAGCATTAATGGTCTGAAAGAGAGGGACAAGAAAGGTTCCTCTCCTTCTGCTATTGCAGTATTGACATTCAGATTACCACTGTTAATAGCTGAGGACTTCAGCCTGAGCTTGCTAATATCTTGAACTGGTTTTGAAATTAAGATCTGGGCCTTGAGTGCGGTATGCAAGGCACTCTTCAAGTGCTTTGCATAATCATACAGGATTGAGTAATTACCTTGGTACATGATGGAGGGAGAGTCGTGCTGTGCTTCCTCAGGTGGATCAAGCACTGAGCAGTAAATAAGGGAAATAGATACTCTTATTTGATGGTCTAGCATCTGATGGGAAATCACAAAGCCTGTTTTTTTTCATGAGACTGCTATGGAACTAAGATGTAAATGACATTAAGTAGATATCTCTAATATCTTTTCATTCCTTTTTCACTTTAGGTGAGGAACTTAAAACTTGCAATCAAATATCTATACTGACATCTTCATCATTTGCCTGCTGGAAATTGGAAAAAAAAACATCCCCCTCTCCCATCCTTCTACCAGAAGTGAGATTAATTTAAAGTGTAAGGCAGGGCTGTAAAAGTTACTCTCAATCTCTTTGTTCTTGTGGCTTTAAATTGATATCTTATTAACTCTTTCACACACCTTCTTTGGCAGTAAAAAAAAAAAAGCATTATAAAAGTTATAAAGCAACCCATGGTGACATATCTTCATTCTCTCAGATGCAGCACAAGATGCATAATAAAGAATAAAAGTTTACTCACTTGAAACTGAGCTTCATCCTCATCTGTTCAGCTATGCATAGGTTTTAAGTATGGATGTAAGAAAGAAATGGTAACAGATTCTATCTGTTCTACTGTTTCTGTGACCAGAAACATCACAAACAAAATAAACATGACTTGGATTACAAACAGCTATGGATGAATTAATATTTTCTGCTTCCTGAATGTGCCATGGGTGATCGGTGCACTGGAAATGAACCTTGCACTGTCTGAATATGCACGGAGCTCTATGAGCCCTCAGCAGCAACCCCATCCACCAGGCAAAACACGTTTTCCTGAGTTATTGCCACCATTTGTTTAACTTCACCGCCATCTGCTGTTAAAAAAGGGAAGCTGTACCGCAGGCCCAGGATGTATGTGTGATGTGATGTGCCCAAGTATGGATTGCCATAGCACTTCTAACTCTTTTACTTTTGGTTGTGCTGCAAAGGACAGGAGGCAAATATTTGACCATTAAGTCTTGTGTCCCACAGGACGCTATGCTGCCGCTACCATTGGCAGGAGTTCTTCCAGTAGATTAGGAGATGCTGTGTTCCTTCTAAAACTGAAGGAAGCCGAAGGAAGTACAGACTGCTGCTTGATGCTATCCTATGCATGCTTATACCCTGCCCAAGGGAGCATTTTATCACCCTCACATCTTGTGAAGACTACAGCAACACCGACCTAACGCCATCATTCTTTGTGCACGTTTTCTCTTCTGCATCTTCTTCCCCCTTTTGGTCTAGAGAGAAAGCATTCCTCATGCTCCCTTCTTTTCACAGCACTATTGCCCTGTGTTCTTTCAGTCAGACCCTGGAAAATCCCATCTTTTCCACCTAGCTTAGAAGAACAGCTCGAAAAGTAAACAGTAATTATAACATCTCTTATTCTGTGCAATAGAAGTACCAGCAGTTTATTAGGAAGAGAGGACCAGACCAGATGGATCATCAGCTCTTGTCATTCAGTATGTCAGATAGTTCCTTCCAGTCCAATTTCTTGATGCTGGTATTTTCACTGTATTTAACAAATAGAAGTACACGCAGTTTGGGTAATAGGTTGCACCCACAAAAAAAAACAGGCTATACATAAAGTCTATGAATTGAAAAAAACGTAGAGTTTGCTTATGGAAAAGATGTTAAAAGTGGGATATATTCTACCATTGATGGGTACAGTTAGAGATAGGAATATGTAAATGCATGATATTTTCCATTACTTCCTATGTACATTTATCCAGCTTTGACTCAATGACTTAATTTTTTGGCCTGATTCAATAAAAAGCAACAGAAATCTTTACTTCAGCCTCAGTAAGCTTTGGCTGAGGCTTTCAGCAAAAATACTGTGCTAAAGGGCTACTTGAAGATTAACCTAAATACTGTGTTTAGATAATTAATCTGGTGGCCTTGAAATGTAAATGATATTATACAATTATATACATTTGTTACAAACAGATATTTTTACTCTGCAGTGTTAGGGATACACTCTTGTCAGAAGCAGGTTAAGCTCTAGTTAAACTCTTTTCCCACGGCAACACCTACAATCTCCTTGCTTGTCTGATTTTATTTTTTTTTTTAATTACTAAAAGGCTTGATAATCAATATAGTGGTAGAAAAAGCAAGATACAGTCTATCTCCTCTTATGCCGTAGCAATAAAATTGCAGTTCAGTCCTGATCACAGAATATCTGTTGCTATCAAAGCTAAATTATGAACTATATGGCTGTAGAAAAATGTAGCTCAATTTTCAGATACTCTGCTAAATGCAGGCCTGGCAGTTAGAAAAATCTTATTTTGCCTTATAAATGGAGTGAATTTGATATGGAATTTAGTGAAGAAGCATCAGAATGAAACACCAACATGCCAGTTCCCAAGTAGAACAACATCTGTCAGGGCAATTAGATTTGCATGAAAAAAGTATTATCCAGCATTGGGTTACCTGTTATCACCAGAGTATGTTCTGCTGGTCAGAATGTATTAACAGTCATACTCATGTCCAGATCACCTGAAAAACCTCTGTATGAGACATGGAACAAACTACTCTTAAAAGAGTTAAGTAAAACCACCTGGAAAGAGGTTGGTCTAGAGCTGACCAAGGAAAAAAGGTCAGAGATATGGGGGGGTGTTTCTTAATTTTATTTATTCTCTCCATAAGGTTAAAATGACTGTTCTGACTCTAACTCTTTCACCATGCATTTCTTCTTTTCTTTGGTTTCCCCTATGAACCGAGCGGATTTTCCCCTATGGATATGCACTCTTTTGCACAACTACCCAGCATACCTGCAGGCAGACTTTGACAAACCAGCATCTCTTCAGAACTGGCTCAACACTTGAAATTCTGCCTCTGCTGGCAAATTCAGGGTACTGGTACTTCTGTCTTACTGCATGGAGTTTGAGCCACTGATTGCCATCTCACTTTGGAAGCTCCAGTTCACTTTGTCTTATTGAAAGCAGACTTGGGTTTTCTCTCTCTCACAGATCAGCACAGACCTGTTTTCTCTGAGCAACTGTGAAGCATGCTGCTTCACTTCATATACACTTCCAGAAATAAAGGCAGGCGAATCCTGATGTGATGTTCTGATAGAGAATATGCAGCTCATTTCATCCTACTTTCTAAATCAAAAAATTGCAGGATTTTTTTCTGCTGTACAAAGGGAGAAGTATAGGAAAAGGATTGACTACAAGGCAGCCAGCTAGGGAAGCAGAGACCGATGAAAAAGAATATGCATTGTCAGATTTTTCTTTAAATCTGCAGTAAAAAAAGAGCTGGCAGAGACTCTAGCCAGGAAAGGTGAAAACAGAGAAGTGGCTTTAAGCTCAGCAGAACAATAGTCAAGGTTAATTATTCACTCTGTGGAAGTTATAGTCCCCGAATTAAAGGCGGCAACTGCATCTGCCACTTAGAAGCAGTTGCTGGATTCAGTCATTTCTGTTCCACATGAACTGTGCTAAACTGCCAATGTATAGCAATGCTCAGTGCTTACTGCTCAGCTTCCCACCACCCCTAGGCTTCCCAAAGTGAAAGGAAGTAATATCTGCTAAGTCCATGTGCAGGGAATGGACAGTTTTATAGGGTGGCATTCTAGTTTACAAAAAATCTGTATAAGAGAAGCAACACGTCTCTGCAACCACAGGTCATCATAGCCAGGGGTACGGTGCTAAAGGAGTACCAGTGAGTTCTAAGACCAGGGCCAGGTGACAGGAAGCTGGAAGAAGTTATATTCCCTACATCGAAGCAGATTTAGGAGAGAAGAGGGAGTTGCACATCTACTTCTTATATATACTAAGCAAAAGTAACACCGATCCCAAGAAAGAAGGCAGCAGCAGTGGGAAGCAGAGCTTGCTGGAGCTTTTAATACTTGCTTTGTGAATGAGTTGTGATTTTAATAACCATTCTGAACCAACTCTACCGGACAGTGTATGGCATAGCCCAGGTGTTTGTGTACCTGTAGGAACTTTTCTCCTAATTTCAAAAGTCATGGAAGTTAAGAAGGCATCCCCTTTCATCTTCAGTTTCTAGAAGGCATAGTCACTGATAAAACAGCATGCTTTGCGGATATGCAGTATAACTCCAAACATATTACTTCCAGCCTTTCAAACTCACAAGAATATGATCTACTGGAGACAGTGGAGAAATTGCTGGGAGAATTCTACAACAAAAAGACCTCATTAGCCTTGAACTATTAAAAAATCCAACACGGTCACTGGAGTCAGACAAACTGCTGCTTTTGAGTTGACTGATAAGAAAAATGCTAACAACCTTAGAGGTAAATCTTTGCCCTAAGTGGCCCTGCACAAAGGATGTGAAGCTGTGTAATAAGGCATTGCCAATTCCCTCCATTTTTATTATGGGCCTTGCAATATACGATGTTTGTTTAAAGCCCAGCTCCCAGAATCAAGAGATTAGATGAAAGTCTCTGTTTTAATTAAGGAACAAACAAGAAAGGTTTTCTTCATTTTGTGGTTGCTGGAGAAAAAAATCTCCAAGGGTGCAAAACCCCCCAAAAGCGAACAGAAAAAACCTTGATATCAATATATGATTTAGATATATTAAATCATCTGATTTAAGTTGATCACATTATTTATGGAAACTGAATTTTTAATGTCCATTGTTTAATAACACTGATACTAATCCCAAGAGGAGGTTTCTTTTTTAAATGGCCCATACTTTAATTAACATCAAAACAGCTTCAAAGAGATTCAAGCTCAAACCAGTTAATTCCTTTGTAATAACAACTGTGAAGGAAAAAAAAAAAGCAAGTAGCACTGATAGCTGATATTGTACCTTTAAGATTGCAGCTAAGCAGGATATGCAATATAAAGACAGCATGAATCCATGGCTGTTTCCAAACCAAGCTGCCACAATGACTGACATTATATGCACAAGGTAATGGCAATGGTATCACCCTGTGGCACACAGAAAAGGAAATAATCTTGTCTGGAACACATAAATCTGCCAAGGAAGAATCTTCCCCTTCTGCTATGTGACATTAGGTCTTCGCAAGACTGAACTGCAGATATCTGATTCTAAAAGCAAGAACCCCCACTGAAGTTGCCTCTCAGTTGTAAACAACACACCTTTCTGGTCACAATGGCATCTGGTCTCTCCGTTAGAAAGGACAGAAAGCTATCATGAATCAACGTAGCCTGCTATTGCCTCTGCACAAGACAGCTTCTTTCAAGCTGCAGAGAGCACTGAATGTGATGAACCTTCACTGTGAATGTAGCCCTAAAAGGCGGCTTTTTAACAACTGAGCTAGAATGGCTTCTAGCTTCTTCTTGGATCTTCTAGACTTGGATCTCTCTTGCCTTCTATTTTTGGCTTCTGGCCCTCTGAGAAGCTTTAGAAGTCCTGTACAAACTGGAAGCTAAAGCTTTCTCATTCTTTTGGGCAGCAATGGGCCTCTTTTCTAAGTTACCATTTAGTATGATTGATTTTTCTCTGACTCAACAACTAGTGCAACCTTCCTCAATATTGTTCACTGTACAAAACAGTGGACTTACCAGTTGGGTGTTTGTAGTACAGCATGTTCAACATTGAAACAAACTTAACACTTCTAGTCAGCATCACAGGCCGAGGTGGTGGGAGGCAGCAGGACATACCACTTTTCTTTCAGGATAATCACCATACGCTGTGTGCAGGCTTATTCAGACATCTGCACAATTTTATGATAGGTGACATTCTGATTATCATCTTTACGCTTTGAAGTGTAAAAGTGTAAAGATGCTTTATTGTGTTATTAAATAAAAGATGAACTCTACATTATGTGGACCAAGGTCATATGATAAATTTAAATAAAAGTTGGTAATTATATGACCATGTTTTTCATGAATGATACACTTGAGTCACATGTAACAGTTAAGAACTTCCATGGTTCTGACATTCTTCACCTTCATCTAATTTTTGGCAGGATTCCCTGAGGTTTAGGGGTTTTGCACAGCTTTTGAAGTGTGAGAGAGTTAGCCTGCACAAACCACAGCCTTAGAAAAACAGTTTTGTGCAGTCTAAAATTCCAGAAAGTGTTTTCTAAGCTTATTATAGTTTCTAACTGCATTTAATAATTCCTAACTAAACTCATATGAACTTGCCCTTGAACTGTAATAAAATGGGTGCCATCATCATTGTGAAAAAGAACATATTCAGAAAAATAATGTATTTTATTTGTCACCACATTCAGGTTCAATTTGTGCTGAAATTAGCTATGATTTGCAAATCACAGTCAGGTTAAGATTCATCCTTTTTCCTTACTTCTGAATAGCTAGAATGGCAAAAGGTAATTCATTTTTCTTAATAATTGCTTCTGTGGAAAAATAAAATCTCTGAAAAGACAGCTAAGCAAGTTTCTCGAATACTGTAAGAAAATACTTGGATCACACACAGAAAAACCTTGAAATGTCCAGTGCAGTGGAACTTGGGACTACATTTCATGGTGCCCATAAAATCTGCTCCAAAGCCTCCTAAAAAAAATTCAGAAAATGTTTGATTCAAATTACAAGAACTTCTCAGCGATTTAAGGGACAGTAGAGATAGGGTCACTGTCAGCTCAGATTTGTTTTCAGGAAGTTCAGTCCTGTACTCTTATGCACAATTGAATAATGAAATAAAACATTTTAAAACACATTGAGACAGGTTTTCCAAAATACAGGCCGTACATCATGAATATATTTTCTAATGGCAGCAGAATATAATGATGTGCCTGGTGTCACCAGATGGTGCTCTTCCACCATTTGTCAAAGTGCCTTTGCAAGATTTGATTCTTAAAAAGATAGGTTGTTCTAATGGCAGTTCTGGATTATGCCAGACTCTACCGCTTAGAAGTAGTCTGAAGATGGAGGGAGTAGAGTGAATGGTAGCAAAGTTTGCTTTTCATTTAGGGTAAAGTTGCAGTCAGGCTAAAATTCCTGAAAAACAATGTTCTGTGAAACTGTTTCATTTCAGATCTCATACATGTTTAAATTACTCAAGTTAAACTTGATGTCTACCCAGAAAATATATAGCTAATTTTTCTTTCTGCAGGCAAGCTGCATGGTAAAGCAGCTTGTGAATGGTCCTGTATATCTTGAAGGTGTGTTATTACTGCCATAATGAGACACTAGTATAGGAAGAAGATTAAGGATTTATAAAAGTTAACATTTTTCATCCAAACTGTTTCATCACAAAAGGCTGCAGATTATTTTAAAGTTAAATTGTTGATGCAGTGATTGTAATTCACAGAAATGGTGAAGTTCTACTTACTGGAATAAAAGAGAAATCAGATAAGTGAAAATGTATTTGTTCAGTACTTCACATGCCTTTCCACTCAGTCTTCAGCCTATTTTCCTTTTTGCTTAGTTCTCTTCAAGGTTAAACTTCAAGTGTT
This sequence comes from Strigops habroptila, assembly GCF_004027225.2. NCBI lineage: Eukaryota > Metazoa > Chordata > Aves > Psittaciformes > Psittacidae > Strigops > Strigops habroptila. The sequence goes on along the minus strand of NC_044281.2, from coordinate 51,663,132 downwards.
CACCTTGTATCTCTACCTTTCCGTCCTTTCTACCTCTACATCACTGACACTTTCTCTTGCTCGTCTTACTACTTCCGCGCCTTTTCAGTTCTCTTTCACAAAAATTGACATGAAAGAAAAAGCCAAAGAAACTCCTTCACTTGAGATTTTCTTTCTCTTGGGAGTGAGGTGTACCTGGTGAGAAGTCTCTTACTGTTTTAGATTATCTGACTCTGTCAGAGAACTTAACTGTTCATTCTTAACAACTATTTTAAGTGGAGGATGTGCCATACTATTATGACATAAAGAAGCTAAAGTCTAAATCCATATATTTTGCCTAAAAAAGGCACAGAGAAAATATATGCCTCTGCCGCTTTTTAAGGATTTGTTCCAAGACAGCCAGCAATCCAGCAACCTTTATACTTTTAATCTTCGAACACCAAATAAATTTTAAAGTGTGATTCTGTTGGGAAAAATTTTACCTTTTAAAAGTATATTGTAAGTTCCTGAGCTTTTTGTTTTCCAACAATTCCAAATCAGATTTGCCCAGTCTAAATATAAGATCAAAACAAAAAAATTCTTCCCAGTGCTACATCACAGACACAGCTGCAATCTGAAATTTAGTATCCTGGCCCATATCGAGGACTGTGTGATGCACTTACAGAGTAACTGTTCTCATTTTCTTTGTATCTTCTTAGGTAAAGACCTGATGACTCAGTCTTAATTAGTTGTTCCATGGATAATACGTCAGAAAAACCCACTTAATTCTCCCATAGATTAATTTTTCTTGACTGTGACACCTACAGATGATCCGAGACTTTCAGAAGAGAAGATGTGTAATGGCACTGTCCCAAACAGACTTTGCTATGAGTAATTACTCTGTGTTAAAGTGTACTGCGCCTCTCCTTAAGTGGACTTTGCAATGTGCACCCATGTAGAAACTGAGAAACTCCTCAGCAGCCTGATTTTCAAAGTGGGCACAGTAGGTGCTCTCTGAAAATCAAGCCCCTCGTAAAGTTTCTCAAAAACTGAAGTACCCAAAATGACTAGTTACTTGCATATTCTGACCCCAGACTTGAGTGATGTGACCAAAAGAGAAAGAAGTCTGGTAAAAACTTTAGTATTAATCAGATACTTCGTTATAATATTCTCTTATTCTTCAGACAGACTGCTATGAAAGAGCTTGCACAGATGAAACTGTAGAGGACCAGCCACCAATTTTGTCAACTTCTGTCATGTAGACTGTGATGTGTTTGGGTTTTTTTGTTTGGTTGGTTGGTTGGTTTTTTACCAGAACATCAGCATTTTCACTATTGGACTGTCTTGTCCTCTACAAATTCCCCAGGCCATAAAATTTTGCCTTTTCCTCCTGCTTAAAAAAGAAACTATCACTTGGCCATTTGCTAACTACATCACCAGGAAGGTGACCATGAACAGGAGCTTCTTCTGTTTTCTCATCCATTGCTCCCACTTGTTTTACCAGTGCTTGCCTTGTGTATGGTTGGGATGAACTAACAGCTTGGTGAGCCAAAAATATTCATTGCCAATCTTAATAAAAAAAAATTAAAAATTACACAAACATAATTTTCAAGAAAAATGTCTTCCTGTCTCCCTGAATATTTTAAACTACAAAATGCTGAGAATAGGAATCATTCAGAGGTGAGACTGAATAGGATCTTCGTGAGACTGTACCTTCTAGATGTTATCAATGGATGTGAGAGTGGGCATGTTTAAAACATCACTATTTAACGTTAGATGTTATTGCTGAAATGGCACTATACCTTGCAAAATATATCAGCCTGTTTGATGGGATGCAACATTCTGCTGCAGCCTCTAGCACAATGGCTACTGTAACAGGTCTGTGACTTTTTCATTTCACAGTGCACAGTCTCACTTCCACTGATGATAATTGGGAATTTGCAATTGCCTACTGAATGATTCCTTTTATCTACTACATCTCAAACAATAGATGAAGAGGAGCTGAATAACTGTGAAGAGAAGGGATATGACAAGAGAACAACTAAAAAGAGAAGAAGAAATGTACGCAGAGGATGATATGGCTGCTGAGCCTGGCAGTATTGTTAATTCCAGAAATCTAGATGGAAACCTTCATGGCAGAAGTCATTTCATTAGGGATCAGGAAGTGATCTCTGTGCTGGAGCTGCCAGGCAACAAAATAGGTTGAAACCAGAGCTTGTCCAATAGATGAGCCGCAGAAAACAATGCAAAAACTGAAACTGATTGTGGAACTGGGTTCAGTCACCTACTGAAGTTGGCTTCAGCTTCTCCTGTAACTGGGCATACAACTCAGAAGATGCAGTCATGGCATTACTGAGGTCCATAGTCCAATGCAAGCAATGGGATCCTTTCCATTTACTCCCAAGATCCAACCATGACACTTCATTTTATGGTATACATAAAAGAACATTTAGCCCTAACAAAAAGATGCTGTACAAAGGACCATTGCACAGGGAGCTATACTTACTTTATCTATCATGCAGAATTTATGGAAATAAATTCTTTTAGACTCTCTTAGCACAGTAAACACTGGAAAATTACTTAAGTCTGTCTATTTATTTATCTAACTGTGTATGCCCAACAAAGAGTGAAGCCCTTGCTGTTGCTATTTTAACCCCATTTCACGTCTTAATTCTTGTTACAAGAAAAACTAAGTATGTGCTAAAAGATACACTGAAACCTATTTTCAGTTGTGACCAAGTCTGGCGCTGTCAGAAGTCCAGGCTGAACAGCGAAATAAATCATGTGGTTATAATAAAAGGGAGGAAGCTCTTTAGCCCAGCCTCATGGGGTCAAGATTAATGAAATTCAAAACTCAAGACAGAACTGTTCAAAGCAGCTGTATCAAGAACCAGAGCTTGCTTACCTTCACAGATCAAAACAGAACAGGGAAAGGGAAAGCTGAACCTGCTAGAGATTTGCAAGCCCAAATCTAAAGATCTGAAGGAAGGGAGGTTTGTCTTTTTTAGATGGTACCCTTCTTGGGACTATTTTTAAACCTAATTGGTATTTAGAAGATTGATTATCTGAATGTCATAGGGGACAACAGCTCTGTCTGGATAACTGGGTGAATTTGCATACCAATTAGGTATTGGGAAGCAATGCCTTTGCAGAGTGTTTTATTGAGGTTCAAGTAATCAAATATGAGTTGTGATGACAACAGATACATTATTTTCCTGCCTTTCCTTTTCATTTCTTAACCATGTACCAGGAGAAGGAAAATCCCAGCCTTCACTATAAAGGAGAAAAATGTTTCCAGTCCTTGTCTGATACTCAGTTACTACTTAAGTCCCTAGTTTATACTACCCTTGGCTTTTTATTTATCCTTTTTCTTTAACACGTTTCTTTGAAAAAGATTTTTATGACCATATCATGGTTCAGGAAGCTTTTTTCCAAGTTGATGTTTCTTTTCAGTAGTTATCTTAACAACCTGTGCTGGCCGCTGCGTCTGAAGGTCACATACATCTCTTCCTAACGCTCTTCTGTTTCAACCCTTCTTCTCATCCCTGTGTTTTGTTTCCTTGTTTGTTTGAGTCTTCCTCTCCACAACGATCAAATTAGAGCCATACAGTTCTCTGTGAGAAGGCAAAGAGCAGCAAACAGTATTGCTCTGGTGAGCATGTTAGCCTGTGGGGCTGCATAACAGTTTTGTGCAACTCTAATTAAGACATGGCCTGTGGTTACACCAGTACGCAGCCCGGGCCAGCCTGGCATATTTTTGCTTTTATTATTATTGTTTTGGTCACTCTGTCAGGGCAGCAGTTGGTGTGGACTGGCTCGGGTATGCTCTGCTGTCCTCCAATGGATGGAAACAATGCTCTCGCTTGGCTTTTCTTGTTCCTTCACCTCTCTGGATGTTTCCAGTCACAGCCTTACACAGTTTATTTCTTATAATGCTCTGTGCACAGCCAGGAGCCTAGAAATGGAACACCTGGGGCAGGTGTGAAAAGAGACCTCTGTCAGGTATTTCAGAAGCTGTCATCGACAAGAAAGGTTACCCTGCTGCCAAGCTGTGGATTAGTTTACTACCAGACTGTGGTCACCCAATAAATCCTTGTGCATTGGTGCAATTGTATGGGTGTTAGCAACCAAATGGTGCCTAGGCACAGCCATCCAGCCCCTGGCACTACCAACGCACACCCATCATGCTGTAGGGCCTGCATGATGGGTGATGCTGGTGAACCTGGGATGGGAGTCCAGGCACCAGCACAACAGGTCCCTGCAGGTGAACAGGCACTCATCTTCTTAACAGGACTATGCTTAGACATGGACCCCACAACATGCCTGCTGCCCTGAAGCTGGGGCAGAACCATATTAAGGGGGTGCAAAGGCTCCTGAGCATGGGATCTCTGTGCTGGACAGAAAAACATAGTTAAATCCCCCTCAGCTGTTAGGTCACCAAATGAAACCCAGCTGCTATGGAGGACTGTCAGCACCCTGTGGGGCACGAGGGGCCATGAGGCATCTCTCAGGTCAGAGAGCACTCAATAACTTCTCCTCCATGCCAGTGAGAGGCCTCAGGTCCCCTCGCAAAACAGAGAAGGAGAAGGAAGAGAAGAGCGACCACCAGCAGAGCAGAGGCCAGCGCCCGTGTCCAACGGGTGTACGCAGGGCAGGAAAGGGCCATGCGCGGACACCGCCCCCGCGGCCCAAGCGCGGCGGTGGGCACAGGGACACCAGGCGGAGCGCCTAGGGGCGCCGCCCGCGGGCACTAGCGGGCGGGGGCGGGACGGCGCTCGGGCGGTTACGCTCCATGCAGTCAGTCACATGAGCCGCCGGGGAGCCGCGCAGCCCCCGCCCTCCTTCCCCCGCACCCCTTTGGCCGTGAATGGCACGGCCCGGATGCGCTTGTACGCAGGGAGGGTGCGGGCGAACCATTGAGCGGGGGCGGGGGAACCCGGCAGCCGCCGGCTGGGAACACCCCTTCGCCCGGGCGTTGCGGCGGCGGCGGCAGGGGGGGAAGCGGACGTGACAGGCTGAGCAGCTGGGCGCAGGCTGCCGGAGGCGGAGGGCGATGGTTGTTCCTAGGGGACAGGAGTACCAGGCTCCCCAGGAGGTACCGTATCGGCGTCTCCCCCAGCCTCCCCCCCACCTCAGGTTGAGCAGCGTCGGCGAGGCGCGGCTGCCTGCTGCTTCGCCGGCGCCTCTGCACTGGCTTCCCCGGACTCCCTGCCCGCTCCTTCCCCTCTTCGCCTCCCCGTGGGCTGGGGCTGCGCCGGCAGCCCGGGGCTCATGGCTGTTGAGCGGGCTCGGCCCTGCGCCCGCCCCGCGTGCGGCCCGCAGCCCCGTGAGGGGGTCCCTCGGGGCGTGGGGAGCCGGGCCCCTCTGCGCCCCGTTCCCGGGGGGGCCTGTGGGGCTGCGGGCAGCGCCTGTGTGGGTCACCTTCTGCGCACCATGGCGTTTCCTTGTCCCCTCTGCTTGCGAAGCTTTCCGTATTTCCGTGGGAGGGAAGGGAGAGGAGAGGAGGAGGAGGAGGAGGCCGTCGGAAAGATTTTGGGGAAGAGGGAGGTGGGGGGGGGTGTGTGTGTGTGGGTGCATCCCTGCAGCCTCTGGGGAGATCCAAAGCTCTGTTAGATGTCTCTCTGGTCTGGGTCTGAGGTGTTTAGGTGCTCTAGTAAATCGTATATATTCTTGGAGCTGTGGGGTTTCATCCTATAACTTAGGGACAAAAGTGCTTTTACAGGGTTGCTGCTCTGATAAGGCTTTGGAGCACTGAAACTATCCAGGCGGCTCATCGGAGTTTACTTTTTCGTTGCTGCTGCACTTTGCTTAAAATTGCATTAGCCAAAAAGTGGAATTTCACATGAACTTCTCCTCCTGTTTTTGTAAAAAGGTTATAGAAGCATTAAATTAAGGTGTATGATTTTGTGAACCCTGAAATTGAAACAAGTGTGCAAAAAGGAGACTAAATTAACTGTCTTGTAACAATGGTAGCAATCTGTCTAGCTGGAGGCAAGCAGTAGACCAGAGGTTTGAAGAGCAAAACCAGATTAAAGTATTTAACTGGGTGAAAAAAAAGTGATGTTAAATCCATGTAGAAATGCATTACCTATGTCTTTAATGTCTTTCAAATTAACGACCAAGTTGCTAATGGAAGTCAAGTATTTTCCTGTTGTATGTCTGTGTTAAGATAAAGTTTGGAAAACGTTCATGGAAAGAATGAAAGAGAAACACTGAATTAGTGTTGCATTGTTCATTTGTCAGGTTGAAACGAGAGAAGATGAGGAACAAAACATCAAGTTGACTGAAATTTTGGAACTGTTGGTGGCTGCTGGGTATTTTCGAGCCAGAATCAAGGGGTTATCACCCTTTGACAAGGTGAGACCAGTGCAACTTTTTTTTTTTTTTTTTAATTTTCTAAGTGTATGAGGATTAGATGTTTTTTGCTGGGCAGTTTAGCAGTGCTAGGTGACTTTAAAGAAGAGGCTTGCAACATAGGAGGCTTTCCTATCTAAATAATTCTGCAAATGACCCAGTTTCAGACAGATAGGACCTCCTCAGTCTGAAAAACAGTTTTGTGTAGCAAGGCCTGTTTTAAAGGAGACAATTGGATGCAGCTAATTGCTGGTGTGCTTTTTTGTGGGTGTTACGGCCTAAGTTGTAGTCATGTATGGGGAATTTTGCCCTTCTCTCAGCTGCAGTTAGAATAGCTAGAAAGACTTGATAATTGGAGATAACGTGGTAATTTTAAAAAGAAATATTAATGAGAAATGAGGAAATACTTGTCTTGGGAGGTCTGTGTAAGAATGGAACGGTTAGGCCAGTGAGATTATTTTTCAGCTGTTTTTACATATCTTTAGAATGTCATGTACATTAACCTTTCATTGTCCTAGAAGGGAAGTATGTGATACTGACAGTGAGCAAAGTTCAGGTTGAAAAGAGACTTCTGAATCATTTGAGTGCTGACTCTGTGAGAAATTCCTGAACCAAGTTTTGAAAACACAGAACTACAGCAGCCTTTAAATGGACTCTTCTGTTTTCTGCTGTTTCTTTGATCATTGCACAGCTGTACTTTTCAATGCAATTTTAGTTTCTTCAAACTGCCTGGCATTACTGACCTTAGCTGCTCAGGAGTCTGTACATACGGAGACAAAGTGGTTCCAAGAAGACCGCCTTAGGATGTAATATTGTTGCGTTTATGTGTAGAAATGAATGCATCAGGTTTATACTTGCCTAAATGCAATTGCAAAGTTACCACTTCATGACAATGCCCAACCTATACAATAATGAGAATTGCTGTTGAAAATGATCTGGCTGCTAGTGTAAAAGGGGTACTGGTTAACTCTTGCAGAGGGTAATGAGAAGAGCAATGTGTTACAAAAGCCTGTATAGAACATCCTAAGTTGCTGTGTGATGTTGGTAACTTATTCCACATTTTAATCCCTATTTCTGTGATTGCCTTTGCATACATTTAGGTTAACTTGCATATGTTTATGCAGGCTGTCTTTAAATATTTATGTAATTTGTGTAAAGTTGATGAAATGGCTTGGGAGTTTAAATATGCCTAAGTAGCTGTAGGAATAGGGCCTGAAATAGAAATTTCTGCAGAACTGTGGGTTTTCATTACTATGTTGATACTGTGCCTAGCATTTGGTGTTGCTTATGTCAGCAAGCAAAGAATAATAGTAGCAAAGTTTATATATAAAAAATAAATATATGAATACAGAAATTATGATCCTTGATAAAATTTTTATACAGTCACTTTTTAAAGATCATGTAATTTAAGATACTGCTGTGTTTTGTCTATTGGTTTGGATTTTTTAATGAGCTGTGTCAAAACTAACATATATAGCTAAGAGAGGAATTTAGAATGTCACTAACTGCTGTTTTTTTCTGTGTATGTTTCTTCTTGTATATGTGAATTATATGTAAAATTTATATGCTATCTATATGTATTTTAGTCTCCGTACAAGAATACCAAGGATGGAGAAAGTACTAACTGTAGTTTCTATAATAAATAAAGCCTTTAAGATGTATTTGGTTTTACCTTTTCAAATTAAAATGGAACTAACCATGCTGTTGCTCCTTTGGTAGGTGGTAGGCGGCATGACGTGGTGTATCACTACCTGCAGCTTTGATATTGATGTTGATTTATTGTTTCAGGAAAACTCTACTATTGGTCAAAAAATGTAAGTTGGTTAAATGGCAGGTATGGTGGGGGTTTTTTATCTTCTTGGAAAAAAGTGGGTGATATGGGGGAAAGTTAACTGATACTTGCTTGTTTATAAGAAAGGCTTTTAGTCCAAGCTTCCTGCTTTTCAAGGTCACCTGTTTGTAAAACACTGCACTTGTTTCTGGATTTCTCAGACTGTAGTTCTACAAACTGTAGAACCAGAAAAAAGCTTATTCCAAAAAAGGCAGTGCTATTTCCCTCTGTGCTGCCATGTTCTTATATCCCTACTAAGCAGTGAAAGTATTTGTGTGGCTCTACGTTGAACTGGATTGGGAACTGATCCAGATTAAAACCTACCAAAAAAAAAAAAAAAAAATAAAGAAAATAGTTTTAACATGAATCAGTTCCTGGATCCAGTTCTTTATGCAGCTGCGCAGATGCTTGTGCTGGCACAAGGGGATGATGCAGAGGCCAAAACAAAGGGCAGAGGGAGACCATGCAGCTTGAAACTGGAGTACAACATTAAAAGACCTTCATTGAGGTATCTATATCTGAAGTTTTGCCATGTAAATAACCTCTGATTCGCCTTTATGGCTTTGGGTTGTAGTTGTAGGCGTCAGCGAACAATTTGAAGCATGATACTGTTGCTGAAAGAGTTACTAAGGAGGAGTTCCTTCCTCATGGTGACCCAATGAGACCATTTTGGATTGATTTATTTCTTATGCATGGAATTTGCTCATAAGCCAGCTAATTCCTGTATTAGGGAGGATGTAAATGTTGTTTATGCTGAGAAAGGAAATACATTCTAAACTACATTATTGCTTTATGCATTTCTGTGACAAAAGAGCCATCATTAAACTTTGCAGGAAATAAGAGTAGCCTGTCAAGTTACAGTTGCATGAAGAGGACTGTTTGCTCAATGTAGTTGAAAAGAATGTCCTTCTGTGCTGTTTTATTGAAAGTCATTTAGCATCGGCAAGACTGTAACACATTTAGAAATAAAGATTTCTAATAAGATACTTAAATCATCATGGATAACTAAGTACATAAAGCATTGTTAAGTGCATGGAATTAAGAAGAGACTAGGAATGAAGGTGGGTTTTATAATTGCCAAGTTTTTGTAATTACCGTCTTTGTTACCCTTAAGAACAGCAGGATAGGAAATAGCTAAGTTGTTCTGAAAATGTTCTGTTATTTTGCTGGCTAACTGAATGCAAAACTAGCAAAACAAAAATCAGGCTTCTCTCCCAAAACAGCAACAATTATTTATTTGTAAATCTAAAGTGTTCAGAGTCACACAAGTATAGGCTGTTTTGATGTCCTTGTAATGTTTATATCGGTGGTGGGTCAGTGCTTCTGTGATGTCCTCAAGATAAGGAAAAATTAGGTTGTGTATTCTAAGTATTAATCTGAAGACATTTTGATGGTGTCCTATTATTTAATTGCTGGGTTGGAAATAAACATGGAAACATACATTAGGAGAGGATCTTGCATCTATTGCCTTATAAGAATTATGTCAAGGTTTTCACTTTTCTTAAGAAGTATAACTTTTCAGGCTCTGTTCCTAGACTTTGGTCTCTGCCTCATATCTCTTGCTCACCTTTGTTCCTCCAGAGTACTAGCTGTGCATTTAGGCAGTACTGAATGTCACTGAAGTCAGTACTGGACCAGTTAATTTTTTTCCTTCATGGAAAAATAGTTTTCCCAATAAAGTGGTCATCCTCAGTGCTGACATCTGCTTTACAAATGTGCTTGACAATATTGGCAGCAAAGAAATAGAGAAATAACTTGCCCTAAAATAAGGGATTCAGTGGAAGCAGGATGATGATCTTGTCAATGAATCCCTTGTGTTAGGGTAATCCTTTTGCTTTACCAGCTCTTATCTAAGCTGTTAGAACAAGATTATTGCCAGCAAATTCAGTTTTACTCACTTCAAAACTGTGAAGCATACTGTGTATTTAGCTTTTAGGTGCAATATATATTTAACCTCAAAATTTCAGTAGTAACTTCAAGATATATTCGGGGAGTTATGCTAAACAAATTTTTAAGTCCTGCATTTGATTCTGGACTTTCTTTGCATGCATATCATTTACTTAGTAGAACTGTTCTTAAAGCTAGTGTTTCTTCGTGTATGCATGTATTATAATATGCAAAGGTGTTTGTGGATATATCTAACATGGGTATTTCATCTGACCAGACATGCAGATCTTAAAATTTTGTGTGCAGTACTATAAATGAAATCACAAGCTAGGAGCCTGCAGGAGGGGTTAATCGCCTCTTCACAGACTAATTATAGTACAATTAAAATCTATTTTTTAAATGGAAGTTTGGTTGCTTTTCACAGCTGTATACAGTGGAAGCCACTAGAGGGAACCTTCTAACTTCTAACTGTGTTTGCAAAAATAATTTGTAACTTAGAAAAGAAAATTGTAGCATACATACATATGTTTATTTGTTGTTTTATCGTAGTGCCTTAACTGAAAAAATTGTGTCAGTATTGCCAAAAATGAAGTGTCCTCATCGTTTGGAACCACATCAGATCCAGGGACTGGATTTCATTCATATATTTCCTGTTATACAGGTAATAGTTCTGTGATATTTCAATACCTTGCTGAAAAAGGCCAAAAAAAACTTGCATAAAGAGTTTAACAAAGATATGTATTATTATTTGGCTCTTTATTTAACTTTGGGATGAATAATTACAGAGAAGTAATTTAAATAAATGTTTTTAAAGAATTGGGTGACATTGTGGATGATAGTATTCTGATGTATTGTTTGATCTATATTTAAGAAAAACACAAACCAAACTCTTTACATTTTTTGAAGTAGAGTCAGATTTTGCAGTTAGGGAATGTCTCCTTAAAAAAACCTGAAGTTTAAGCTTGCTTCAGAATCTGATAATGCATTTTGCCACACTAGAAAACAGAACAAATATCTAGCAGTCTATATTTAAGCTTATGGAGTAAGTTACGCACATAGTCATTCAATCAAAAGAATAAGAATAAGGCAAAAGCCAGCTGGGCTTGTTTCTTTAAGATTAATTCATCTTTCATTTGTATCACTCTAAAACTGTATGGGTGGAAAAATAAATTGCTCTGACCTCACTTGGGGTACTGTGTACAGTTCTGGTGTCCGCAACAGGAAAAGGACATGGAGCTGTTGGAGCAAGTCCAGAGGAGGGCCACGAGGATGATAAGGGGGCACTTCCTTATCATATCCCGTATGAAGGGTGCACCTTCATACGGGAGCACCTCCCGTATGAAGGCAGACTGAGAAAGTAGGGGCTGTTCAGCCTGGAGAAGAGAAGGCTGCCTGGAGACCTCATAGCAGCCTTCCAGTATCTGAAGGGGGCCTATAAGGATGCTGGGGAGGGACTGTTCCTTAGGGACTATAGTGGTAGGACAAGGGGTGACGAGTTCAAACTTCAAACAGGGAAGTTTAGGTTAGATATAAGGAAGAAGTTCTTTACTGTGAGGGTGGTGAGGCACTGGATCAGGCTGCCCAAGGAAGTGGTGAATGCTCCATTCCTGGCAGTGTTCAAGGCCAGGTTGGACGGAGTCTTGGCTGACATGGTTTAGTGTGTGGTGTCCCTGCCCATGGCAGGGGAGTTGGAACTAGATGATCTTAAGGTCCTTTCCAACTCTAACTGTTCTATGATTCTATGATGTGATCCTGTTACTGTGTATCAGTTGAGCACCATGAACTGACCATGTGCATGCTCATAGTTCTCCATTTTATTAAGGTTTGAGCTAACACGTAATGTGTTCCGGTTACGTGTAGTATCTTGAGAATTCTTGGTATGTTGTTATCATTATTTTTAGTTTACTTTCACCTGCACAAGAAACGTAACTTTGATAAATAGGGAAAATTAAGACTGTTAAGCAAGCTTCTTTTTCATCAAATATCTCCTTACATCATGCCTGTGAAAGGATTTAGCAAGAGTTTAATATAAATTCCAGCTCGTAAGAAGTGGGAAAACTTCCTGTTGTCTATTTCTTGTAATCTTCTAGTAGGGAGCTTTGAAGGAAACCCACATTCACTGCACTCCCCACATAAAGTTACATGGTATGTGCTACTGTTATACAGGTTTCAAACTGTGCTGATGCTGCCTGAGGTGGAAAGTTTGTCTCTTGTTAATGTGACTTTTTACTTCTAAACTTGTATTTTCCTACCAAAAAAAAAAAAAAAAAAGTCCCAACCCACAATTTCTTGCCCTGGTCACTTGATGGTATTGAATAGTTATATTTATCAAATACAAGATTTTTTTTCACAGGAAAAATAATTCTTCTGCTAAAGTGAGAACATGAAATATTCTCTGACCTGCTTGATCAAAAATCCCACTTTGGGATATTTACCTCTAGAAAGGCAAAACATTAATTCTGAGCAGGGAGGAAATCAGCTTCTGGATTTCTCCGAGAGCACTGACTCTCAGTAGCTGTCCAGTAGGTGGTATATCTAACCCATACTTGGTGAAGAAGTCTTGATGAGCTTAGCTTTTTGTATGTAGAGGATTGTTTTTAGAAACTGTGGCTTTCTGACAGGTCCCTATGAAGTTCTGCCCACTCCAGATACTGTTAGTTCCTTATTCATCCCAACCAAGAGAGGCTTTCAAGAAAACTTTTGTTGGCATCACTAGTATATTGTGTTTTGAAAAAGACCATAGGAGAGCTATAATAGACTGACCATACTATGACATGTAGGATTTATGTATTTGATAATGACATTTTACTCAATACCCTGTGAAATTCAAAATTTCACTTACTATCTGTAAATCTCAAATCGGTCCCCAAATAATACAGAATCTCTTTCATCTACCTGGCATTGTATCCCAAAAGCTCTTGCACTGTGCAAGCTAGTCTGGTGAACTTGACCGGAGGAATTTAGATTAATACTTCCCTACAGGAAAAAATTAGATTGAGCTGGCTCACTGCCATAGACTGTAGCAGAACTTCAAAAAAAAAAAAAAAAATTTTTAGACTAAAAAAGATTCCAGGAGGCAGAAATGGTGCTGTTCTTACAAGTAAATTCTGCTTATATTCACAGAGAAAAGTATGTACACAAACTTGTGTTGAGATGTGTTTTGTAATTAATAGTCTGCATTTTCATCTCTCTCGTTGTCGTCATCTTCCCCTCGTTTTCCGGGGGTTCATAGTTATAGCACAGAAAAACAGTTGCTGGTTCAAACTTGAATCCCAAGATTGATCTGATCTCTTATGTGACCTCCTGCATAGGCTGTCAACAGCCCACAAGATTTATCATCTCCAGCATTATTTAAAATGTACTTCAGTCTTCTGTGGCTTTTTGTGTGGTCTTATTAATGTCAGAAGTCTTTTTTCTTATGTGTGCTTGGTTATTCTTGAGCATTTCATAGGCTTGAAGATATGTATTTTCATGGTGGAGCTGTAGTTTTTGAAAACAATAAGTGACCTGTAGTAGGAAAAAAAAAAAATATTGTAGAAATGCACATAACCTGGCCATATTGGCTTCTACCTGGTGTACAGCCAAGATTAGTGTGATAAGATAATGTTCCAGATGGTTTCTTCTGTCAGAGTATAATGGACTAGTGATTCAAGACAGGTTCAGTGTTGGGTCCTGGCACTGAGAGCCAAGAACATTTTCTATTCAACTTCTAATTGCTTCAAATTCCAGTAGAGCTTCCGCCCATCTCCTCCCACTCAGACTGACAGAGGTGGGTGCTGTGAACAGTTCAAGCTTGCTTTGTAGGAGGATGCCTGTACCATAGCCCACAGACTGTATAAAAGCCACCTGGACTATCTGTTTTAAAGTATGCTCCCAAGGGCTTCTTTGGAGTAGAGTGGGATGATTGGAATAGGTTGCCCAGAGAGGTTATAGAGTCTCCTTCCCTGGATATATTCAAGAACCATCTGGACGCAATACTGAGGAGTGCGGTCTAGGTGACCCTGCTTTAGCAGGGAAGTTGGACTAGATGACCTCCGGTGGTGCTTTCCAGCCTCAAGCATTCTGTGACTGTGAACCCTGTATGCATGCAGACACATTTTTGTTTACGTGCTGTAAATGAAATGCTTCCTAGAACTGAGAGATTTCTTATGTATTCAGTATGACCTGCTCAGTATGAAGACAAGATCAATAGCTTTTAAAGTACAGTAGAGTTTTTGAGTTTTTTGAATGTAGAATAGGATGTACATTGTGCAGGCTGTTACACCTGAGCTCCTGGTTTGGGTAGTTATGAGGTGTGCTGACTATTTCATGGTATAGATGAAAACAAAGCCAGAAAATTAACATTCCTTTGTTTCATGAACTACTGTGTATTTTTCTGTATTATGTATTACTCTGTATTTTCATAATTACACTATTTTGCATTATATTAATGTTATTAATGTTATTAATGTTTTAACAAGTAATAATAAATACTATAGCTAATAAAACTACTTAGTGTGATGAAATGTACTTTTTAAAAACATACTTTTAGCTTAAGTAGTAAATTTCTTCTTGCTAAGATGTAAGTCTTATGCAACTCAGATTTTTGGGAGGGCACTTCAAGGTTTTTTTTGGAGGGTATATCTTGTGGGTTTTTTCCTTCCTTAAAGGTGCAGGCTAAAAGAATAATGCTTAAAGTGGCCCATATCCCTTTCTATTCCACAGACACTCTTCATTTTTCTTGTTTGGAATGAATTTATTGAAGATACAAATACTTGGATTACAGAAATTCATTTGGCAAAATTCCAATGAATTTTGGTTAGGCTTGAGAAGATTTCGTATGGTTTTGTTTATAAATGAATTTGTCAAGTAAGAATTCCTAGTAGTTGAAATTCACGATAGATTTTCTTCCCATACTTACTAGAACAAAAATAATTAGAATGTAAAAGCAAGTCAGTATATGAGAAGTTACATTGCAAGCTAAAAAAGGAGAAATCATGCAACAAAATAAGTAATTTTGCAATACACTATTTACAAATAACATTCAGAAAAGTGGTTTTTTTGGGGGGATACCAAGCTCTGCTCTAGTGAGTTTATAAGGCAAACCAGTTTGTTCTTCTTTGGACTATCGAATCCCATTGTAGAGTGAACAGTATGGCTCGTTGAGGTTTGTATGGTTTGATATAGTTCAGCAAGATGAAGAATATTTAGGGTTTTATATGTAAAACTGATTAGAAGAAAAAACGTGGTTTCTTAGCTTATGCTTTATCCAATTGCTTTACTGAGCTTTTTAGTACATAGAAAAAGAGCAAATGTGAAGTTTATAAAATAGCTAATACTGAAGCACTTTGTTAGAAGTAGCTTTCTGAGTTACCATGTTTACAAATAAATGTTCTTGTTTGTGTGCTTAAAATATGCCTTTAGTTTTTATCATATATTAAAACCAATTATTGATGTTTGCTGCTGTTATTTTTCCCCTCTTTCAGTTAATACAAACTTTCTTTTTTTCCAGTGGCTGGTAAAACGAGCAATAGAAACAAGGGAAGAAATGGGAGATTATATCCGTTCTTACTCTATATCACAGTTTCAAAAAACTCATAGACTACCAGAGGTAAGATTAAGCCAGTTCTTGTTTCTATTATGCCAAATGCTTAGGTTCAGTACCAGCTTCACAGCTCTGAAATCAGCACAGTATACCGGATCTGCCTTTGCTATTGTTTTCATAATCAGTTCTAGAGGAATCCATGTACAAGTTCAAAATGTTATGAGACAGAGAATTCATAGATACTGGTTAACTTTTGCTTAATAGTTGCCTTAGTTTTTCTGCAATATTTGGTACTTTTCTGTAAGTCTGGCTTGCCAGGTAGGTTGCTTCTGGAACGTATACAGAACTCTGCAGTATATACAGTAGCCTGACTGTGTGACTGGAGCTACATTGCCTGAAATGTGTTTGAAAACACCTGGCATGCTGTGGAGAAGCTAATCAAGCTAAATCAGAATTGATGTGTTGTCAGCGTTCTCCAACTTGGGTTTTGTTTTAGAGTGTTCAAAGTCAGCTCTTTTCTCCCTGTATCCAAATGCTAAAATTTGTTCTTGAAAACTAGATTCCTGAAAATCTTCATTCAAAAACTGAATTTGAGGAAAGACAGAGAGGGACAGGTTTGGGTTAAAAGGAAATACATTTGTCTCTGTAAAATATAATTGCCAGAGGAATGATAGGTACAGTTTTATCTAGAAGTGTAGTGGTAAGAGTAATTTTACACTGTTTGTGATACGTTAATCACATTCCTTCTTCTAATAGTCAGATGGTGCCTGTTTTGAAATTACATGCTTAGAACAGTGTTATGATCCTCTCTTCTTCCTATTCTGCAGTAATGATACAAAGTTTCCTTGGTGTAGGAGAAGAGCTGGAATAGGCTTGGATTTGTGCCTTTAGTGCACAGTCCACCAGTTCTGTTCATGCATATCCCAAGGCAATTCCATATTTAAAACCTAGGACCCAAGATTTGTTTCTAGTTCAGTAACAGCATTAAAGGTAGATGTACCTAGTATTGGGAAAGACAGCTGGATTTTATTAGCTTCGGGTGGTTTGGATAATATTGCTTAGGTTTTTTTATTGTTTTAATGCTTAGAAACTAAAATAACAGTAGGGGAAATATCTCTTTTCCACATTAAACCCATCCTATCTTCATTTCTTCACAGTGTAGAAATGATTTGAGACCCCAGTAGTGGGCTGGGATTGCATTTGTGTCATGTACTTTATAAGCAGAGAGCAGAAAGACTGTATTTCTGGATACAGTTTTAAAGATCTACCACCCATCTGATGAGGGAAGTAAATAAATTTCTATGTTAGAGGAAATCACTAACATTTCACCAAATAATTCAGTTAGAAGCTATTTGACAACTTAGTTTGCTAAACTTATTACAATAGTTGAGATTTAATCTCCGTTCCTGGTATTTTTAATCACCTCCATTAATGTCTTGCAGGATGATGAATTTATGCAAAGAAAAGAGAAGGCTATCAAAGCTGTCACTGATATATTTGTAAGTATTTTAGATTTTTTATGATCAACAAACTAGTGGGTTTAGTAATGCAATGGTGGTGGTTAATTCTTTTTAATGCCAGTCCTGGGTTTTCTCATGAGGAGGTCCCAGTTAAGTTACATGTCGAGCTTCATATTTAGAACAGGTCTCAAATGCTGCCATATTAGAAAACCTTTTAGGTGTGCACTGTATGAATATATAATCTGTATCAACAGTCTACATAGAGAATACGGAGTTCCATGCTATCAAACAAAAGTCACAAGGTAGCTTACAAGCTGTTAAACCTTCAGCAGACTGTTTGCTTTGAAGCTGTCAGCGGTTGGACTGTTTGTCTTTATATTTATCAAAATGGTGATGATCTCAATTAAAATGTCTGCATTTCAGCACTCGTCATTTTACTCCTTGTAATTAGCAGTGAAAATACCCTACTTTGAAAACGTTTTGTTCAAGTAGCACATGTTGGTTGCGAAATGTAGTGTCACCTCTTGTGATTCCCTAATATGTGAGAAATGTTCTACCTCTTCAAATGCCTTTCTTCTAAACCTTGAATAAACTTTTTGTATTTTTTGAAAGCTTGTTCATGAACACTACAAGGAGTAATATTTAAAATACATAGACTATATCACTGTCTCATACCTGAACTCAGATGCCTAGCTAGGACTTGATAAATTCTCAGGCCACCATTTGAGAAGGTATGAGAAATCTTGGTATACTTTGAATGGGATACTTCCAAGGCTCTTCAGTAGATAGGAAACCCCACTCTTCTGAGAAAATCAATGCTACCTGAGCCAGCAATGTGCCCTTGTGTGTGAGAAAGCCAATGGTACCCTGGGCTGCATTAGGAAGAGCATTGCCAACAAGTCAAGTGAGGTGATTCTCCCTCTCTACTCAGCCCTGGTCAGGCCTCATCTGGAGTATTGCATCCTGTTCTGGGCTCCCCAGCACAGCAGAGACATGGAGCTCCTGGAGCAAGTCCAATGAAGGGCTACTAGAGTGATTAGGGGTCTGGAGTATTTTTCATATGAGGAAAAGCTGAGGGAGCTGGGCCTGTTCAGCCCATAGAAGAGAAGGCACATACTTACTTCTTACATAAGAAGATACTTACACACTTACAGTGTATGTAAGTATCTGAAGGTAAGGTGTCAAGAGGGTGGGGCCAGGCAATAGGACAAGAGGCAGTGAGTATAAAATGAAACAGGAGGTTCCACCTGAACATGAGGAAGAACTTCTTTATTGTGAGGGTGATTGAATGTTGGAATAGGTTGCCCAGAAAGGTTGGGAGTCTCCTTCCCTGGAGATACACAAGAGCTGTCTGAACATGATCCTGAGCAATGTGCTCTAGGTGACCTGGCTTGATCCCGGAGGTTGGACTAGATGACCTCTGTGGTCCTTTCCAACTTCATCCATTCTGTGGTTCTGTGACTTCAGGTGGCTCTAGCTAGACACCCTGAACTCTTCATCCATGGATATAGGTATTAAGTGCCAATATAACAAGCTGTATGATAGCTTACATAATGGACCACACAAGTCATCTCACTCTTTTTGTCATGTTTTGGAGGTAGTTGGTTTTCCATATTAATGATGAGAGTGCTGTTGAGCCTAATACGTGGTTGAATTACAGTGTATATTTATAGAAAAAACATTGCTATGAATGTCTCCAGGCGATGACCAATGCAAATCCCTTGTGGATCTATTTGTATAATTACTCTTGCTTTGAAATTTTCAATTACAGTCTCTGAGTGTTGTTCCCCATGGTTTGATTGGGTTTTTTAATTATTAGCAGATATACAGTGAGTCTTCTGCACCAGCCAGCAATACTTGTCTTTCTAGTGAGATCTGTTTCCCATTTTACAAGTTAGCTCCCCTTGTGAATGGCTATTATTGTTTTGTTTGTGCACGTTTATAACCCTTTAAATTGAGAGAGAATGCAAATCCATGTAAGAAAACAGATTCCAAATGTGTGTTGTATCAATTAGCACTTGAAATTCATTGAGCTTCTGCTTATTTTCACCTTTCAGGATAATTGTCCTAATTTTTGAAGTGATTAAAATGTGTCCATTTTCTGCCTGCATTGTCTTTAACTAGCACTAAGGATTCTGTGTCCAAGTGACTGATACCAACCTTGTAACTGAAGAGACAGAAACAAAGTAATCACAATGCTGTTATGAGACATCAGGACCTAGAATTTTTGATGTAATTAAAAAAAATACAGAAGATACTTGATTAACAGTGATGACTGGATCCCTTTGATTGCTGAGGAACAGAGGTGGTTTCAAGGCTTAGTTTTTATGTTTTAATAATTTGGGGGGTAAAGTTTATTCTGTTTTATTAATGCATTTATTTGTGAGAACTTGTCTGAAAAGAAGGAATGCAATCTACTTTCAGTGTGCAGTTACCTAGTAAATGTCAGGTCCATTCAAGCGGCTTGTCTAAAGTCCCGTGGTGCTTAGTTGGGTTTCCTTTATGTATCTTCCTGTATGTTTTCTGGAATTGCTTTTTGGTGCTTGAAGAGAATGACATGGCAAAGATGAAGCAGGTACATGTATGCCAAATCAGGTGTTTCTTTGCTGGTTGAAGCCAGTGAATTGGTTTTCACTTATCCGGTATATTAGGGCTGTTACTTTAAAATTTATAGGTTGTGGTCCTTGAAGTGGATATGCATGTGTCTACTTCTGCAGCTAAGGGAATAGTTCCATTTTCAGGGTCCAATAATGAAACAGATAATGGAAAGCAAGGCAAACAAGATACAATCTTAAAAGTTCGATAGTATTTTGCACCACTTGGCTACCCTGTCTAAATAACTCTGAATAGCTCTCCTGAGTTTCGATCTATCTTCAGGGTTGATAAAGGTGTATTCTGTCTTTTCCTCTGGATCACAGATCTCTAGTTTTTAGGTGCATCTTCATGGTAGATAAAGTTTTGACGTTTGTTGTTTTGACATCATTACTCAGGGTATTATTAGACAAACACCTCTTTCTTAAACATGAGCTCTGTCAGAATTAAATCTATTATAACTACAGCTGGCACCTGATCTTTTTAATGGAAGATTAGTTCATGAGATTTCTTAAGGCATTAAGGCATGAGTGCAGTCTAGGAGAACACACAAAGTGAATTTTCAGGGGAGAAAGTGCAAAGCTTTCCAATCTATCCATAGGAGCTGGAAGAAGGTGGCAGCTATTATATGAAGGCTTTCTTGCAGGTCACTTTTGTATCATGCATTGGAATCTAAAGAGAAATCCACTTTCCTAAAAGACCACCAAGTTTGAATGATTAGTGGGTTGTCTGAATTCATTATTATAACTGGTCTAAGGACCTGTCCTTCTCTCCTCAAGGGGATGATACAGTGAGATTTATGGTCATGGTCAGGCTGAAAGGTTAGAAAAGGGGTTATTAAATGTTAATAATGGTTATCGGAATAGGAGCTATTGCTGCTGAAAAGTGACTGACTAGTGGATTCAGATTATTTTGCAGTGGTCTTGTTCAACTACTCAATTCTCTCATGCCAAGACTAATGTTTATGGTATGATGTCTACACTTTGTATAGCACAGGTATAATATAGAATGCCATCATAAAAGCTTGCTTTTCTGTAGGTGTGAAAGTACATTAAGTGGGAGATTCTTGATCATAAAAAGTTTTTTTGTCTGACAGTCAAAAATGTAGCAAGATTTAATACCTGGAAACAAAGATGACAGAAATTGAGATCAGAAATAAAGTAAAAATTGCAAAAGATAACTGACAAATTCAGGAGACACTTGCCAAGGAATACTATGTATTTTCACTTACTTACTAGTTTGGGATTACATGCCTTTGAAAAGATTGAAAGCTATTTTGGCAATGTTATGGTGCAGGAATTGCTTCTTGAAAATAATAGTTTGTGTTTGTACAAAAAGTCAGTTCAAGCAAAAAATAATCTTTCTTCTTTTGGAATCTTTGCATTTTCTTACATTGAACCTTTTGTGCCATGTGAATAGAATTTTCTGAAGTTAAATGTATATGTGGAAAGACCAAGCTTTGATTTCAACTTTGGGTTTTGTAATGTATATGTACTAAGCATTCTGGCCCTCAAAGGGTTCATATATTTCAATTCATATATTTAAATTAATATATTTCAAACATATGAATTTAAAATTATATGTAATATAAATTTGAAAGTACATTTAAACGTATTTTAAATTCATCTCTTTAAAGTTCATATATTTAAAATATATGAATGCGGAACAGACCAGAAGAGAGGGTCATGTTCCTTTTTGATGTTGATTATTTGATGGTGGTGATGAAGTTTTCCTCTGCTGTGATGAGGGCTAGGATTTCATTTCAGGAAAAGGAGAAGAGAAAATGTCATTTAATTGATTAAGGGGGACACCTAAAAATATGAATTGGAGTAAAAAAAAAAAAAAAAAACAAAACCAAAAACTTTGAGATCACAGGTTCTCGTTTAGATTTTTTCGATATCCTCACTATCAGGATAGCACTAAATACTAGACTTCAATCAACCCCAGATCTTTATTCCAGCAACAGAAATGTTGCATTACAGACTCACTGCACCCTAATCTTTCACCAAACAAACAGCAAAAATAATTCCAGTCAAAGTAAATGTTATCTTGGTTCCAAGTGCTAATCTGGTGAAAGCTCTCATGAGAGAGAAAGGATCGCTGATTATTTTTTGTTTAGCTTTGGCTTGTTTGTGCCTGAGTTAGAATAATTTTTCTAATGTTGTTATATAGACTTTTGTAGTGGCACAGTTGATCTATATGGAAGGAGGTAATAAAAAGGTACTTTAATATAGGCTGTATTTACAGTGCTATAACAGTTGCATCTATGTTAACAGTCAGGATAATGGCTCTTTCTTTTTTGTTCCCATTTTGTTTTTAAATTTGCAGTAGCTCTATCAGCACAAAATAGTACTTGTGAATCCTTGTTTTATTTGATGGGCTGTTGTCCAGCTATAGGGTCACTTTGGGATACCATGATATCAAATTATTTTAATACCAAATGTCTTAAGATATTTTGTTCTTAAATTGCAATTAAATCTGTTTTAATTCCATTGTAACCTGTGATCATTGAGTAAATAATACTTACATTTAGTTATCAGAGATTACAAATAGTATTAGCTTGTAAAGGAGGTAGCATTTCTAGACAGTGGCATTATCGGCTAAATCATAGGGCTCTTTTTTAATAGATATTGATTGTGTTATTTTTTACTTTTCTTTCAAACATGATGGAGGAGATGGTTGAAGAAATCATATTTGTTGTTAAATACCCTTTGTAATTTTTTAAAATCTGGAAAGACACATCTTGTAGCAAATTGTTTAGAAGTAAATTCAGTGAGATTTTATCATGTAATTCCAAAAAGAGAAAGATGTTTATTTGGGTAAGTATATGGAATTGGAAAGCAAGCAGTGATATGTATGTCACTCTAGATAACAATTCATTTATTTCAGAAAAGCCTTTTACAAGCTCTGAATTCATTCGCTGTCTTTCAGGAGGTTTACAAACCCCAGAGAAAATATAAACGTCAGAAGGGAGCTGAAGAACTACTAGATGAAGAATCAAAGGTTCATGCTACACTTCTGGAATATGGCAGGTGAAAAGCTTCATTTAATTATCTGTGGGGTTTGTATTGTGTGTATTTAGAAGCATTCTGTATAAAATTTGCATTGTGGTTTTTGGGTTGGTTGATTTGTTTTTTTTTTCCCTGCTAGAGAATCAAACTGTTTCAGATTTACTTGTTTGGTTTCAGATTTTGTTTGCTTACCTTATAAATTTTTGGGGACTGGACAGTCCTCACATGTGTGCACAATGTATCCTATGATGGGAGCCCAAGTTCTGACTTTATGCTCAGGGTATGTTTATTTAACATACTTGTTCTTTGCTTCATAAAAATAGCTTAAATTCATGATGCTTCTAGGTAGCATCTGTCAATCAATGTTCCCTCTTTGTAAGCCATCCCAGAAAGAGGGGAAAAAACCAAACGAGTCTTGCTGTTTTTCTAATGCCAGTAAAGAGTTAAGCTTGATTTACCTTGACCATTCTAGAGTCCAATTCCTTCCTCCCCAGTGAAAATGGAATTTGTAAGTTGGTAACCGAGTCAGGAATTACTCTACTAGGCACATTGGATTTGTTTCCTGACTCTTCAGCAGAAAACATGCCTACTGAAATCTCTAGACTTAGATCAGGTCATTGATACATAAGTGCTCACCACGGGAATGTTTTCCATATGCTCCATACCAAAGAGCTGGTATGGAAAAACAAAGTCCTGGTGTATTCTTAATCTGTTTATTTATAGTTCTTGTACTGTTTCAATGTCATTACTCCATATTGGTGTCAACAGACATCTCCCAACAAAAAAAGTATAAACCAATTTATGACCTTTAAGGGATTTTTTTGTGTATGGTTCTTCTAGAGTAATTTCTGGGGGATGGGGGGGTTGTTTTTGTTTTTTTAAAGGCAAAACTTTAAATCACTATGCAGCTTGAAAATAGAAATAAATGAAAGATGTTTTTTATAGATTCTTACAAATCGCTTTAGCTTTAGGTACTGTGGAACAGTTGAGACCTACGTAAAACTGATTTCTGCTGGAAAAAAAAGATAAATCTTTAATATAAAAATCAGTGAAAATGGATGATGGAGAAAGTTGAAGCACAGAGATAGGAAATAAGAACAGAAAAGTAGGAGGCATTGAAAATCCAAAGGAACAACTCTTCTGTTGTATAGTGTGCATCAGTACACACACATGAGGAGTCGTTTGGGATTGATGAGGTAACCAAGAAATTGTGAACTTTGGGGAAGGAAAATACCTCTTCGAGTCAGTATTTCTGGAGATGATCTCGATGGTATTGCAGAGCCCTAGCAGAAGAACAGAGGGAGAAGAGGTATTTGGTGTTGGAAGGACATTTATTTAAATTGGTGATACGAAGGACAGTACTTATTGAAAGACCATACAATTATCTATTTGATATGAAGAGCTTAACATTAATTGGATGGAAGTTGAAGAAAATAACTGCTGGATTTAAATGTGTTCTAGTAATGATTTCTTAATGAATTCTCAAAACATAAAACTCGTGATCAGAAAACTATCTTTGATATAGTGCAAAAATAAAGAACATCTGAGAGAACGGCAGTAGTGACATACACAAATATCTGCTTCACATGTTTTGGTAGAGAAAGAAACTCTTAGGGAAGGTCATAGTATGTCTACTGTGAACTTAGTAATAAATTATCAAGAGCACAAGAACTCCAAGATACACACAGAAATCTGTGGAGGCCGTGGGGATTACTGTCCACTTTTCAACACTGTTAGGGGAACTAGAATGCTGCTGAAAAAGGCAAATCCTAAATGTTTGTTAGATTTAGGAATAGAGTTGAAAATTTTCAGAATTCAAATAGCTAAAGTGAGCCTTTCATTCTTTTACTGCATGCAGACTGCAGTCGTAGAAGATCATGAGTAGAGGATTTTTTTTTCCTCCAAACTGCCCCTTGGTTGTCATCCAAATGGCTCCTGCTTCTGCAGTAGTTAAGGAATTGGGCAAATAAGAGCAACAGTTGTAGCTGTAAGTTAGTCAGGAACATCACTTCTTTTCACATCTGTGTTCATGCTGGGTTTAGTGCTTTGTAATACCAAAGGTGATTGCTCATATCTAAAATTTCTTTCTGTCTTTTTTCTTTAAGGTAGTATTTCTGAAATAACAACATAGCTCAAATGGCAATTTTCTCTCCCTCAAAAAAAAACACATGTAAAAAAGTCTATTTGAATATGTAATTAAAGCTCTGAATGCCATGCTTCAGAAAGAAACTATGGATTCATCAAAGCACACAAGCATGAATGTTTTTTGGAAATAGAGATTGTATTGACAATTTCCTGAGGCCTTTCCAGAATTCAGTTGTATATAGCTAATACTAGCTCAGGAATGACTTCCAAATGGAAAGAGAGCATTGCTTTTTCCTTTCATGAGCATTATAGGACAATATGAAATGTCTAGATTTGGAAATCATAATGGAAAGAGTAGATGGAGCTGAAATTATTCTGCAAATATGCTGCAGTACCTGCTTATTTAGTTTATTTGAAGCATTCCAAAACTAACCTGAACCTGGCTGTTGGTGCATTTCTTATGTTGAAAACTGATAGAAACTTAATGCGTTGTAAAAAACAATGTGTTTCATTTTGTTATTGTCCTTTTAGGAGATACGGATTTAGCAGACAAGCAGGAAAAACGGAACAGGTAAAAAATACATTATTTTTTAATACTCAAATTGTGGGAAGAATTACATTGTTTTTGCTGAAGTGTTGGTTACCATAAGATCTTAAAGGAATACAATAACTGGCTACAACCTCTATTATTACCATTTCTTAAAAATGGTAAACTGGAACTAAAAACCTGCATGCCATGAAAGATGCAATTTACCTTCCTTTTAGAAAGGGTTTCTTTCATTTGTATTTAAACATCACATTTTGCAAACTTTTTTTTTTTTTTTCTCTCTCCTTAGAAGAAAGGGAGTTTGAGTTTTTTGTTTGGTTTTGTTTTTTAATGTGAGGTAATGACATATCCTGTCTGTTTAATGAGTAACTTTTAACTAAAGGTTCCATGATGTGATCATTAAAGAGTTTTTCCTTTTCTTCTCAAAGAATCATTCAGCTTGGCAAGAAATTTTGTAGGCATTTATTACGTAACATGTTATTTAATGTGATAGAGAAACATGATAGCATGCCGTAAATAAATCATGGTGCCTCTTGAAAAGTAGCATCCTTGCTGTGCTTTTGATGATTATGGAATCATAAAATGTCCTTGTCAGAGTATTTGCAGTTTTATTATTTCAGTGCAGATATGGCTTTGGCTACAAATTTTTATTACAGACAGAGATAGTGAAGAAATGCAGTAAGCATGTTGCAGACCCAGCCGTACATTGAGTATATTGACATTGCTCTTCTTTATTATCTCAATAGTCCACAGACAAATTTAGCATTTAAATTTTAGAAATGGAGATGTTTTTCCAATCTAGGCGTACCTTTTTCTCCTCAAAGTAACTGCCAGACTGCAGTCATGTTTATAGAGTTGATTTTATTTCTTCAAAAGCATTACTGACTCTGAAATATTGTTTATTAGATGGTCATCATGCTTGCTGTGTAAGTTAAGTCTCTAGTAAGGCAGAAGTGGAAGATTATTCAGGCTGGTAGTGCACTAGAGTGGCCTAGAAATTTGTCTGTCACCACTTCTTATTAGTCTTCTCACTGAACTAGGCAATTTAACACTTTATGTTGTATGTTTGTGATATTAAGATAGAAAATATGTTTTATGAAAAATACCTAACCACTTTCTCTTATATTCTGGGGTAGGTAGTTGTCTTGTGAGGTTGGTTGCTCTCAGAAGGCTGTGGAATAAAGGATCATTGCCCCAGATGTGCCCAGATTAAGCTAGATACCTGTCCTGAACAGCTGGAATTCTCCTGAAATCAACAAGGGTTACATTTCAGTTAGCATGAATTGGAGTGTGAGGATGTTCCAGCTGAAATGTATTCATAAAAACAGAACAGCTATGTTGCAATTTTCTTCTTGCTGTCCTTCTTAATACTTTAGAATACTGGAACTAGATATAATGTTGTCTTAATTCTTTTTTAAAAGGCTGAAGACAAAAAAATTGCAGTACCTCCAGGGCTCGCAGCAGCAGGAAAAGCTGAGCCTTGTGATGAAGACGACCTTCAAGCTGCTGAAGAGGTGTGCCGCATAGATAGTAGGCATGGATGTTACTAACCTGGGGAAAGGGCATCAGTTATCACTGCATGGTCCTTCTCTGAAAGAGGGAAAGTCTCTATGCTTTGCTGAAGTGAGAATTTTGTCCCACAGGAGAATATGGAACCTGAAATTGATGCACAAAATTAACTGTTTGTTTAATACCAAAAAAAATCAGCTTTTACATTGGATCTGAGTGGTTTTAAAAGGTCAGGTTTTAGTTGACAGTGGCAGCTGAATAGTCTGAACCTGTTCTACTATAAGGAATCTTCCTTAAATTTGGTAATTTCAGCCACCTCTTCTTTAACTTTCATAGACTTACTCTTTTATTACATGCAATAAAATATGCATATTATATGATACTAATTGTATATATGTGTCCTTGTCACTAAGCAGAAGTAAGTTAAATGACAAAAGATAAATTATGATGTGTAATTCCTCATATTTTGCCCTAATCTTATATTTTGCCCTAAGCTTCGCATTAAAACTCTGATGACCGGAATGGCTGCAATGGCAACAGAAGAGGTAAGCAGCGCTTGAAACTCATAGAGCTTTGTTTACACTATGGTTGATTATGGCAATTATTCCTAAAATTGGGTTAATGATGAGTCTGAAATCTTGGAATGACAGTGTTTAAATTATCATGAAGGGAGTGCAAGAAAAGATGGTTGAATTATGACGACAGTAATTTTTATGAGGCTGATGACTTACTCATTTGCCTTGAAATGATGAAAGCAATATAAATAAGTGCCTCTTTCAAATGGTTTCTGCAAGGAGAATTTCAGGGGAAAGACATTGCTTTGCAGCTACCCAAGAGGCAGTGTGATCTTTATATCTTCTGAAGATAACCAGAGAAGTAATTATTTTACTGAGAAGAGTGAAGGAAAATTGTTTGCGTTTCCAGGTGTTTTTCAAAGCACCTGATAAATATGTACAAACACCACCGTTAGTCTAAAACACTGAAAATACTGTATATGTATCTTGCTTTCTTAATTGGTTGTAGTTAATGATATAATGGAACCTGGCTGAGAGGACTGGGGAGAAATTTAATTGTACACCATTGTTTCTGTTTATGCTGAAGTCACAGAAGCAAAGGTAGTAAGTAGTCTAGTCTCAAAGTTGACTGACATGCTTTCTACTGAAATCCACTGTAGAATTCAGTTTTGCTTGAAAATTGTGTTTGCACATCCAATTTGAAAGGTGCATTCTTTCAGCATCTGTATTGTCGTAGTTTGGCTCCAAATGTGGTCTAATAGTGAGTTTTATTACTGCACATGAAAAATTCAGTGTACAGAATAGAATTAGGTAGGTTTTTGAAAATCTGAGTTCAAGTTTGCTAAAAGGTTGTGAGAAATTTCCAGTTTCCATCAGTGAAGTTTTTTGGGGGTAGAATGGTTTGTGGTCTTTTACAGTTAGAGATTATTACCCAGTGTGAAGGTTTTGTACATTTCTGTTAAAATTATAGCTTGGGAAAATTGCCATGTAAAAAGCACAAGCAGTTCCAAAATTCCAAATTTTTTCTTGACATAATTGCAGGGCAAATTGACAGCAAGCACAGTTGGCCAGATTGTTGGACTCCAGTCAGATGAGATCAAGCAAATAGTGTCAGAATATGCTGAAAAGGTAAGTGTGTTACCTGATTGTGTTTGGTTTATCAAGTTGTATTTGGTAGCTTGTTAATTTAGGCCTTAAGTTTCAAACTTAATTTCCATGATTTTCTTGAAACTGCACTGTTTCATATATGCTGTGGATAGCACAGTCAGGATTCAGGAAAGTATTTCAAAGAGATTTAAATGTGCACAAGCTTTTGGTGTGTCAGTACCTGTTCCTGGATTGTGTTTGATTTTAAGCACCTGGTTAAATGTTTTAATCAGTAAAGAAGGGCCTAAGTTGATATCTGTTCAAATAAAAGGCCTACACTCTTAATGCATTTTAAAGTGTTCAGTGTTAAGCACAGAAGTTCTGTGGTCCTGCTCAGAGAAAAATCTAGGCCTTCTCCACTCAGATTTTCAGACTCTGGGATCTTACTTGTGCTGGGCTCCAATTCTCAGTCGTGTCCTGGGTCTCTAGTTCTGAATTTAGTATCAAAACCAAAGCTTTGTTGCTTTTAGAAGTCAAGGCGATTAAATGTGCTTGTTAGCTCCGTTTATTGTGTTCAACTCTGATTATTTTTACAGTAATGCGAAAAGAAAATCTGGCTCTTCAAGCAATTAACACATACAATACATCACTGCCAGATATGAGTTATAGGTCGCTCTTATTTGTTCAATAGTCATCTCATATTTCTTCGTTTTTGTTGACACATGAGGTATGGAGCTTTCCCATTTGGGAGATAAACCCTATAACTCAACAAAGTCTATCGCAAATTCTTGGCCTTTCTTTATTAAAAGGGATTGGAAGAACAGAAGCCCAAGGGTCATATTTCAATGTTACATTTCTTCTGTTCTGAGAGAAGGCAGCAGGGCCTTGACTATTATAGTAGAACAATGATTAATACTCTGGAAAATAAGAACTGATTCATGTCAAACCAAAAATATATTGCTTTTCAGATCTGTTAGATGTGGCCAAACAAAAAAAATTCTGTGTGCATGCATACACCCGGAAAAAAGAGTTAAGGATGTTATCAGTTTATTGAAGCATCAGCAGTGTTTGGATATATAGAGTTCCAGTAGTTTCAATCCCTTGTAACTATACATAGTTTAAAGAACACAGCAGTGCTTATTTGTCTACCAGAGTCTTCATAGATTCCCCAGTGAAGATAGCTGGCAAAGAAAATTCTAGATCTGATGTTGCCATGTGCCAAGACCTTTCTTACAAGGTGGCATTTTTGCAGAAGGTCAATGCATACACTTTTCTGCATTTGCCTCTTCTTTCTGCTGCTGTGTTAACTTGCTGGGTAAACTGAGAGGAAGATTTTAGTTGTACCTCACTTCCTAAAAATCCTGGCAGAAAATGAACATGGCTTTTATCTGTCTACTCATCACCAGCTTTCTAAGGCCAATTATTCAAAGTAGTTTTAATTTTACTGTGTTAGAAAATTTACAAGTATAGTCATAGATCACAAGTGGTTTTGCTAGAAGTAGCATAGGAGGAAAAGTAAAATGAGGGAATGCTAAAACTGAAGAAGTGGTGTCTCAAAATTACCCCCTTCAAAAATGCCTGAAGGAGAATCCTCTTCAACAGTTATAAATGTAGTTTGTGAGTTGCTTCTATCTTAGGAAGTTGACTCAGAATATTTTTGGACTTCTAGAATCCTATATTGGAGAATACTGTGCACCCTACACAGCCAGTTGAAGTGGCATACAATAGGCATTTCAATCATTTAGTATGTTTAGGGGTTGTCGTTCAAGGAAAATACTAAATTGGATATTTTTATATTTTTTTAGTTTGAGGAGACCCTCAAAGATAAAGTGAGATGCAGAAGGTTCCTGAGCCTAAATAAAGTGGCAAGGAAAGGTGTCAGCAAATTACATTGAAATGACTGGAAAGATTTACCTTGAACTTTTCTGAAAATAGATTTGAACTGTTCCGAGGCTGGAGACTGTTATTTTCCCAGTGGGCTTTAGACAGTGGACTTCCAATTGAGGCAGTTATGATGGAGTTAGAGACAGATCTAAACCTCTGAAATCTATTTGCTAGTAGGAGGTGGTTGAACATGAAGAGATAAACAAAATTATTTATTGCTACAAAGTTGTGGTTTTGTTCAGACTCTTTCGTTGTTTTTCAGTTGTATTTTATTTTTAAGAATGTGAAATTCTGTAATGATTGAATTCTCTTTAATTATAGGAAAGTTTATAGCACTAATGTGTGTGAGAGAATCTCATTATAAAGAATAACATTAATTGCATGTATTTCTTTCCTCCTTCCTATTTAAAACTTTTACATGTGAACAGTGGGAGGCAAGATTAAAGTCTAGAATTAGCCATTTATTTTAGCTAGCAGTTTTTGAGCTGACATAGGATAAGTGATCTTCATGCATAGTTAATATGGTGTTTTAACTTAAATTCTGTCATGGGAAATGAGGATACTACTGTTTATCTTGTTTATTTGGATGGGCTATATCTTTTTAGGGCAATTGAGCAGTTGCAGGGAATGCGGAAGAATGCAGAAGTGAGTCTACACCTGATGGTGGTGGGGATAGTGTGTGCTAACAAAGTTGAAGGATGTATCCATGTATCCCTTTTTGTCACGTGTAATTTAAGTTCTTGTTTTGAGATAGAGTATCAAATTAAGAATCTTAAACAGTCAGACACTAGCGCTCAGTTACAGCTTTCCTAAATTATGTTCAAAAGGCAACTGCTGTTTTAATCTAGTAAGAGACCAGGTAACAACAGTATTGTCAAAAGCAAAGTAGCTTCTATAATTTGTGCTTTCTTCCTTCTCTGCTGAAAGATGCATTTTTCTCCGCAAATTGGAACCCAATTCCTCAGTAACCTTAAAGCTGTAGTGTTGCTGCAGAGCAGATCCTTAGCCCACTTTGCATGACACTTAACCCTAGCTTTTTCATTTGCAGACCATAAGGATTTTTCTGCAGAAACCTCTGTATTATAGTGATGGTTATTTCCCATTTTCAAGAAGTAAGCTGTAACAGTCTGCTTCTTGAGACATGACCTTTTCTTCATGCCAGAGATGTACTATATGAATTTTAACTATTTTTGCAAGGTCAGTCTTGGTCTGATTTAGCTCATGTTTCTTTCTCTTGCATTTCCAGTTTTCTTGATTTGCATGTTATGCATATTAGATAGGCTAAATGTATGGTGAGCAGGATGGGGTCTTAGATTGTACAACATGATAAGGGAATGTGATTTGGCTAAATAATGAGAAGAATAAGTACATCTGAGTGTGTATTTGTTGAATAGTTCAGTGTTAACAGGTGTTGTTGAGAGGCATTTTTCCTTTCCTAACAAATACAAAGGAAGTTTGTGAATTGCTGGGTTAAGATGTCAGAATTGGTTTTTTCTTTCTGTGGATGTAAAAGTACAATAAATCATTAAGCTGTTCCTCAATATGAATAACATAGAAAATGGAGAAGAGGAAGACAGGTTTTACCTCTTACTTTCATTTAAAATTAAGCTGTTAAGGAAGCATCTGCTTACCTATCTGCCTCGAGTGGATATCAGCAGCAAATGTGAGTGTAATGGTACTTCTTGTACCATTTTTGCTGATTATACATTGTACTGCTTGTCAACGTTTGGTAAATATTCAAAAAGCACTTAGTATTGAAGTCTTTGACAGACTCTGCAAATTAGCACCTGTAGTACTTGTAAATTAACCATTTTGCTAACAAAATACTGGAAAATGGATTAACTGGAAAAGAAGTCTGAGTGCATGAAGCAAATTACCAAAACAGATGGATGTATTTGAGTGAGGACTTCCAAAAGATACAAACAATGTTTAGGCAAATAATCACTTAGACATCTAGCTATCACTGATTTTTAATCATTCTTTTGTCTGCCACAAATACACCATTTCTATTACGAATGCTATTCCTGGTAAAGAAGGTTTCTGGCAGTTTTCCTTTCACAATGCAGAGAGAACAGGATCCAAATGGTTGTCTTCATTATGTATTTATGAGACGCTTTCTTGGCAATGCATGCTGGATTTAGTAGTTTTCAAAGACTGGCGTCAACAGTAGACACATGCATACGAAAAGAAAAGAAACCACTTAGAGTGGTAAATATATCCACTATGCTGAGTATGTCATTGTCATACAGCATAAAGATACATCCAAGCCAGTATTTCAAATCTACACAATTTTTCAAGTTCTAGATCTACTTCTTGGGGTATGGAGCAACATACCTCATCTGATACAACAAGTTCAGTAAATACCACTGCTTGAGGAGTTTTTTCGACATGTTTGTAATTTTTTCCGTTTAAGAACTGAGTGTACCAGGTTTAACTGTAATGCGGATGCAAAAAATTTATTTCTTCTAGTTTACTGTAGTATTTTCCACCCGACGCAGGGCACCTGACTTTACTTTTAGCTTACTTTACCTATCACCTTTGGGATATAATTCAGTTGTTCAGCCACTTCCTTATCATGATGTGAGGAAAAAGTGGTAAGTCATTCTTTCTGTTATATAGTGGGACACAGTTATCACAGCTGTGTCCCACTTTGGCATTTCCTGAGCTACTGAAGAAGCAAAGAGTAATGGTGTAGGGTCCATCAGGCTGTTGTTATTGTTTGTTTTAGCAATCTGAGCTTTCTGCTGAGGAGCGACCAGAAAGGCTCGGAGCTGCCCAACAACATAGAAGGAAGGTGGCATCTCTGAATAAGCAGATTTTGCAAAAAACCAAACTCCTGGAAGAGGTAAGTATTGTGTGTGTAATGAAGAAGAAAACATTGATAAATGTAGTTGATCACAAAGTTTTTGCCATCCAGAAAAGATTTGCAAGCTGTCTTCTGTACCATGAATTTGTCATGCTGAACATTCATTTCAGCATTTCTGACTGTCTTGCTTGCACATTTATTATTAAGACAATGTGGCTGGGTTTATATTAGAGAATTGTATAGCTGTGTTTTTGAGAAGAGGGCTGGCTAGCTAACCAAATCATGCTTTCACTTTTTTTTTTGCATATCTCTCTTGGAGAAAAAGAGAGTATCTCCATTTGACTTGTTATCTATAGAGTTGAATTGGCTGTTTTCACAGTTTCAAGGAACAATTTAGCAAGTCTCTCTAAAATATGCCACGGATTATTTTTATCACTTCCTGTCCTTTATATGAGCCAGCTTGTCTCACTGGCTAAGGTAGGCTTTTTTGGTTGCTTGTTTGTTTGTTTGGGTGTGTTTTTGCACAGTCACTACTTGGTTCACATCTTCACATTTGTTTTAGGGGGGTGGAAGGGCTCTTGAATTTGAACAGCAAGAACCGCCATTCCTGTATTTCAACCTACTTGTGCTATTGCCATTTAACCCCAGGAAAGTACAAGTGGGAAAGCTATGCCATTAATGAAACGCCACTTTTAATTATGCGTACTGCTGTAATCAGCATGATGCCATCTTTAGCTTGCAGGATCTGATGAAGATATACTGCGTCAGAGTCAGTAATTGGCAGAGGTTGCCAAAAACCTAATAGTACTTGAGGAAAAATTGTTGCTGATGACTTCTGTCAAGTACCTCACTGCTTCAGCAGCTTTCATCTGGTTTTTCTTTTGTTTTGGTCTGCTCTTGTCAGTAATGTCTTAACCCCTTACATCTTAACTGTTTTTTCCTATTAAATGTTGGTGGTACAGGGACTCTGAAAGATAGGTGTCTGTGTGACACATTTTATGAGACAGTGATATGTTCAGTCTTTCAAACAACAATGATAAAAGAATGGTAGCTTTGAAAGCCTTCCCTGCTATGCTGTAACTATGGGAGCACTAGATTTTAAACTTTCCTGCTCAGCCACCTACTAGACCTGACTACTTCTTTTATTTGTTTTTCAAATGAGAATAAAGTATTCTCTAACAGCGCAATAATTACTTTTATTTAAAAGATATTTATCCCTTCAAAACTCAAATCTCCTTTCAGTAAAGCATATGCTGTGAACCATTTTCTGAAGTCTGTGACTAACATTCAATACCCAGTTTAAATTAAGATATAGAAATAAAGCTTATGCACAAGAAATTGGAAAGACAAATTGCCCATCCTGTTCTTTGTTTCTCTTTTTTTTTCTAACTTTAATAAAAAGCTTCATGAAAAACCAGTGAACGTTCTTCTTAATTTATTTTGTATTAAAAAGTACTTTGAAAGGGTAGAGAATATTAGAATGCATTTCTTTTGGAACATGCTGAACTAGTTTTGTTCTTAAACTGATGCATTTCTGTTTGTGTTGCCCTTTGGCATGCTGGATCTGTTCAAAACCAGCATTTTTTCCTAGTCAATACCACTACAATTATTATTTCAATTGTATGTTGAGCGCATTGAGTGTAAACCATGTCTGTCACAATTCCTCTCCATTCTAGAGTGGAATATTAGAAAGTATTATGATATACGATAATTACGATATTATGATCTGAAATTAAATATACCTTTTTTTAAACTTTAGGTTGTATTCTTCTAACACTTTGGTAATATCAGTTTTCTATGTCCGTTTATGTCAATCATAACTTTACTGTTTTGTCAAGATGATAGTAAAAAGTCAAGATGTTAGTAAAAAGATATTGACAATATCTAGCATTAAATGCAAGCTGAAGTGTCAGGCTTTCAAAAATCATGATATGGGCTTACACACAATTAAATTCTGTGTGAATTCCCATGTTGGTTTGAGGTTTTTTTCCTGAAGTAGAAAAACAAATTACAGTATGAGATCATTCAATTTCAGAAGTGGGGGAAAAGAAGAGGATGTTCATTGTATCCTAAGTCATTGCAGTACATTTCTGTCACACTTTAACTCTTCTTTTAAACACAAAAGCTATAAGACAACTACATATGAAGGGAGATACAGATGTGCTGTGTGTATATTGTAGAATGGAGACAGATGAAGGCGCTCTCACAGCATCTGCACTGAGCTAGCAGGTTGCAAAGCTGTTCCAGATAGGCCTTGTTTGTCATGAATGGCAATGGTTTAGCACTGCCTCATTGCAAAAGGTGGCACATTTGCTCAGGTTTAAGGATGTTATAGTACAGTTCTACAGAATTTGGTTGTGTCCACCAGCTTACATCCATCTGCAGTTTGTCTGCAGGTAGTACGTAGACATACAGAAGGCATGCTCAGTTTGAATGTATGCATGTATTAGAACACCACACCACAGCCCTTGCATTTTGAGAACAGCTCGTGTTCTTGGAGGCAGTTAGCTGAAGTTTAACTTTGGGGTGGACAAGTTAGGTACATTTGTGTAGGAAGAGTAGCATTAGGAAATTGCAACAGCTAGCTCAGGTTTCAAACAATGAAAATGTGCACTAGCATACTTCTCCAGCAGAGCTGTTGCCTTGATCTTTCTTGCCTCGTTGAGCTGTAGGAGAGGCTGGTAAATGAGCTTAGCAGTTGTGGGTGGCTTTTGCAGCTGTTCTGTGCCATTATGATCTGGAAAGCAGAAAGCTTTTGTTTGGTTGGTTTTGTTTGGGGGTTTTTTTGGGTTTTTTTGGTAACAGGTGGCTCTTACATTCTAGAAAATTGTAGCATAGTGTGGCTACTGTGTTAGTAATACCGAATATGCCTGTAACTATGTGTATGTTGAGTGGGTTACATTTTCCTGCCTGGTGCAAGTAATTTCCTCTTATCAGTTTCCCAGACATATGAATGCTGTTGGGGTAGGGTAGAAACATGGTTGTAAACCACACAAACTGGTAGAGTCCTTACTTCATTACAGATCTGCTTTTAACTGCCAAACAAACTTCACAATCCACAGGAGAAGTTAAGTATTTTCCAAATCTGTTATCATACTATTTGTCATTTTAGTAGTGGAGGGCCCTTTAACTGGGCTGCTTATTTCCACTACATAACAGTCTCAGTGCTATGTGGTTTTAGATGGGGAAAAAGTACTGACAGCTACAAGACAAATACAATCCTTTTATCACTTTAGTTAAGTAAAAAACTCCTGGCTGGGGTTTTGGTTTTGGGTTTGTTGGGTTTTTTCTAACCACTTGCCAAAGACAGCTTTTGAACTTAGTGATAATCAAGACCCCCATTTTAAAAAATGATTGTGAAGTTCTGGCTTTAATGCTGCAGTAAGTTTCAGCAAGAGTTCTTATAACAAATGTTCCTTTACCTTTGTGAGATATGGACTGCAGGCTTAAATTTATCCCCCCCCCCCCCCCAAGTAGTTAGAATTCAGTCTATTGGTGAATTATTGGTGAAAAATATGAAAAAGCTCTCTTTTTATAAATTCAGATGTGGAAAAGAATGAGTGTTGGGTCACAGCTCCATGTTGTGAACTGCAAACTAAACCAGCATGAAAAGAAGTGGAAAAGAAAGCTAAATGTGCATTTCTTTGTTTGCAGCACTTCTGCTCCAGTTTTAACCCATGTCCCATTTTTATTATTACTATTTGCAATGTTATCTTAAATCATAAGGACGTTCTTAAATCAGGAGGATCTTCTAAAATTGGCCTCTCTAAATTATTTGACAAGTGAAATATGCAGTGACATTTTCTAACTGCCTTCTTACTAGACTTTCCACAGTTACACAAAAGAAAATCATAAAGGAGCTTTCTTAATTGGTGTGGATATGTCTGTGGTATGGTGCCATGGCACTTTTATGCAAGTCTCAAATCACCCTGACTTATCTGGAGAAGTACAGAATGTGGCTCTCTTCTTAGCCTGTTATGAAACTAGGCCAGTGTAACCAGGCTAAATAACCTTGAGCAATTTAGCAGAGATTCTATCCAGTAAGTTACCATTCTGTTGGCATCCAGACATCTAGAAGGTCAGGTTGAAAATGATTGCTGTTATTAATTAAATATTCAATCAGAGTTCTTGCAATCAAATGCTGTCAGGGTAGATGACAAGAAAAGACTGTGTTTGATGGTTAGCCTATTATTTAATAGACAACCATTATTAACAGGTCAAATATTGCTGTTCTCCATTACAGCTGTAATTAGCATGATTTTTTTTTTTTCTCTTTTGTAATAGTTGCAAGCTAAATGTACTGATCTGCAGGCAAAATGTACTGAAGCAAAAAAGACGTTAACAGAGGTAATCTTCTTTGTTTTTCTATGTACTTATTCTAGCTGAACCATTTTTGAGAAGCTTTGTGTGTAGAAGGGTGTATTAAATGGAGAAGACATTTGGCAAAGCTAAGTACCATGAATCACTTCATGTCTAGAAGTGTATTTCAATTTATTATTAATTGCAACCCTTAGGTTAAGAGTTACAGTGAAAAGCTGGACAAGAAATTGGCAGCCTTAGAAACAATAGAATCCCAAGCAGATTCTAGGTAAGTTTCTTCCTTTGTGACCTTTGGAATTCTGAAAATTGATGGTTTGAAAATTAATCATTCAATGTTTGTTGCTTTATCAACCTAAACAAATAACTACAATTTAGAAATTAGCTTCCAGCTTGTTTTCCAAAGACAGGAAAATATTGCCATAGTATTCAGTTGCAATGAAAAGTGTCAATCTGTAGTTAAAATAATTGTAGGTGTTTAAAGCACAAGAACCCTAGATACAGTTGATAAATAGATGAAGCCTTCCTGATTTATTTTCTTCATATTTGAAGGCTTCATCTCACATACATTAAACAGGAATCTCTCTCAAAACTTCCGCAATAATGAGGCCAGAACATAGCAAAACCATCAAAATACTCAGTGTAATACTACATTTTTATTTTAACCTTGATTTATCAGTGGTGATATTTGGGTTTTTAATTTACACAGATTTTATTGGAAATTTATTTAGAACTAAGCTTGTTCTAGTGTCTTTTAGTTTGCCATCTATTTAAATTAGAAACTGAAAATCTAATGTGGTTTACTGGATCTTCAAATTTAGCATATTACAGAGTCTGCGAGCACTGGTGGCCATGAATGAAAACCTAAAAAGCCAGGAGCAAGAGTTCAAAGCACATTGTAGGGTAAGTTTTAGTTTCTTAAATAAGGATTCATTTAAAACTTTGTAAATAAGCATTATAATTCTTCCTGATTTGTTGTCTTATTACGTGTCCCTGTCTGTCACCTGTCCCTGTCGGGTGACAGTAAATTTTACTGTCACCTGACAGTACTTTACTGGTAGTTTTAGGTTTATACTGAATTCTGCCACCAGCTTGATTTGCAGCAGAACTATGAACAGTTGCCCAGTTCTGCAGTATGTCATATCTGCAACAAGGCTGATGTCCAAGGAGGATGGAACCGGATTAACCAGCACTTATCCTGTGCCCTGAGGCAGGGAGGTATAAAGAAGGCTGCTAAGGCATCTGAATTAGTGTGGCCTTCAATGTTCTGCCATGCCTGGACTCTTCAATACAGGACAGTTTCTAGACATAGAATGCTGTATCAGCCATATACTGGTCACAGCTGTGGCTTTTCTTGCTCCCATTACCATCCTGCTGAGAGGAACCTGGGGTGGGTTGACAGGGAGCACTAAAATCTAAGTTTGAGGCTGGGCTGTGCTAAATACCCACCTGTGCTATTCACACCTGAAATAGGTTGTCTCTTCTTTCATAGTGCAGCCAACGGTGACCTGAGGAGAGGTAGACTGCCAAAGAGGAGGGCTTCATGAAGGGTCCTAGCTAGGCCCCACCAAAAGAGACCAGACTGAGATGAAGCTATTGCAGTTTTCAGAGCGTGTTTCAGTTTTACCACTGAATTGCTATGTTTTGCTGCCCTGTTTACTGCTGTGTTTATGGACTGCCTAGAAACATGATCAGAGAGAATAGTTTTCATTTTCTTCTATTTGAACAACAGTGGATGGGATTTAATAGAGTGCAAAGAAGTAAAAAGAAATAGCGCCCAAAGGCACAGACTGATCATAGGAACCTTATTTTCCCATACATACTGCTTTGGAAAGTACTAAAGGATTGTAATAGAAACTGCAAGTTTGTAATGGAAGCCTGCAAGTAACTTTAGGTTCATTCATTTTTTACAAATGCTGTATGTTGCAGTCCCATGTCATGCTGATATTACTGTAATATTTCTTTGCTTCCTCAGTTCCTTTTTCCGTGTCACTCATTAGTTGTCTTACTTGCAAATATACTAGATCCAGCTAAGAAATAAATCTGTTCCTGTGTTTGATAAAAGCAGGCATATAATGTTTTATATAATGAGTAATAATGGATGCCTTACACCTAGGCAGGGAATGCTGTTTAATCTTAAATTCAAATATAAAGTATATGTCAGCTCATTAGAGGTATATGTTGTCAAGCTTCCTGCTCTCCCCTGT
Source organism: Strigops habroptila (assembly GCF_004027225.2). Taxonomy (NCBI): domain Eukaryota; kingdom Metazoa; phylum Chordata; class Aves; order Psittaciformes; family Psittacidae; genus Strigops; species Strigops habroptila. The sequence continues at coordinate 51,623,559 of NC_044281.2, read as the reverse complement.
TAAGAGGATAGGTATCAGTTAAAAGCAACATTTTTTTTCTTGTTTTAAAGGAAGAAATGGAGAGACTTCAACAAAGTATTGAGAATTTGAAAGCTGAGGCAGTGGAAAATGGGGAGGAACAGGTAATAACAAATGTTTAAGTTTTTATTTTCAATTTGTGCCTTAAAATGTTGATTCAGGCCCTGCTTACTTTCAGGGCATTCTCATAAGCATTAAAGTATCTGTTGCATTCTCTGAAAAATTCTGTCCCCCTTCCCTACTGGTAAAGCCACAGTTCAGGCTAATAATCATAGAAATAGAGCAGACTGAAAATAGTTGTAGTATTCTTCATTGTTCTTGCAGAATCCATGGGCTAACTTAGAGATGCTTTTGTGTCTCTAACTTCTTTATAGTACCAGATGGATGTTGTGTTAAGAGCAGTGCATATCTCTGGCAAAACCAGGTCTTCCTCAGAAAGCATGTTTATTTTGTTTGGGGTTTTTTTTTTGGTTGGTTGGTTGGTTGGTTGGGGTTTTTTTTTTTCTGAAATGTGGATTTGTTTGAAGGATGAAAGCACAAGTTTTCAGTGGCTCAGTACATTGCATGCCATGAGTAACTGTCAGAAGTTAGGCTTTAGCACAAGTGCATCCAGACTGATGCCACTGAATAATGCACAGAAAAGGAAAAGCTTGAATGACTTGTATTTTCAGTGTGTAAACATTTGATATATTAATGCCTTTGAGATGAAGTAGGTTACAGGTAGCAAACAGATTTTCATGCTGTTCTTCTGAACACAGAATAAAAAATTAAAATGTAAACCTAAATCTTAAATTTTTAAGCAAGAAAAAGATAAAGTCCACAATCCAAGAAATTTACAATATATGTCAGAGGGTTTATATTATGTCCTGGACTGTGTTTGTCCTTAACTCCTCTACTAAATCAGAGTATAAACATTCAGACAATGAGTACGGGCAATCTTCTGATGCATATCTTCATTTAAAGTGTGACTGTTGTAAAGCAGTGGAAAAATTGACAAACCTTAAAAACTAAAATATCAAAGGCTTAAAAGCTAGCAAAATGCACTTGTTTACAGTAAAAGATGTCAGGTTTTTAATGCAGATTATGAATCATTGTTTTAAAAAAAATAAGAGCAAATGGTGGTGTTACTGTGGGAGCCATTAAATGGGAAGTAGACAAATACAGTAAACACACCCAGTCTGTGCATTTTTGCACTGCAGCTCTCATGCTTCTGTAATTCACAGTTGTTCTGGGTTCTTAAATTCTAGGAGCCGAATAAGGTTATAGAACAGCAGTACAAAACTGAGAAAGATAAGCTTCAAAAGATTCGTCTGTTATTGGTGAGTAACTCTGTAAATTTACTTGTACACAATTATTGATGTTTTCTTACCTTGTAATTTCTAATATTACTTTTTATTGGGTTTTTTTTCTGTTTTTAAAATTTTTTTTCTATCACAAATCAATTACAAAAGAAATTGAGCCTCAGCCAATGCTTTTTTTGATTAATTATTTAGTAACAAAATATTGCTGGGGGGGCTTCATCCATTTTAAGAAGAGAACAAGAAGAGGCTTTGTTTTCTCCCCTTCTAACTTTCTATTCAGGCACGAAGAAACAGAGAAATAGCCATTTTGCAACGCAAGATTGATGAAGTACCCAGCCGAGCTGAGCTAACACAGTATCAGAAGAGATTTATTGAACTTTACAGTCAGGGTATGTATATCAAGCAGGACCATCCTGCTGAAGGCTAAAGCCCTGAAAGGAGGGCAATTGCATTTTTAAGCGTATGGCATATAACAGCAGCACTTGCTAACTTTGTGGTCTCTTAAGGACCTTTAGGTATTCATGTTATACACCCTATTTTCAAGGTTTTATAAACTGGCTAGAAGAATTTTGTAGAGCATGAAACTTGATGCGCAGGATTTCTGGAGTAAATTTTGTCGGCGACAGGTTCAGTCATTTTCGATAATGTGTATTTAGAAAGTCCTTAATTCACCGTGTACAAATGAGGTTGCAGTAAATTTGAGGTATGTTTAATTAATTGCTATTAACATTAGATTGTTTGCATTGTTTTCATTGACATGAGATACCTGGTTCTGAACCAAACTACGTAAAAATAAATATCCTGCAGTATCATGGTAGGAATAGACTACAAATTGTCTTTAACTTTTTTTATGATAAGACGTTATAAAACAGGTAAATGTGCTCAGCTGACTTTTTGGATAGGTGTGCGTGTGCTGTGCACTCGCTGTGCATAGATGGTATGGAACATACAAACTGAATAAAATTTTGAAATTATTCTATTAAATTGATAACAGACCAGTATATTTACTGGTATATATTTGATGTAGCTTGTGTATTAGCATAGGCTAAGAGAAGTTTCTACCAAGAAGAACTAGCTAGTGTTCTAAAGATACTTTGCATTTATTAAACACGTGTGTGAACCAAGCTCTTGAACGTTGAGCAGTTCTAAAATTTTTATCTAACTTTGCAAATCTTTGCCCTGATGAAGCATTTCTGGTGACATAATCATGTGGTATCTTCCATGTGTTGTCTGACTCAATGCATGGAATAGATGCACTTCTTTAGTGAGTACAAATCCAGTACTTCCTTCCCCCCACTTTGCTTCTTATGTGCTGTGCAGTTTATTTAATCAAGTCCAGCTACAAAGACAACTTTGTTGTCTTGCATTAAATTTGCTACAGATGTTTTCTCTGTCATGGCTAGGTGACTTCAGACAAATAATCTATGCTCAGAGCATCTGCCTGCTCAGAAGATGGGGGCTTCATTTATATATGAAGCAAAGAAAGATTAAGATCAAAGAGACTTATGAAGCTTTGGGTGTAGATCTAAGATGCTTTGAACTTTATGGGACTTTGTTTTCTATAGTACAAAATATGTGTAGTTACCTATGATAACACACTGCTCGGTTGTAGCCAGGAACTTGCACTGTACAAGGCTAAGCTTTTGGAAAAATGCCCTGAAAACCTCTAGCAAGTCTGCCTATGAATTGTGGTATTATTTAGAGGCTTTTCATTCAGCCGGATTCAGGTGATATTTGGAGTTGCCAAAACCTGGTATTTTTGAACTTTGATCTAAGGGGTGTTGGGACAAGACAATCTTCAGCGATTCCTTCCAACCTCAGTGATTCTGCAATTCTGTACTAGAATTTCCTGCTTTATTTTTGATCTAACTGAACCTCTTTCCTCAAAAACATTAAGCTGTGGTTTCAAGAGAATCAGTGATCCAGTTGGCTCCTTTTTCCTCTTCTTGCTTTGTCTGTCTTACTTTACGTGGGCTCTGGTGTGTGCCCACAAAGTTCTATAAGCTGGTACAACTTTCTAACCCAGTGGAAGTCTTGAAAGTTTTCTTCTGAGTTGGTATGTGGAATCCACTCATAAAAGATGTGTGACTACCAGAGCTGCTGCCAGAAAGTGAAGAGCTGCAAGAAGGAAATGGTTAGGGAAATGCATCTTCCAGTCCCGTGAAAAACAAACTAATAGAGCGCACCAGAAGTAATCCTGTTGGAGATCCCTGTATTCGTGCAGTTCTTCAGGAAGCAGCTTTATTTCAGCATTTGGAAAATCTTTGTGGAATGTGCTGAATAGCCCTTACTAATTTTTCAGCCTATCCCAGGCTTTCCTGCATTTGTCAGTGCTTTCAGGCTCCCAGTACTCAGTATGTTTCTTGAGGCTACAGCATGTGTAGAACATGTGCCACAGTCATACTGTAGCAATGAGAAAGCTCTTTGGTCCCTAACATCTCATTACTGCAGAAGTAGCAGTCACTAAAACATTAAGCTTTGAGCTGTGGGTTGTGGTTGGGCTTCAGCTGGAGAACAGAATTGTTCACATCAAAAGTTGGTATTTCTTTCAAAATTTGTATGTTCAGTGACGTTGTGATGTGGGAGGGGAAGTCATGCTGTCTCTAAATGGTTCCATTCAAAAGCTTAGTCTAGCATATCAGTTCAGTAAAGGTTTTAGTTAAAGATGGGAACTCATTAGCCTTCAGAGTTTAATGTAATAAGCATGATTTCACTCCAGTTTATCTTTTTTAACCCATGCATTTTTTCCAGGTTTAGGATTCTACACAGTGCTTAATGTATTAGCCATAACAATTTTTGCCAACTCTTCTTCTCTGTTGAAGTCTTCTCTTGTTAATCACAAATATTTTAGGTTTCCTTAGGCATTGAAGAACCAAAAAACAGATGAACACTTTGCATATTTGAGTATCAGTCATCATCTTGTAGGCCCAAAGGGAATGCATGTTTGAGCCTTGCCTTCCCCACTGAGCTATGACCAACATCTGCTATAATCACCTAAACCAAAAAGTATTTGAAAGGAAAGCATTATTCAATTCTATCAGCATGACTAAATTGTAAAAAGAGAAAAAAAGGCTTTAAAACAGTAAGAGGTTTCTTGGGCATCTTGCACATGATTAACTTGAAATATGTAGTATAGTGCACTTTTTTTCCACACAGTGCTATCAGATAATGTTTCCTATCTGTCCCTGCTGAGCCTGTGCCTCTCCACCACAATTGGCAAGCTATGCGAGGGCAACTGCTGGCAGCACAGCAGTCTGTATGGTATAAGGGTAAAGCTTATGAAAGAAGGATGAACAGACAGTGGCAAGGAAGCGCAGCTGGTAGTGCCAACATATGTTCTGTCAGCAGTTGAGGCTTAATTTAAACACTGAGCTGTGGTGTTCTCATAAATCTGATAGCTGCAAACCCTGCTGGAGACTACATGCAGAGGGAATATCCTTCCAGGATGTATTAAAGTGTGCCATTATTGATAGTGGAAAGTATGTTATATAAAGCCTACGAAGTATTTTTACAGATTCCATTTCACCTCATGCTCTTTTATTATTCTACCCTTTTTTTTGTTTGCAGTCTCAGCAACACACAAAGAAACAAAGCAGTTCTTTACTCTTTATAATACGCTGGATGATAAAAAAGTGTATTTGGAAAAGGAGGTAAGAAAATGTTAATCACTGTTTTCTAAATATTCAGTCTGTGGAGAAGGAGATAGAGTTTTTACTTGGGTTTCACCACATTCTGTTGTGGCAGAGCAGAGTTAACAGTCTAAGTAAAAATGGAACAACCGGCTCGTAAGAATATTTCTAACATTGAGGGGGAAATGGTCTGTGCTGTAAAAGAAGTGCTATTAGTACAGCATGTTTAAACTACTCACTGCATTCACAAAACATGAGTAACATTTGATTAGCATATATCTGTGTCTTTGTATTACAGGACCAAATTACCCTCTTCTTTTCTCTTTTTGGTCACAATCTCTTATTGTGAACCAATGCTACAGTCAGTAGCTTTTGGAGAGCAAGTTCCAGCTGTTGTCAGCAACGTCAGAGTTAGCTTTTAGGGTCTGAGCCTGCCTACACTGAAGTTGCTGGTGATTCTACTCGATTGGGGTCAGAAGAGTAGTTTCCATGAAAGCAATGTGGGTTTTTTTCCCCTCCCTTCTCCTCTCCCTCCTATATAGAGTTTGCCTCTTTCTTGGGGGTGACTTAAGTGATTTTGATTTCCTCTCTCTTTCTTTTTTTTTTTTTTTTTTTTTTTGAATGACAAGCAGAGCTTGCTAAGAATTATGACATTACTTGTAAAATATATAATGTTTTGATACTTAGAATCATAGAATGGTTTGGGTTGGAAAAGACCTTAAAGATCATCTAGTTCCAACCCCATTGCCTCAGGCAGGGACACTTTCCACTAGACTAAGTTGCTCAGGGCCCTGTCCAATCTGGCCTTGAACACTGCCAGGGATGGGGCAGCCACAGCTGCTTTGGGCAACCTGTGCCAGTGTCTCATCCCTGTGCAAGAGTGGGTTGTATAATAGCTGCCAGGAGTCCTAGCAAATGCCTTACCTAAGTCTGTAAGAAGATTATCACATGCTTTGTTTTCCTGTGGTTTTCATTGGTTTTATTTTCTTATTCTAAATAGTGAAATGTATTCATAATATATAATACAGCAAGTTGCAGATAACAATATACCAGGTTTAAAATACAAGATTGAGGAGCAGCTATTAAATTTGTCTTACTTTAACTTCTCCCCCAGGTTAGAGTTTAATGCAGATTTTTCTTTTTTTTTTCTTTTTTTTTCTTTTTTTTTTTTTTTTTTGTGACCAGGCTTGCAAATTTAAAAAGCATATGAAAATTGTTTTTGTAATAGGCATAAAAAACAGCCAACAGAATACAGAGCAGATGTATTTCATTGTTGTGTAAGTTGGGAGTACTCTTGCAAATACAAATCAGTGTTGTGGGAGTAGGGGATGTTTGCGTTTTCCATAGTTCCAGGCTTTACTTACATGAATATAATTTCAAAATACAAATAAATTAAGAGTTTTTTTAGCTTGATGTCAATCACAAGAGATTTCTGAATGCCTTCTGATGCAGCCTTTTTTAAATGTAGAATATAGTTGAAGTTTCCTTGTGTTGCTTTCAGTATTAGAACAAGGTTTCAGCATGTAAATATTGTCTAGTAATGTAAGAAAGATGCCTTTGGCATGTGCGCCTCACAAAGATTTCTGGAACACGCTTGTGATTTTTCTTGTCTTGTTTCGTTGTTGGTTTCAGGGTTTTTTTTTCCCTTTCTCCTCACAAACCCAACTCTTTCATAAAATACTCTGAGCATAATTGCTTTAAAATAACAATAGTAGCAACTGTTATAGTGAAATTTTGGCTACAAAGGTTATAGTTCTGATGTGAAAGGTCTCTTGAATATGCTTCATATTTTAATCATATCTTGTGATTAATTTTTTTAAATTATTTTAAACTTTTTTTTTCATAATGTCTTTGACTTGGGGTTTATACACTGATTTTACTGTCTGTAATATAACACATTGGCACTCTTACTATGCAATAGCTGTGCAGTATTACTTTTCATTACTTGAATTTTTTGCAGTATAAACTATAATTACATTCTTAAACTCACGCTTATTGGAAGTGTCTTGAGGCAGGGATGTGGACGTGGCAAATATTGATGAGTCATGCAATAGTTCCTTTCCTCTAAGTAAATTTTAAGCATCTTGGTTACTTTGGAGTCTGTTCAGAATTTCTGTTTGAATTTTTCAAAGTAAGGGCAGGAAGAACTGCAGGTTCTTCCATGCACATGCTTACTGCTGTCTCATTCAGATGGAAGAGAGATTTAGATTTGGGAGAGATAAATTTAGCTTTCCATAGCAGTGGAGCAAGTTATTCTGCTTGCAGAGCTCTGATTTGTTTAGTACAGAACACTTTCAAATATTCATCAAAGGGAGAAACTGCTTGGAAGGTTTAACCACAGGAGGCTTGCAAGAAATATTCAAAGCCAAGAGACAGAATCACATTAATCGCTACTTGGTGAATTTTAGTACTCTCAGCAATATGGAGAAAGCAAGAAAAAAAATCAAAGATGGTTCCATGGAATATATTCTATGTATGATTTAATTAGTTGGGAGAGTTTATACTGAGAGCAACAAAATATACTTGTGACGCTGTTATAAATTTCTGTTACTGTCTTAATTCCGTGCAATGGTAGTATAAGAGAAGCCATGCATGCAAAATGCCGTTCTGTACTTTTTAGAAGTTTGTCTTTTAACGGCCTGTAAAATGCATATAAGCAAAGTAAGTAATGATGCATGGCTGTTTGGGGAAACCTGTAAAACTCATCTGCATAATGAAAGCAGTGCAGGAATTCACCTCCTGTTCCTGCACAACTTCATGAGTCTTTAGAGTAGTGTGTGGAGATACTGTTCTAGTCTCAGAAGCAGAAGTGGGGTTTTTTCTGTTAAGGTTTTTTTGTTTTTTGGGATTTTTTTCCTCATGTTTTGGGCTGATGAGCTAAGTTGCAGCTTCTTGACACAGCTATACTGTTAATAGCTTCAAAGCTAGCACCTTCAGTACTGTTAATACAATCTGGGTTACTTTTGGGCGGTGGGGAGTTACTCCTTGGTGGTTTTTTTTGTGGTGGTTTGGTGGGGTGTGTTTGGTTTTTTTTTTTTAAATATATTTCTTCATTTGTTATACTGTGTGGTTTGTAAGTATAGTCAGGGATATGCTGAAGTGAAACAGTTTTCCTGTATCACTACAAGTAAGACTAATTATGCAAACCTAACATAGCCACAACATTCTAGATGTGAGGAAGAAATTCTAGATGTGAGGAAGAGATCTTCTGCAATGAGGATGGTAAAACACTGGCACAGGTTGCCCAGAGAGGTGGTGAATGCACCATCCCTGGAGACATTCAAGGCCAGGCTGGATGTGGTTCTGGGCAACGTGATCTAGTTGAAGATGTGCCTGCTCATTGCAGGGGGGTTGAACTAGATGACCTTTGAAGGTGCCTTCCAACCCAAACTATTCTATGATTCTGTGATATGCTTGTGCACTGTCACTGTTGCACACTGGATGAGTACCTGCAAGTTACTTGTATGTCAAGTTTCAACACATGTTGAACACATGTATATGCCATCTTACTTCACTGCTTTAGTTTGGGAAGTCATCATGCTAGAAAATTCTCAGTGGTCTAATTGGGTGTCGGTAAAATTAAAAATCTCAGTTTTGATTCCAACTGTGATTCCAAGGCTTCCTTCTGCTTCTTCTTATCCCCACTAAGATACTGGGATAGAATTTACTAACACAAAAGGATTGCAGTGTTCGAGGCCAGGTTTGACAGAGTCTTGGGTGACATCGTCTAGTGTGTGGTGTCCCTGCCAGTGGTAGGGGGGTTGGAACCAGATTATTTTAAGGTCTTTTCCAACCCTAACTATTCTATGATTCTATGATTGTGGTTTCTTTTCTAAAAGTAAGCTTATGGTAATTTTCATACAGCTGTCTTCTTGTCAGGGCAATATATATATATAGTCAATTTTTTGAACTAAATTTCATTTTGTTGTCCATGAAAAGTCATGCCAGAGAGGACAAATGTGTATTTTTTTTATTTTTTTTTTTTTTTTCCTTCTAATTCACAGGTTAACTTGCTGAATTCTATTCATGACAACTTTCATCAGTAAGTAATGGTTCTTTTTCTCTTCATAGTTGCAATGACTCACATGGCTGTTTGGAAAAATGGGAGTGGGCATGAGTTACAGAGACTAAAAATTTGTTAGAAACTTTTATAAACTAGTTTATAAAATAGTTATATAGCTTAATTCTGTTTAAGCCAATGTTTGGGGAATCACAGACTTGGAATTACCTAACTTTTATAGCCAACATATGTTTTTAATCTCTGGCTATTCAGTTGCAGTTGTGGAAAGAAATCATTTAGTCATAATTTTCCTGGCATTAATTTAAATATTCTTCTCTATTTTTGAAGTTGTGGTTATTACATTAGGTACAAAACATTAGACTCGGATATATTTTTAGACATGTTTCTTATGGACTAATTCTGTGTTTAAAGGTTTTGATGTAGTGTGAAGTTTTTAGGTAAAATTGTGGTTCCTGTGGAAGTTTGAGCTCAGATATCAGTCTGTGATGCAGGCAGCATGTATTTTTCTCTAGGGCATTTTGATTTAAAAAAAAAAAAAAAAAATCCAGTATGAATTTTTGAGGAGAGTCATGAGGGAGGGGATGCCCATTTAATAGTTTTAAACAATTCTTCCTGTTATATCATTTTCTAATTTTGTTGTGAAATTCTAAGCTTCTTTTTTGTTGGTTGGTTGGTTTTTGTTTTGTTATCCCCAGAGTAATTATCTCTTTACTTGCTTCTATCCAACTGCTTCCTTCTGTGTTTAGTCAGAATTTTTGATTTTAATTTTTTTCCCCTGATTGTGATGTGCCAAACTTTTAATTACAACAGAACACAGGAATTAAGTATTTCAGATCTTTTCCTTTGCAGCAGGGGTTGTAGATCTGTTTTGCTCAGTGATGAGATCCTTTTGATTCTGTCCAGGCAGTAGAAACCGATACTGTAATTGACAGCTGGGTTTTGGATTGTTTGTTGGGTATTTTTGTTGGGTGAGTGGGTGTGTGGGGATTGCATTCTCTTCCATTTATTTTTAGTCTGTTTAAGATATGTTACAAGTCTAAAATTACTTCTTGGCTTTCCCTATTAGGGCATGAAATTATTTTTTAGAATATTTGCCTATCATCTAGTCCTCTACTTTCCTCCTTAATATTCACAACAGCTAGTTTTAAAAGCTTGTGCTTTTGGTTAGCTAATAGCAATTTATTTCTGTACAACACATGAAAGAAAGGAAGGGATTTGAACTGACAGGGAGAACACTTGTGATGAGCTCTGAAGTCTCCCTTTCCATCTCTTTGATAGTTTATAGCAGCTGAAGAGCTGCAGTGCTATCCAAAATCAGTGACTAAAAAGATGAATTCTTACACAGAACACTAAGCAATGTGAATTCTTGGATGTGGGTAAATATGTAAGACAATTGTAGATGAGACACACCCCACATCCCTGTCAGTTATCTTTTTTTTTTTTTTTTTCTTTTTCTTTCTTTCTTTCCAGAGCAATGGCATCTTCTGGTTCTCGGGAGCAGTTTTTACGGCAGATGGAGCAGATTGTAGAAGGCATCAAACAGAATCGAATGAAGGTCAGAGACTCTTCACACTTTCGATGCTAAAACCTGGGAATTATTTCAGAAAAGCCTCGTGGATAGCTGTGCATGGAGAAATCGATTACATGAGGTGCAAATTAAGCAAGCAGATAACAAGTGTTATTTCTTTTCACATTCATAAGAAACTTCTCACCACTAAAATGTTACTGAATAGAATAGAGCAGAGGTATCGCAACGATTCTCTCCTGACAGGAAACTTCGTTATTGGCAGTGTAGTGATGTAGATGCTTGAAACAGCTGTACATCACTGAAGTCAATGAGAATTCTTCCATTTGGATTTCATGGAGACAGTCAGACCTGTGTCTCGGGTACGGTTTCCCAAGCAGCTGGAGCTGATTGAAGCTTCTTGCTGTTGCTGAAGAGGGTCAGCACCACCTCACAGAGTCCCAGCCATCAGCTTCCCTTGTGCCAGTTGCAGCACTCATCTGACATCTTGTTGAATCCACTCAGGTGGTTGGTTTTGTTTTGTTTTGTTTGTTTGGGGGTTTTGGGGGGGTTTTTTGGGTTTTTTGGTTTGTTTGGGGTTGTTTTTTTTTTGTTTGTTTGTTTGTTTGGAGTTTTTTTTTTGGTTTTTTTTTTGTTTGGGTTTTTTTTTTGGGTTTGTTTTCTTTTTTGGTGTTTTTTTCTTGGAGGTTTTTTTTTGTTTGTTTGTTTGTTTTTTTATTGTTTTTAACCTGATTTACAAAAGGCTCAGCATGAGTGTGTGGTGTCCCCGTAGCAAGTGAAAGGGTTTTGTGTGGGAGCAGAGCCCCAGTGCTCAAAGATGACAAAACTGCCTGTGGTAACATTTGGGAGCTATTTTGTAAAAGCACAGCCTCAGTGGACTTGTGTTAAGTAGCCTTGGGGCAATGCAAGCATGAGGTCCAGCAGCGGCTCCAAGTAAAGCTGTCCACAGGCTTATTTGCATACAATGGATTGGCTTAAGTACTTCTTGGTAATGATGGTTACTAGCTTGTAGGATGTGGTTCTGGGCAACCTGGTCTAGCTGAAGATCTCCCTGCTTATTGCAAAGGGGGTTTGGACTAGATGATCTTTGAAGGTCCCTTCCAACCTGAACTATTCTATGATTCTGTGTTGCTTTACTCTTATTTCATATACGAACATATTAATATTTTCCTAAGTCACATAAAAGGGCTCTGAGATTCTTTCCTCTGTAGAGCCAGAAGATTCTTGGTAGTGGATTATAGCTGTTTTTTATTTGAGTTCAAATGGAAGTATCATAGACTGTGAATCAGTAGAGAGCATGTACTGAAAGTGCAGTCCGTCCAGGTATTGGGCTGTTTTATCTCGACAGCTAAATAAAAATTTCAAGTACCAGGTATCAGAAGCATGTGTATATAGGAAAAAAACAGAACAGGATGTAGCTCAAGCTGTAATAAAGCTTTTGCACTAATAAACTAATAAACTCTACTCTAAAAATATATGACGTTCACTATAGACCGCTGTGTTCAAAGAGGTGGCTAGTTTGTTGCCATTTTTTGCAATTAATTATTTTTATTTGCTTGACATCTTATTTTCAGAGAGGACAAAATGTCATCAGAAAGGATAGTGATACTGGTGGTTGTATGTGCGGATCATCTTTCTGTCTTCAATGCTGTTAACATAATGACTGGCTTGGCATCAAACAGATTATGAAAACAGAATGGTGCAGTTCTGACTAGTGAAGATGAGCTTCACTGTGAGATAATTACACATCTTTGTTTTGGAAGAATGACATTATTTTAATGGCTGCAGCAAGCAATCGCTCCAAATTGAAACTGTCCAGGAGTTCAGTATTTTGTCTTCTGTCGTCTTCTTCGTTACATGCAGAGAAACGTGTAACGGCCAAGGAAGTATAAGGAGTGAAAGCAGACTGAGAGGTCTGCTGTGACTGACTTCATGTTCTTGCAATTGAACTCTTCAGTCTTTGAAGTCCATGAAATCATTCTGGACTCTCTTAATATATTCCCAAATGGAATCAAAAGTTTCAGCTGCTGCTTGTACAGATAAGGGAGAGGGAAGTGAATGGGAGCTATCATGTCAGATGGCTCTTTATTTGGGGGGAAAATACAATTTCAGCATCTCTGACGGTTTTTGAAAGCAATGGCAGCTCACTTCACTTGTGCCTCATTCCTGCACCAGCAGTTTAGCCACTGGCATATTGTGAGAGTTCATAAGTGACATTTCATTCCCAGGTACAGATATTTGGGTCAGCCGGAGATGGCAGCGACAACTAATGGAGAAAAACATTTTCTGAATGAAAAAACTAAGCTTATCTCTATTGAGGGGGAAAAAGAAAATTGTTAGTGATGGAGTAGATAATCATTCGCTACCTTCTAATAGTTGATTTCTCAGTGAAGATACTGACAACAAATGGATGCTCAGAAAGTTTTAACAATTCACACAATTCCTTGGAGAACAGCTCTACAGCAGAAAGGAAGGTTTTCTTATTCTTCGCCTCGGAAATGGCTGTTGGATGACTTTTTCAACAGATAGGCTAGTTGTGCACTGCAAGGGTTATTCATCCCCATCATGGTTTAGTCTTACCTATTTAACCTCTATCTGCTGTGCATTCAAAGTGCTCACAGTGAGCTTTGTGATTCACTCTCACAGTGCATCCACTTCACTGGTTTTCTATACAGCCTTATACCTTCTACCTGAAAAGAAACTTCAGTTTGCAAAGCCCATAATATGTAGTTGCATTGTAAAAGAGGCCTAAGGAGAAATCAGACATGCTTGCTACCAAGAAGAAGTAACTTGCGAACAAGTATTTCGGTGTGATAACAGATACTCAGGAGACTTCCTGAGGACAGAGAAGGCCAGTTTCTAGTAAGAAGAGTATGTGGGGAGGTGTGTGATGGTCATGCATAAAGGAAGCAATTTATCAAAGGATAGTAATAGGGCCTTATCTTTAAACAAAATCTAGGTCCTAGGTGTTCTAGCAATGCTGGTTTTAGCCTCGTCCTCAAAGAATGGGATGCATGTGATAATGCTTTTTTCTGCATTAACACGTGATGCTGCTGCTTCCTCAAGCATAACTTTAGAAGCATACTGGTCCTGATAGGTTATGTTGGGAGAGAGTTCCTGATCTGTTGGACAGCAGCTGGCTTTGTAAAGGAGATATAGCTTGTCAGAAGTGTTCATACTCAGGGAAAGTTTGGGATCTGCTCGTTTCTTTTAGGCATATCAATAAGATCAATGTTGATATGTAAATCTAGAAATGCAGCAAGTTCTGCTGCTGTGTAATTACGTGCTTGTTTGGGCTTTAGGGGATTCTTGCAGGTTTTAGAATTGCATTTTCCCCTATCAAAATTTAGGAGGTGAAAGCCTGTCAGAGAATGCAAAAGTAAATTTTGGGGAGAGGAATACAGCAGGGCTCTTTTTTATGTGGTTATGCCTTAGCACTGGAGGGAGGGAAAATGTACTCTCCAGATGAGCACCAAACTTGTTTGTGATGCTCTGATGGAAGAACTTCATTAGAACTATCCCTAAGAGAAGGCAGCCTGTTCTAGAATAAGAACCAATCCCCTTCACATTTAGAGACTGAAGTTATGTTTGTCACAACTTTGGCACAATGAGAAAAGAGATTTCTTATGAGTGGGTCTTGAGCAAGAACAGCATTGCATAGGAAGGCAAAGATGTCTCCTGCCCTCCCTGTTTGATACAACTAACAACCAACCAAAACGAGATCTCAGTGTTGCATCAGAAATCTTTCTTTTTTTATTGTGTTGGTTTTGTTGTTTGGGGGGTTTTGTTAATAATTTCACTGTGTCATTGTTGCAATAGGCTTGTTCAGTGAGCAAGATTCCTGGCTTGCAGAGATGCGAGCTGTAGTTTAATTCTGAATGCTACCACTAGTACTGCTGGTACTGAGACTTCGGTGTTAGGTTTTTAATTTAAGAGCTGGCCTAAATGTTCGTTGCATTTAAAGCATGAGCCAGGGTTATCACTTATGAAGCATCTGTCTCCCATTGTCTGTCGTAGATAATTGCTCCTTATACAGTGTATATATATGTGTGTGTATGTTCCTTATACAATGTATGATCTCTTAGCCTTCCTGTGTATCAACAGATGGAAAAGAAGAAACAAGAAAACAAAATGCGAAGAGACCAGTTGAACGATGAATATTTAGAGCTTCTAGAGAAACAGAGGCTTTACTTTAAAACAGTGAAAGAATTTAAAGAGGTAAGAACATTTTTACTAAACTGTCAGGTGTTCAGTGACCCATTTTTTGGCTTGACTTGTGCATTAATATATGCACAAGATTCCTTGATACGATGCTTAGTGCACCATGTTCACAATGTCTCTTGATGGTCATCTCCACATGCTTCTTGGACTCTGAATTTGATTCTGGAAATTCTTTTTTCATTGATAGACTAGCCTACCCCTCCATGTTACAGGGGAAGGAGCATTTTTTATCGAGCAAGCTGTATGTTTAGGTTTCCAAATGGAATCTCTTGAAGATCTATGGGCAGTTAGGTATTGGAGCAAAGATGGTTGTGGAAATGCATGTGAATAAGGGAGGGAATCCAGAGTCTCAGTAGTTATAAATGCCTTTAGGAACCGGCCTTGTTTTCTAATCACTGTGAAAGCCATGTTTAACACTTCGTTAATTTAGCCTTTTCCGAGCTTTTCATCACAATATGCTTCTCTTAATTATTGTCTCCATGATAATGAATGACAAAGTAGTGCTGCCAGGTAAAATAGTCATTTGGCTTCAGCTTTTTGAGGAAAAACACCTTTCTGTAGTTTGTCCTGCTTTGTTCTGAGACGGTTCCTTCCTGGTTTGGGTGATATACTCTAGGAGATAGGTACTGTTCAGCTACTATTCTATTCAGCTCTTCTGACATACAGAATTTTACGTCCTAGTTGCAGAAGTTAGGTGGATTTTTATTTTTTTTTAATAGTAATAAATAATGGATTTTTCTTCTGCTGCCTTGTGAGGGACTTCTACTCAACCTTGCTATCCTTAAAAATAAATGAAGTTGTGGTATTGAAAACAGGTGGTATGTACCATGTAAATATATTTCTTGACCCAGAGTTGTGCCCTGAACACTGACATTTTTGCAAACTGTCTTGTGAAGTTCCAGGTCAGCTAAAAGTAATCTCAGTTTCAAATGTATTCAATTTGTAAGTAAAAAGATTTGCTTTAGCTGCTTATAACAACTTTACTGTGAGTGAGGGTGGTGAGACACTGGCACAGATTGCCCAGAAAAGCTGTGCACGCCCCATCCCTGGCAGTGTTGAAGGCCAGGTTGGACAGGGCTTTGCGCAACCCTGTCTAGTGGAAGGTGTCCCTGCCTGTGGCAGGAGTTTGGAACTAGATGATCTTTAAGGTCTTTTCCAACCCAAACCATGCTGTGATTCTGTGAACTTCAGATGAATGGTCAAGCAGCATTCCTTTTGACTTGAATGTCTAATGAATGAAAGTTTAATGAATATTACCATTTGAATAACATTATGGATGAATCAGAATTATCTTCAGCTCATCACTCACTCCAGACTACTTGGAGATCACTCAAAATAAAAGGGTTTAGTTTTGCTGATGTGAAGATGTAACTAGTAAAGAGCAACTGCCTCCTTTTCTGTTTGATTTCTCTTAACAGGAATGCCGTAAGAATGAAATACTGCTGTCCAAGCTGAAAGCCAGTTCTTCCTGAAGAACTTCAGCTGGTGAAGTTTCTAGATGATTGTTCAGTCCATTGAATCTCTTTTGTGAGGTGACAGTTATAACTGCAATGTAGATATATATAGAGATATATATAAAATATATATATATACACACAGCTATAAAAGTGGTTTTTGGGTTTGGTTTTTTTTCCCCAGTATGTATTCAGTTTTACATTCCTTCATCACTGGCTGTATTCTTCATTGTTGCCTCCACTGCACAGTAAAGAGTTAACACAGTACAGCAAAATAGAAATATTGTCTAATTTTATTTATATGGGTTTGGGTTTTTCCCCCCCACAGTAGGAACAGTGGGGATGTGTTTTACTTTGGTTTTAACACTGAATTAGGTCAAGATTCTGGAATAAGTAGATATGTACTGTGTAATATATCCAGTACCAATAAGATGAGCCCTGCAGAGTGCAGTGGTTTGTTAATTTTGGCTAAAAAATGGGATTCTTGAAACTTTCTTCACCAGCTAATAACTTCACATTGTTTTATTTTACACTCTAGCCATAGATAAGATTCCAAAGGAAAAAAAAAACAATTTTTAAAGGTTAACACGCAAGAAAATGGAAACTTGCCTTGCATAATTCCTGGTGTAAAATTATAGATCTATATTTTTATAAAGTTTAGCTGTTGTATAAATTTCTTTGAAATTTCATTTTTATATATAGAGAGTGTACTTGTTAAATTAATAGCTCTAGGAAGAAACACTTTAATCACTAGGATTATCATTTTATGCCTGACTGGGATGAAAATTAGAGTCAAGTCACTTGTAATATAGGAAGAAAAAGATTCAGACTTTCTGCTCACATGAACTGATGTTCACCTTTGAAGACAACAACCTATTTACCTGCTGAAGATTTGCCCTTGAAAGTTTAGAAACTTTGTGGAACACTTTCTGAAACATTTTTATCTGTATATACAGTGTTTTGTAATTCAAACAGTGCTTTTTGTACTTAACATCAGGATTTTGGACTGACTTCTTAATGTAAATCACATCTTCAGGAGAAAAACCCCATGTTCTTTTTCCCCAGTAACACTGATGACAGTGCTGTTTGGTTACTTTCTATGGCAGCGAATATAAAATAAAGGATGTTTGGAATCCAGTGACCTTCTGCTATCGTATTTTTAAGGTGGAACTTGCTTTAGAAGCCTTAATATGCTTTTGAATTACAAGTGCATTGAAAGATTAAGTGAATGTTGACACAATTATAAGGATGTTTTCATGTGCCCACAGCAATTGGACAATTTTCTCTTTGGTAAACTTGGTGTTCTGGTATTTGGCACAAACTATCAAAGGAGGTCCCTGGAAGGTTTTATTTGTTCTCAGTGGAGACTGCACAAGTTCATCACGCTACAACGCCTGGTTCCACACCTTTTGAATGCAACAGAAGGCTTGGTATTAGCATGTGAATGTATGCAAACTCTGTGGCATTGAAAATGGAGAGGTATGGGCATTTGTTAAGCCTTGTGTAAGGAGATTGTTCTGTGCAGGTAGGATGCAGTGAGCTACCAGAACTGTGGTCGATGAGGTTCAACCCTCTCATAAACGAGACCATGGTTTTGTGGCATTCTGAAACACTTTTCCTGGTCCTTCAGTACAAACAGAAAGAAAACCTTTCTACTGATCCAGCTTGTACCTTGCTCTCCGACACTAGTTAGTGACTGGATATCGTTATTCAAAAAGTCAGTCTTCCTAGAGCTAGTAAAATGGTGAAGGCAAAATTAGATGCCAAGTACCTTCAAAGAAGGAAAAAATTACATTCAAAGTTCCTCCAAAGAGATTCATTTGCACTGAATGCTACTTGCAGACTTTCTGTAGTCAGCTTTGATATTAGGAGACATTATTTATGTCTACAGACTTTGCCCGCTATACAAACTGTAATTCTCTTTCTCATTTGTAAATCAAATAGTTTAACTTTGGTACCAATATAACCTGTTTGTGAATTCAAGCTATGATGTATTTGCATTCCAGGCATTTAAGAAAAATAACTTGAATGTGCATATCAATTTGGGATTTATTATTTTCATCACAATTGCTGCAGTGTCAAGCAAAATTTCCTAGGTAGGGTAACTAAAGAACCTGTGTGTAGAATAAATGATGTGATTATTTGTTCAGTGTAACATTAAACTTTATCCTTACCTGCTACAAACATAGTAACCTGGAAACTTCAACATGGAATGTAAAACATTAGATTCATTGCTTTGGCTGGGAGCTAGTGATTTTGACTAAGATACAAATCTGGGGTTTGTGAAGATCCAGTTACTGCTCACAGCAAATAAATCAGAGTCCAGATAATAACTTACTGTAACAAGTCAACTTCTTTGTACAATAGGTGGAAATCGAGGGCAGGCAGATGCTACCTCTGCTCTCAGACCCCACTATGAAAAAGAGAGGAAAGAGACTGGAGAGGTATGCAAGAGTTACATCACTTGTTCCTTGCCTTCTGTCACAGGCTGTGTGTATATGGGGGGTGCTCTTTCTTCTGGTACCTGGGGAGGAACCAAAATGAAACAGACACTTCTGCTAACAGCCAGTTTCATTCCTCCTCATGCGTCACTTAATGGCTGTCAGGCTTAACTGCTGGATCATGCTGTCCCCCATCAGTTGTAGTGTGGAGGAATAAGTACACATCATGCTATGACTATGTGGGGAAGGTGGATTTTGGGAACTGTATCCAGGATGCTCTGATGCTATAAACATGGCAATCCTGCCAAACCGAAACAACTGTTTCTGTAATTTTGACTTTCAGTAAAATGATGACAGCTTTTTGTCGAGGTGAAGGGCAATGTCAGGAGGTAACTTCAAAGCAGAGTTCTCAAAGGAGTGAGGGTAGTGCTTTAAAGTGGTTATTTTCCTTTAAGTCAGTAAGCTTCAATGCAAACCATATCTTTGCTGGAGATTCAAAGTCTTTTTGCATAGTTATTACATTAGGGTTTTGATCTACAAAATTAAAAGCATTTTCAATGCCCCCAGTTTGATGACTGGAGCTGTGCAGCTGAAGCACTAGCATCTGGGAGTGTAGATGTGTCTGTGGATGTTGTGTGCAAAGGACTATACAAACCTAGAGCAAGCAGAATCTGTCTTTATTCTGCATTTCAGCTGGTTGCAAGGGAAGAACAAAGAGTTTATCAGAATTTTACCTCAGTATTGGTGGATTTTTTGTGACTGTTTAAAGGAAAAGATCTTGCCCTAAATTCATTTTGTGTTACCAGGCTTTGTAAAATAACATCTACTGGAGTTGTAGTAAAACTTTTTTATTATTATTATTTGATAGACCCTGCTAAGAGCTTTAATTTGCATTTCAGTTAATTTAATGATTTTGATATGGTGAATAGACTGTTGTAAGACTGCTGTCCTCTTCAGATGCTGAGACAGTCTCTGAACTTAAGGCATACACTTACCTTTTAGACTGCAACACCTTTCTTTAAATGCAGTTCCACAGGCACACTTGTGAAATACCTTTTGAGAGTGAAATCAGTGACACACACCTAATCCAAGCGTGACACAGCAGACAATCTTTTTCTTGCAGTATATCAAAACAGATGGAGTACTGCTCCAAGTCATTGCTGATCTGAATAAAAGAAAATATTTGAAGTCAAATTAAAATGTGACCAATATTTTCTTTAAGGGCTCTTCCCTTCTTCATCTTTATTTCATGGAAAATCTACTTATTGAAGTGTGACCCTAGTGTGTAGTGTTTGATGGGGGGAGAAACGTGTGACATGCAACAGCATTTTACTGTGTGGCCGAGTAACACATTGTACTCTTTATTCTCTGGAGACACTGTGGCACAAGTATATCCAGCCATATAGGAGGTGGTAAAACTTTACTGAAATTTCTTTAGAAAAAGAAAATTACTTTCAGGAGAAAAAGTGCATTACTTCTTTTAGGTCCCACTTGGTGTAGCTGCTGGTACTTACGCGAAAGAGAGAGCTAGAGCATCATGCTTTGCTGGTACACCCACCTCCTTAAAGCCAGCTTTGCTAAATTAGGCAGGTAAGTAGGACACACATACAAGGTGATACACAAATCTCACCCATTTAGGTGGTGGATCATAGACTTAGGATGGTCTTTTTATCTAAAAAAATTGATGAACAGAAGCCTGTTTATTCACACAGTGTCTGCACAGCCATGGCTGTAGCCTCTGCCAACTCAGCCAGCTGGCATCGGAGCTCTCCAGGCTCTGGTCCCTGGAGCTCCAAGCAGGCATTGTGCCTCTTTACCCAGTGGTTCAGGCAGGGTAGGTGGCTGCTTTCCACCCAGCAGCATATTCCTGTAATCAGCCGCTTCCAGTGCCTGGTGTGTCGGTGACTGTGGTGTACACTAGCTTGTGAGGTGCTGCTCACAAGGGTTTATTAATGTCTACTCTTGGGGCCAAGCCCTTCATCATTTTGGATCAATTTTCATGTAGGAAGGGCTTGGGAATTCTCATGTAAAAAGAGCTATTTAGAAGGAGAGACTTAAGTCTGGTTGAAAGATGAAGAATTCCTGGGTACAGTAATAAATTACTGAAGAGCTTTCACTGTGTAAGCGTAGCATGGATGTTGGTCTCTTAGAGAGAGGAGCATAGAAAGTTGTTAGCATTTTCTGCTCACATTCATCTTCCAAAGCTCTTTGATTTCTGCACTATCTGTGGATTCCACCTGAGGACTTAATTTCAGTATAGCTGCAGGGTTCTCAGAGCCTTGCTACAGGATATAGCAGTGCTTTTCTGCTGAGCAGAGGTCTCCACGGAGTTTTTCTAGGAGTAGGTTCAGTGTTAGGAAATAAAATTTAAACTAGTAGTCCACTGCTTGCAAGCAGAGATGACTGATGAAGTCTGTGTTGGCAACTTCTATTTGAGGAAATAAATGACCATGCATTTAAGCACTTCCAAACCATGATTCTTTAGAATATCTGGGGTTTTTTTTAGATATTCAGGGTATTTATCTTAGTTAACATAAGAGTTGTATTTTTCATGTTTTCCTTAGTCTGTCTTGAAGCCAAAGATAACATGGAGAGAATGTAAGATCTGAACTCTAATGCTTGAACTGCCAAAAAGAGGAATGCTTGTGTGCTTGATTTTTACTCTTTCCTTTTTTTTCTTTTCAATTACAGTTGCAAGTTTTAATAAGAGTAATTATGGAAATAAAGTACCAGGGGAAGCAGAAAAATATCCACAATTCCAACTTTTTTTAATCAAGGTTGACAACTATCCAACAGTTTACGCTCCCAATCTCACCAAGTTACTGGGTTTGGCACAAATCCACAGGTAAATCTCCATGCTCCCAGTGCAAGAGCCTGGGGATGGTAATGCGTTTTCTGGCTTTTAGCAGGAACCAGCAACCAGCACGTTAAGCCATAGCTCCCACACTAAACTCAGACTCCATGTGATTAAAACCCAGGATTTTAAATCCTGAATATGCCACTGCTCTTCTAAATGCAGACATGCACAGAGCCAGTGTGGGAAGGAGATTTTGTCAAGAGCTTTCTAAAGCTGCTGTAGTGAAATGAAAGCTCTGCGTGTTTCTTGTCACCTCTGGGTGAGCAGGAAACCAGGCTGCTTTTAGGGGAAGCCTGTCATTCTGTAACAACTCCCTGCTGTCACAGATGCTTGGGTGGGCAGAGCACTGAACTAGTTATATTGAGAACTTCTCACAGGAAAATTACAGAGGCTCAGATTCATCTCCTAAGGGAGCTAAATTAATCTTTGTGGAGGTGGAGATCTAGATCAGTAGCCCTTCTACCAGTTCTGAAGGTAGCTGGAGACAGCCCTGCTGCACCTGTAGCATTTGCGGTAACACCAGTGCAGGTGTACAGCTACGCCAAAGTGCACAGCAGCCTTCTGGCTTGATGGTGTTTTCTCAAGTCCCAGATGTCATGCCATGGTAAAACCTGCCTTCAAAATCTGTCCCCCTTCTTGGAAGGGTTCCTCCAGTCAGCTGGCATGTACAGTTGGAACAAGTATCTCTTGCTGCAGGCACAGAATGTGATGTGCCGTAACTTCCGTGCAGCAGGGTTGGTACTAGCTTTGCATGCAAGTCTTACCAGGCATATGGGGTACACACACTAAAATTTGGCCAAAGCATGATTATTGGAAACTTCAGGAGTGGCCACGTGCAGGAGATGTGTATGCTTTTCAACAACCAGTGTAAGATGACATCTTCATTTTCTCCTTCCCTGTCATCTGTTTGGATTTTTAGTTTTTTAGAGACATGACTATCTTACATGAAAAATTCAATTCACTTGAAAAATTCATTAATGGTTCTGAAGAAGGCCTGCAGGTTTTAGTAACTTTTAGACTCTTACATATATGTCTTCTGGTTTAATTAAGCCTTCAACCACTAGTTTGAACTGTAGCTGTTTCCCTAATATATAGGGAAATTGGGATTTACCAGGGAAGAAGTTGTTTAAGTTGGCATTTAAAAGTCTGAGCCACTATCTAATAACCCTTTGAAATCCTGTTATTAAAATTTCTCAATTTCCATGGAAATTGAGTGAAGCATCCTCTGCAAGGACCTAAGATCCACAGGTGGCTGTGGCTACACACACAGCAGGGCGTGAAGTACAGCAGCGCCTGCTCTCGCCGTGCTCCGTGTTAGTGAGACCAGTGAGAGTGGTTCTCTACAGGAACTGGAGGAATGTGCTTTCAGGACATTTGTTTAAACCACTTGTTCAGAAAGGAGCTGGAACTTGCCTAGATCTAAGTTGCCCACGCATCTGACACAAAGCTCAATATGACATCACTAGGTACATGAATCATTTTAGGCCACACTGTAGTAATCCCTGCTTTAAAGTTAAGCAAGTAAAGGCTGCATAATTTTTTTGTTTTTCAGAATACAAAAGCTACTTGCTATGCCTCCCTGGCATGGCTGTTAAGTACATCAGTCCCTAGCTGATGGAAATTCACCTGGCTGCTGCTGCCTGTGAGAGACTGCCAGGATACCAAGACTTTCGTAGGAGCCTCGCGGTGAGCACTGACGTCGATGTGATGCCCATTAGGTTGGTAACTGCCAGAGGTGAGGCTGTGTGATACGCTACAGTGAGCTCAAGATGCCAGTGGTGTATGTTGATGGAGCTGAAATTCATGACTTTTAGTCATTCTCTGCAGTTCTGCATTGTTTGCCTGAGAGTACACTTTGGATCAAAAGGTTGTTTAACCAGCAGCAAACACAAAACTGGCAGAGGACGGCAGTGCAAAAGGTTAAACCTCAACTTCAAAACTAGTTGTGATATTGCCCAGCCCCATCAGTATCGCTATGATATTTTGTCCTTGCAGAAGCTAAAGCAGCTTTAGGAGGAGATGGGAGAGGGCGCTGGGACTCTGTATCTGTAAAAAGCTGCCACACTAGAAATACTCAGCAGCCCTTCTCAGGTAAGGGGAGGAAGCAAAACCCACTAGAGAAACTAACAGAGAGAGAGATCGAGCAGTATACGTGGAAATACTTAACTTTTAATTTATTTATGTATATGTTGTTGGGACATGAGTGTTTGTGAGATCTTGGAAAAACAATTTATGGCTTGATTTTGAGTCACTGGAGTTTCTGGAGTCACTTAGAGCTGATGGCATCAAGACCTTTCTTACAGAAGGAGGAAGGTGATGTAAGCTGACACATTGTGTGCTTCTCCTGAGTAGGGTGATGGACACAACATTTGTGGTGCAAGGACCCCAGACAGTGCAGTGCGGGTGATACTCACTGACTCCTGCCAAGCAACCACATGGTGCTGCCAGCAAACCTGCTGATTGGACACAACATGTTTGGTGTTTGTAACGCAGGTGCAGGCTTAGTTTTATGATATAGCATTAAATGATAATGCAGACAGTCCCGCTTCACTTGGAGTTATCAGGTATCTGGCTGGAGCTCACCTGGGCTGTAGAAAACAGGAAGAGCCTGAGCCCTGCAGAGTGAGAAAGTACACTGCAGGTGAAGACTCCATGCTAGGTCCTCCTCCTGTGCAAGCAGTGAGAGCACACTTCCAGTAGCTCTGAATAATTTTACACTTGGCTTTAAAGTTTCACATAACCCCAGGGGACATAGCTGTCCTGTATTTCACTGAGACTTCCCTCAAGGACTGCTGCTTGCTAGAGAACACACAGCCCTTCAATCATACTAGGGCATGTTTCTGAGCTGCTTGTTCATCCATTTTAATTTCACATCAGTTCAGCAACTGATTGAATATAGCGTATTTTTTCCCTTCCAAAGAAATCTCAGAAACGAAGCCGGCATCCTGCCCATATCACAAACATTTCAGTATTGCTCAATTAGCAGTTCCCACTGGTGCCTTTGCTAATGAAGAGAGTCCTACAGAATGGCACCTGTAGCTGGTTACATGAGATCAGTCCAGTTAGATTTGACAGTCATGGTATTAGACACAGAGAGTGGTTGGCTTGCAGACCGTAACGTGTTGATTCAAAGAGCAGACGGGAGGTATTCACTGCTTCAATCTTCTTTGCCAATCCCTGGAGCAGAATATATGTATGTATTTCCAGGGGGGAACAGTAAACTGCCAGTAGATTTATATCCAAACATCTTCCATCTTCTTTTTGATTGTTCCTAAATGCCTTCAAGTAGCTCTTGTGCATGAAAACAGCACCCATCATAGGCATGTTTCCCTCAAGAAATCTCTGTATTGCACAATAAAAGAATAATTTTCTACTCTGTGTCCCCTTTTATCTCTGCTTTACAAAAAGGTTCTTGAAGGCATTGTTGTAATTTTTGTTAAATGCCGTATAAATGAGAGGATTAAAGAAAGAATTGGAGTACCCAAGCCAAAGAAAGATGCTTTTCCAGATGGGTGGGATGTTGCAGGAACAGAGGGGACTTATTAATTCTGTGATGAAGAAAGGGATCCAGCACAGCACAAAAACTCCAATTAAGATGCCAACCATCAGAGCTGCCTTTTTCTCTTTCTGTTCTCTCCATGTTTCTCCATCTGTCTGGAAAGTGATAGCTGCATGACGAGCTGTAAACACCATCTGTGGTTCATGTGAAGCTTCCTTCACCTCAAAACAAAAGCAAACACAGATTCTTACTGAGACAGTTTGTTTGAGTGAAGTATTACTTTTAAATGACAGCACAACATCTGTGCACCTACCACAAAAGGCCCCAACTCCCTTCCTTCCATGCTAAAAGAAAGAAAATGCCCCAGAGTGCCAAAATTACCAGACTTCTCATTACATTTGAAAAGCTGTTGAGTGTGACTGACAAAGCTAAATAAATAGAGTAACCAATGCCACGTGTTGTGGGCATTCTTTTTCAGTTTACTGGATGTCTTGATAACTAGTGGGAAATCAGGGTGGTAAGGAAGGCTAACAAAAGCAAGTGCCTTCCGCCCATCTCTAACCTGGACTCTCCGACGCTGCTACATGACCTCTAGGGTTTCTCAGCCCTAAATCATAAATGAGTTTCATGTCATTGCAGGCCCTTTGGTTCATTTCCCTATGGTATTAGGGAGGAACCTGCCACAAATGCCTGCTCTTAAAGCTATTTAGCCTAAGTGCCTGGATTCACACCTCTGGTGGCCGCAGGAGCTTGGCACTGCTACTTGTTCTGCAGAAGGGACAGAGCATACCCCAACAAACTAGGCTAAATCTGCAGGAAATTTTTTCCATCAGAACTTTTTAAATGAAAGAACAGGATTTCAGTTAAAGGAAAGTTTTAAGAAATGTGTCTGATCTTTGGAAAATACCAATATTCCATTGGTACACACACACCCCCACACCCCCCCAAAAAAAAGAAACATCATATATGCCTGAAATAAAACTGAATACGTTCGAAATATTTCAGTGGAAAGTAAATCCATTAAGAAGAGTCCCTTATGAAAGACAGAACTTGGGTGTCTTCTGCTCCTCCTTGACAGAGGCTATCTCATCACAGGCACTTCTCCCTTCGGGAGAGGGACTGATCGCACCTGCTGCTGCCTGGTCAGTGCCAACACAGTATATGACAATGGAAGCATAAGGATGCACCTGAAATGATGCACCCTCAGGCGCTGTGCCACCATTTGGAATTAGCTCATAAAATACTCTGGTAGTAATCACCAAAAAGCTTTGCTGGAGAGCAGCATTTTCTGATCCCCCTTTTCCCTCTTCTGTCACTCAGATCTAGTAGTATTCTGACAAAAAAAAGTATTCTATTGCCAGAAAAACATGGTTTCAGTCACTTTCAGTTCAAATTCTGGCTTGAGCAGAAGTTACACAAGCGAGGAGAAAACTTCAGTTACTCCAGTCTGCTGACGGTCCTTCTTGCCTTCTCTCTCACTCAGGGCAAGGCATTTATCTGTGCAGTAAGTACAGCCCAGTGCTCCAGGTGGCAGTGAGGCCATGGAAAACAGGTTCTGGGCACAAGTTATTATTCTGTGCTCAGAGTCAAACCAGAAAAAGATACTCCCTTGAGATTTTAATCTGAAGATTAAAGTATCTGTGAGTTTAAAGTTCTTCTACATGCTTCAGTTATGAAGACAGTGCAATAAAATAAACAGTTAAGAATACAACCTGAGGCTCTAAAATTTGCCTAAGTGATAATACACAGGCACTGCAAGACTTTGTTGCCACTCCAAAGATGGCTTGTTGTTAAATCAGCTGCATATTCCACATGCACGTGCCTCCTTTGTTCAAGCTTTATAATAGAGGGCTTCCATTTGATAGGAGCACAGCAACGCAGAGAGAGGGAAGCACTGGCAAAGGCTGAAAAATCACTCTTCAAGATGGATATCCCTGTCTTCGCCCTCAGACATGAGACATGTCTGCAGAATGTATGAGCAGCAGATTATGGGTGCAGGCAAATAATGGAGGAAAATGAAAATCACATCTGTCCTGACAATTAAAATGAGACACCCCTCATGTAGCAAGGATCACACCATATGTCTCCAGAAAGACTTGCTCTACACATCCTTAATCACACTCTGCAAAAAGAGATGAATGTATGACACGAGGACAAATTTGTGACAAGCAACCCTGAAAGATTACGTCTTAGCCCTCAGGAATAGCTACATAAGTATGCCTCTTGGGAAGAGCCATACAAAGGACTTACTTTGTCACTAGCACTGGGCATGGTTTGGCACTATATTTAACCTTCAACTCTTACTCAGAAGATAGAGCTTGCAGTGTGCCATATCAAATCAGTCTTTTTGGTATGTAAGGTTTTAGAAGGCTTGTAACTGAACTGCGAAATTTACTAGTAGCAACTCTTTTATTGTTTTAACTACGTATTACAGGAAAAAGATGTTTAATTTATTTTTATACAAGATACCACAGTCCTGAGATGTTTTCCCTAATGGAACATGTATTTACAGCCTGGCCAAGCTCCTACTGAAATCAGAGGAGTTTTCACAAACCACTGGTTGTTAGATCAGGCCTCTGAATACTAAACAGCAAGTGAAAATAGATTCTGGTATTTTTTGTAAATTACAAGACAGTAGTTGTCTTCCTACCTACAGAATTTCTACTTTTTCTGTTGTCATAGCTTCTCCCCCCCCCCCATTATTTTTTCACTAGTTCTACCTGGGACTTCTCTATAATGTTGTAGTAACAGTAACAATAAAGTGCAAATAGCAGCCTGGTGCTTTAGGAAAAATAATGGGATCTCTCATTGAACCTTCCATTAAGTATCCTGTGTAAATATCCCTGGCAGGCTGGAGATATTTTGCTTCAATTTTCCATAAGAAATCCTTTGAAAAGGACACACAAAATGTTCTTGAAAAGGTAACTAACATCCCTACCCAGCAAGGTCCTTCAGCCTGTGCCTTGAACAATCACACAAACCGAGGAAGTTGCATGAAAGCTCAGCTTTCCATGATCATCAGTGTCTAATGCTCACCCCCTATGTTGTTTCTAGCTGACCAGCCACACACGCTGTGACCGCCTCTTGCTCAGTTGGCTCTCCATCAGGCTCATCCACCATGACACCTGCCTCTTGGGCATTCCCAGCATGGGGTACTGTTCGAAGTGCCAGCCCTGGCGTGCACCCTGCCACTTGGCAGCCCTGTGGTCCACTGGCCAGCTGCTCCTGGCTTGCACTACCACAAAAGGGACAGGACTTCACAGAGGGTTTCTAGTGGGGCCCTATGCTCAGTGCTCCTGTGCTCGACTCCCCTGTAAATGTGCCAGCTTTGCAGTTCTGTGCTCCCTCCCTGCCTCAACTCAACTACTCAACTACTACAGGAGTGCCAGCATCTCATCCCTGCTGTGCGGGTAGATTCCTCAGGGAACAAGTAAATTCACTAGATTTTTGGAGTTAAACACGGATTTAATCTGAAGTGCTGTTCATATCAGAAAATATGCATCAATATGCATCAGTTTAGAAGGGCAACAAAACTGGTGAAGTGTCTAGAGAATAAGTCTTATGAGGAACACTAGGGGAACTGGGGCTGCTTAGTCTGGAGAAGAGAAGGCTTGGGGGGGCCTTATCGCTCTCTACAGCTACCTGAACAGGGGATGGAAAGAGTAGGTACTGGTCTCTTTTCCCAAGTAATAAGCGATAGAACAAGAGGTAACAGCCTCAAGCTGCACCAGGAGAAGTTTAGATTGGATATTAGGAACAACTTCTTCACTGAGAGGGTGAGCAGTCATTGGAACAGGCTGCCCAGGGAAGTGGTGGAATCACTATCCCTGGAAGTGTTCAGAAACTGTGTAGATGAGGCCTTCTGTGACATGGTTTATTGGTGGTCTTGGCAGTCCTGCCAAGGTTGGACTTGATGATCTTAAAGGTTTTTTCCAACCTAGTTGATTCTATGATTCTATGAATGCAGACTGCAAAACTGGGCAACTCCAAACTTTCATTATAATTTCAATTTTTTAATTTTCTTTATTGCTCTCTCTATGATTTTCAGCAGACTTGACTCATGTTCCTGGCCTGGCTGGTGCAAGATTATTCTTTTAACAACTATCTGCCCCCAAGACCACATTGTCAAGACTGTCATAAACCAGCCCACGCAAAGTACATTGAAAGTAAATTAATCTACTGTAGGCAAACACTATTGTACTACACAGTGCTGGCAGGGGGCCCCTGCTCAGGGATTCCCCTCCCCTGCCCCATGCAGGCATTGGGTAATCCACTGCAGTTTGGCATTGTCTGAACATGAGCACAAGCCAAAAAGACTATGTAGCTGCTAGTCACAATATCTGACTGTCATTGCTGTGCCACAAAGGACAAGCCCAGTCCTATACCCCCATTTTGGGCCTACTGATGAGCACTAGCAAGCAGGCTACAACAGGAGAAAAGGTGGTTGCAGACCGTAAATTAAAGCAATCTGTTAAGATGCCTCAGTTTACACTGGGCACATATCTCTTCTGTGAGCATTTCTGCAGAGTGTTGCACACTGTTCTTACTCAGTCACTAGCAACACCCTATGCCTTGGGCACAGATTTCTTTCCATCCACCCAGGCACTGCTCCAGGCAGGAGCTACAAGTCAGGAGCAGTGGGGGGAAAAGCTGGTGTAAAAAGACTGCTACTCTGAGGCCAGAATTAGGTCCTGAATTCATTACATCAGCTATTTCACAGAACCACAGAATGGTTGAAGCTGGAAAGGACCACCAGAGGTCATCTAGTCCAACCTCTGGGATCAAGCCAGGTCACCCAGAGCACATTGCTCAGAATTGTGTACAGACAGCTCTTGTGTATCTCCAGGGAGGGAGACTCCACAACCTCTCCAGGCAACCTATTCCAACACTCAATCACTCTCACAGTTCAGGTGGAACCTCCTGTTTCATTTTATACTCACTGCCTCTTGTCCTATTGCCTGGCACCACCAAGAAGTTTCTGGCCTCATCCTCTTGACACCTTCCCTTCAGATACTTACACACGTTGTAAGTGTGCAAGTATCTGTACACCCTGAGCCTTCCCTTCTCTGGGCTGAACAGGCCCAGCTCCCTCAGCCTTTCCTCATATGAAAGATGCTCCAGATCTTTAATCATTCTAGTAGCCCTTTGCAGGACTTGCTCCAGGGGCAACAGGCTCTGAGAAGTGCAGAGATGACCACTTCCCAGGCAGAGTATCATAAAGAGAGTTAAATGAAGGAAAAGAGCTCTCAAGTACAAATTCTTCGGCAGATACAAAGGAATTTGGTTTTAGTTCCAGAATTCATTCTTCTGTACATTGATAGGCAATTACAGTTCTGTCCTGGGTTCAGCTGTAGCAGTCATTTTTCTCCTTCCTAGTAGCTGGTGCAGTGCTGTGTTTTTTAACTTTCAGCCTGGGAACAACGCTGATAACACTGATGTTTTTAGTTGTTGCTAAGTAATGTTTACTCCAACCAAGGACTTTCTCAGTCTCATGCTTTGCCAGGGAGGAGGGGAAGCCGGGAGGAAGCAGAGACACGACACCTGACCCAAACTAGCCAAAGGGGTATTCCATACCATGGCACGACATGCCCAGTATATAAACCAGGGGGAGTTACCCAGAAGGCCCAGATCACTGCTCGGGTCGGGCTGGGTATCGGTCGGCGGGTGGTGAGCAATTGTATCCTCTCCCCTTGTTATTTCACTAATCGTTATTATCATTGGTGGTAGCAGTAGTGGTTTTGTATTATACCTTAGTTACTGGACTGCTCTTATCCCAACCCGTGGAAGTTACATTCTTTTGATTCTCCTCCACATCCCTCCGGGAGCGGGGGGAGGAGGAAGGGGGGGGAGTGAGCGAGCGGCTGCGTGGTTCTGAGTTACCGGCTGGGCTCAAACCACGACAAGTTCAATGCCACTTTTGTTGTTCGTCTGCTGCCAGTAAATTACTGCTACTGAATGGCTGTATGTTCCTAGAGCCTCTGTTCCCAGTTCCTGTGTTCCTAACAGCATTATAAAAAACATGCCACCAAGGAGCTTCTGATGAAATCCCTTGATTTAAAGTGTTCCTTATAGCTTTAATGATTGTTATTAATGATCCTTCATGTCAGGTACTGTGCATGTGTTTATACTGTACCTCCAGGGTCTCCAATAACAGAACAACAGTAAAGGTGATAAACATCAATCAAATCTGACTACAAGTTCAGAGTTTTGCCTATTACCTATGTGATTCAGCAAAGATGGTTCCTGCCTCAGTGCAGCTTTGGCAAACTTTAAACAAGAACACAAGAAAATGAAATGCACAGCAAAGGATCAAAACATAGGAATGCCTACATTTTCTTGGATGCTCCAGCAATATGACAACAGTACATTTGATAGGGAAGAGAACACCTGCTTTCTGTCACAGGATCTTCTGCTGCTGTAAGCAGGAACAACTCTGCATTTTTCCAACAAAATCATAGCCACTTTGCTTCCTGCGTCACTTTTCTCTAATCTGACACCAAGGATGCCGGAGAGGGACTATTCATGAGAGACTGTAGTGATACGACAAGGGGCAATGGGTTCAAACAAACAGGGGAGATTTAGGTTAGATATAAGGAAGAAGTTCTTTACTGTGAGGGTGGTGAGGCACTGGAACAGGCTCCCCAAGGAAGCTGTGAATGCTCCATCCCTGGAAGTGTTCAAGGCCAGGCTGGACAGAACCTTGAGCAACCTGATCTAGTGGAAGATGTCCCTGCCCATGGCCCATGGATCTAAATGATCCTTAAGGTCCCTTCCAACCCAAACCATTCTATGATTCTATCTGCTACCAGTTTTCTGGACAGTTGCACTTTGTTTCCTGACCTATCTCCTCTACTTATATAGTCAGAGGCAGAAATAAGAAATGGAAGACCTGCAACTCCTTCAGAGGATAATCTGTTTTCTCTCCCATATGGTCCATATGGGTTGGAGAGGCCAGCAGGCCAAGGTGTAGAACAACACTACACTGTTGGAACTCTGGGGCCTGATACTACCTAAAATGGGAAGGATTCTCACAAAACTGGTAAGGTTTGGCTCAGGCCTAATTACTCATTGACTATACAAGGTACGTAGAGGGGAGAAAGAAAACACCAAGCAAACAATCAAAACCCACAACCATCAGCAGAACTTGATTTTTAACTCCTCACATGACTTTGAAATTGCTACATGTAAATAATCCTGACATTCAGATTCTGCCATCCTTGGTTTTGCCAGGCAAAACCTATGTAACAAGTGACTTCATTGATCTAAAAGGGCACTATCCAGTAGGGTTTTCAGGCTCTTTTTCAAGCAGTCTCATTTATTTCAATTGGACTACTTATGGAGACAATCATTACCTGCTATCAACAAGGTGTGACAGAGTATAGCTCTCTGTCAGTGATGGTATGTCACTAGTTTTTTCACAAGGCTCACTCATGTCAGTATTGACTGTAGAATTCACTTTTTAAGGAGTTTCATAATTACAAAAAAAAAAAAAAAAAAACAGTCTAATTTAGGGTCCCAATTCTGCATTTTTTTGTTTTGTTTTGTTTTTGTTTC
Source organism: Strigops habroptila (assembly GCF_004027225.2). Taxonomy (NCBI): domain Eukaryota; kingdom Metazoa; phylum Chordata; class Aves; order Psittaciformes; family Psittacidae; genus Strigops; species Strigops habroptila. The sequence continues at coordinate 51,591,039 of NC_044281.2, read as the reverse complement.
AAGGGGAAGAAAGAAAAAAGCTCTCATTCAAACTAGAAGCACCTCAAATGTTTCATGTCCACGTCTCTCACCTGGGGTTTTTTAACACTTCCAAAAGTGTTTTTCAAAAACACAAGTAAAATTTTAACCAAAAATTACTCAAGATAGTTATTTTGTAACTACTCTTTTCTGCATCTCCAAAAGAGTATAGAAACATAACTTATGTATGCCAACTCTCAGCTTAGAGACAACTGCCCTTTCTCTGTGTGTGTGTGTATATATATATACACACACATGTTTATACACAGCGGCAACCTGCAAACTTTGGTGCCTGGCTCTGTTGGCTGGAAAGCACTGTACAAAACATTAAGGTACCATCCTGATTGTTCCTCTTGGTACATCGGTTTCTTCAAGGCACTTCTACTGGCATATGACCTCAAATCTTTTCCTCTTTAAATTAACTTGCTAGAACCAACCAGCTACACTGCTGGGTATACTTCATGCCATAAATTGCAGCCCTGGCATGCAGTTCCAATCCAGTGCTACCTGACAGCAAATACCCAAGTGCAACACAGATGTCTCTCCCAGCAGGAATCACTGCTGTTCCTACTCACTTCTAGCCTGGGAAGCCCTGCCAGCCTTTGTCATCAGCTGCTGAAAGCCCCTTTGATGTTACTCAGACCAACTAGTGCAGGGCACCCAGGGAGAACACTGACATAGATGCAGAGGGCACTTCGCACCCAGATTAACAGTGACAGAAGAAAACTGTTCCAAGGGCAAGCATGACAGGTGAGCATTCTCAGAGAAGGAAGGTAGGAAAGAAAGTAGAGGTAGGAGAGATGTTAAGGGAGAAAGAAATGGAAAATTAGAGTGAGTTGAAGGGCAAAACAAGTGGAACAGAATTTGCCCCATAAGAGAGAAGGACAGAGCTGATGCTGACAGCCTAATAACCCCTGCATGTGGAGAAGCAAAGCTGCATCACCTCACCAGGTTTGCCACATACCCTTACTCAGTGAGTAAGTCACTGTCTTTTAAGGAAAGAAAACTGCAAAGGGGCAGGAATAATCAACTCCTTTGATCCATGGGTTCATTTAATGAAAATGTGTGCAGCTGGGAATCAGCTTTTTCTTTAGGTGAGGAGCAAAGGTTTGCATCTGAATCACAAAGATCTTTTTATTTAAGCCAGCAAACGAAGCTGCTGGGGCAATGGGGAAGGTTGCCACTAGACACTGATTGCATATTCAAGAATCACTGTTATAAAAGAAGTTAGTATGTCAATCCCCGCCAGTACAAGAAAGATGAACTACTGGCTTGAGCATTTGCTGGTGTTGGAATAACAGCTACATTGTCAATCCCTTCAAAACAGGGATTCAGCTCACACTGACAGGAACATTTGTGTCAGTACAGCCTAAACTAGCTCCTAGACACTGCATCAGCAAAAAGCACTCACCTGCCAGCCTAGCTCTGCCCACGCAAGGAGGGATTTGCAGACAGAACTATGACAATTAGGAGCCAGACTCTTTCTTGTTAAAACTGACATGCCAACGAGGTGTCTCTATAGGCTAAAACTTCAGCAGCCATGCCTCAGCTCATTTAGCTTCCAAACAACTAGTCCTGTAAGAGTATGTGTGTATGTAAAACATCAAGCATGCAAAACCACTACAAATATTCAGCTAGCTCTTGTGCTTGGGAAGATTATACATTAACTCCAACCAATACATTAGTCATACTTAGAACAACTTGGAAATTTGGTGCAAACCACGGGATGAAGGCCATAGGAAAAAAAAACCCAAAAAAGAATGCCACTAGAGGAGACACTCCCACCTTTTCTGACACATTTTGTGCTTTTACATGGAAGACAGCTTCATAAATCAGTTTATATTAAAAATATCTTCAAGACATTACAATCAAATCTGACCACATAAAATTGCCAGTGCTGTCACCTCTTGCTAGAATCAGGGGATACAACCCATAGACTTTTTGTGACCATAATAACATCATTCCTACCATGAGTCCAAACTAAAGTTGGAGGGATTCAGCAGAGGGAGGCTCTGCAGTATTAACCCCAACTGAACAGAAATGTCCATGTCTCTTTAGGTATCTCTAACAACCACACAGCTCATGTTTTGTCCAGGAACTGGACTTAGCAAGTACAACATGCAATCACAAAAACATACTGTAAAGAATCATTTCCACAGGTAGGAGTGAGAGTAAAAGCATGTCACAGAAGGCTGAGTTTACAGAGAGCACTACTGAGCACCTTGGCAACACAGCATAGGTCACAGTGTCATCATGCAGAGGGCTTGACTTAATGGGACACAAGGGGTCAACTCCAACCCCTTTCCTATCAGCTAGCTATATCCCCAAAATTAATGAGACCTCCCACATGACTGGGGCTTTGTGGGGTTACAGGCAATGTTTGGGATAAGGAAGAGGACATGGTTTTTAAGACAGCTGGTAATTTTTAAATAGAAACAACTGCTTGTTGCTTCAGCACTATGCAGGGAGCAGTATGTCCCCAGTATTCAAGGTAATTTAGCCCAAGTACATAAATAAAGTGTCTTGCTTGTTAAATTCTACTCAGACACTGATAGATCCCACACAAACGCATACACATTTCTCTATAGACATGCTGGTAGAGAAATGTGTATGCATTTACTCTGTACACAACCTAGGGATCTGATTATGTATTCCTTTACCCCATTAACACTAAAAAATAAAGAGGAAAAAAAAAAAAAAGATGAAAAAACCCCAAGGAATGGCAAATTCAGATTAAAGACATGACTTTCAAATGGCTCCAGACTGGCAGTGAATGCACCTGTCACTTATTTCTATGGCACACTTAAGAGAAAAATGAGAATAAAACTCTTCTCCAAGAGTGGCACTTTTTCACTAGCTAATAACTGCTCATACCCGGTCTGTAACAGAGCTAAACTCACACGAGACCCCCACAGCATGTCTCCTCACTGTGTCTAAACCACCAACGCAGGGGTGGCAGCTGGGAGCAAATGAGCAGCAGAACCAGAAGCCCCCAGAAGTGAGGGAGGCACTGGGGACTCTCCTTCCCGTTCCTCACCCTTACCTGGGCAGCCTCAGGCAGGGGCACCACAGCGTTCTTCCTGCGGCCCCCCACACGGAACTTGGCCGCCTTGTAGATCTTCCAGTAGACAAAGAGCACCACACAGAGGGGCAGGTAAAAAGCCCCGCCAGTGGAGACGATGGTGTAGGAGGGCTCCTGGCTAACCTGACAGCGCTCCTGCTCAGGACTGTAGGTCTCCCCCCAGCCAAAAAGCGGGGCGAGTGAGATGGCAGCAGAGAGCGCCCAGGTGAGAGCGATCATGACGTTGGAGATGCGGCGGCGGGTGAGCAGTGTGTACTCCAGGTGACGGGTGATGGACCAGTAGCGGTCCAGGGCGATGGCGGTCACATTCCAAATGCTGGCCGTGCAGCACAGCACGTCGAAGCAGACCCACACGAGGCATAGTGCCCGTCCCAGCCGCCACCGCCGCCCTGCTGACAGCTCCTTCACCAAGCTCAGCGGCATCACCAGGGCTGCCACCAGCACATCCGACAGTGCTGTGGAGGCCACAAGATTGTGGGGCACCCGGTGGAAAGCCTTCACTCGCAGGATGGTCGCCAGCACCAACAGGTTCCAGAGAAAGGTGGCCACGGTCAGGAGCACCAGCAGGGTCAGAATGAGGATGGTGAAGACGGAGAAGGGCTCTCGGCCCCTCCACGTGCTGCTGCTCATCAGCGCAGAGGCAGCCGAGGAGGCGTTAGTGTCCACACCAGCTGACGAGGAGTTGGCACCCATGCTGGCCTGACACTGGCCCCGTGGGGTGCAGGGGCTCAGAGTCTCTGCCATGCCCGGGTCCGGGATCGGCCCCTCTTATACCTGCGCACGAGCACTCCCCCCCTTCCCAGGCCGCCTGCCGCCCCAGCGCCACCCCTAGCACCGCTGCCGAGGAGCGAGAGCTCACACCGCGCCTCCGCTCAGCAGCCGCCCGCCATGTGCCGCCGTCTCAACCCAGCCAGCGCTTCCCCTCCCAGCGGCGCCGCTGGGCACCCACCGCCGCCCGCGCTCGCCGTTTCTCACGCCCGTACCGGGCGGCTGCGGTGCCGCCGAGGAGGGTGGCCAGGACCGCGGCAACTGGCAGGTACGGGAAGGCCGGCATCGCCGCTCCCGCCCCTCCCCAGCGGCCGCCTCGGGGGCGATGGCGGACCCGTCCGCGGCGACCGGCCCGCTCCGATGCGGCGGGAGGCGCCGCATCCGCCGGCTTCTGCCCACAGCCCCCGTGAGGTGACGGGACACCCCCTTCCCCCCACGGCCCCTGCCCGACATGTTTCCCTCAACACTCCCACCAGAGCGTCTCCTCCCCTCGAGTAAGGGGACCCTTCCCTGCACGGTTGGGGGCGGTTTTAGTGCTGAACACGAGTTATTTCTAGGCTGCAGAATTTAAATAGGAATTTTTCCAGTTAAAAAAGAAAAAAATATCTGAAGTTCGCTTAAATTTTTAAGTGGCCGGGAACATCTCTGTCCTTACGTGTGTTTGGGGCAGGTTTGTGGAAGAGTTTCTTCACTTCAGGCTTATGCCCAGCCTCTGAAAACATCCCTTCTCTTGGCTCTTTCCAGTAACTACCCTGAAAATCAGAGTTTTTCAAAAATAATTTTAAACCTGTTATACAACCTATTTTAAAGTCTATAACAGGTGTTAACAGGTTGTTAGGCATAAAGGAGACACAGCAATGAGCTTTGGCTTTTCCTGAGTAATAAATGGTGACATGTAGAGTGAGAGGATCATAGAGCAGCCTGGGTATTATATTTAAAGTGTGTTTAAGGTATTATAGCTAAGGTCTTTGGGACGTATCCTTTTTCCTCAGCCTGCTTTCATTCCTGGGGTCCTTTACAACCTGTAACCAGCATTTTCACCCACTTCGTTTCTTCTTAGTCTATTACCAGGACAATTTCAGTGGGAGTTACTGGACAAAACACAGGCTCTTTTCCCCTTCCAGGTTCTATGGTGGTGGTGAGAGATCTCCAAAGTTGTTTGGAGTTGTTGAGCACCAGTAAATAAGATCAAAGAAGGTCAGTGATGTTTGTTTCCTTGCAAGTAGCAGCATGCCTGCCATACAGACTGTAAAGGGACAGAGTTTTGGGGACAGGAGATTGGTTGCTCAGTTTTGAGGTAGAGAAGGAGTATTTTCTGAGTCAGAATAGTCTCATCTAAATGAATGCTGCTCAAATCAATGTTCTTGTCGTGGTTTAAGCCCAGCTGGTAACTCAGAACCACGCAGACACTCGCTCACTCCCCCTCTTCTTCCTCCCCCCGCTCCCGGAGGGATGGGAAGGAGAATCGAAAGAATGTGACTCCCACGTGTTGAGATAAGAGCAGTCCCGTAACCAAGGTGTAATACAAAACCACTACTGCTACCACCAATAATAATAATAATGATAAGGGAAATAACAAGGGGAGAGGATACAATTGCTCACCACCTGCCGACCGATACCCAGCCCGACCTCAGCAGCGATCTGGGCCTTTTGGGTAACTCCCCCCTGTTTATATACTGGGCATGATGTGCTATGGTATGGAATACCCCTTTGGCTAGTTTGGGTCAGGTGTCCTGTCTATGCTTCCTCCAGGCTTCCCCTCCTCTCTGGCAAGAGCATGAGACTGAGAAAGTCCTTGACCAGAGTAAGCATTACTTAGCAACAACTAAAAACATGGGTGTTATCAGCATGGTTCCCAGGCTGAAAGTTAAAAAACACAGCACTGCACCAGCTACTAAGAAGGAGAAAAAATGAGTGCTGTAGCTGAACCCAGGACAGTTCTTCACTTGCATTCACATTCACTGAAGAAACCATATGGCAAAACACAAACACCTGACAACACCACTATGTTACCCAAGGCAAGCAGGATCCAGCTTGCCTTACTCAGGGTTCCCAGATTCAAAAGCTGGAACAATGTTTAAGTATTACAGAAATGTCAGACAATGGCTGTAGTCAGAATAACCAGGCTGTTTTGCTGCTTAACTTTGGGATGCCACTTCACTCATCAGATAAAAAAATTCTATATTTCACACACTCTTAATGCAGACATGATTTTAGTTGCTACTTCCTATAGTAATTCTATCAAGTGCTCTAGTGTAAGCCAGCAGCAAAGAGAAAACTATCTGCATTACTTACCAGCTTTTATTATTAGGAAAAACAGGACTTCTGAGTGCTGAATGTCTCACATTTTGCCAGTTGAGCTTCCAATAGGCAGAATCTGACAGAGCTTGTCAAGAAAAGTCTTTTCGCAATACTGCTGCAAGTTGAGTCTAAAGCAGCATCTGAAACTATTAGGCACTGGTAAAAATTTGTTAGGGGTGGGAGACAGCATGTGACTGCTTCACAAGCACCTTTGCATGCTTTGTCTTTATATTGCTCCTTTCTGACTTGTGTCTTGTTTTTAAAATGTCAGCTAAATAATTACTGAACAACATTTTATTCCTTTAAAAGGCACCCAGAGCTAAAAGCAGTAAGGGAAACAGGTAGATAAAAAAGTCTTTTAACTTCTACATGTTTCAACAATTATCAGTCCAGTTCTGTGATCTTAATAAAGGAATAAAAGAATCTTGTCACAATTTGAATAACTCAGTTATTAAAGAAAGACTACAAACAAAGAAAACATAGACTAACTGCAAAAGTTTCATGTTTAGGAGCCCATATTGGCCAGGGTATGATTCATTTGTTCCTGCTCCTGCAAGAAATGAGGTTTTTTCCTTGTGTAAGGGTAGTTCATTTGTGGGTTGTGGCCTACCATTAAAACAGCCCAGATTATTTCAAAGTCTTCCTTTCCTAGAAGCTGTGTGTCCCATCCCTCTACTCCTATTTATTGTGTACATTATGTGCCACATCCTGATAGTTACTTTCCAGTTCACACATCAAATGCATTGAAATCTCCCACTTTTTCCTCCCAGTTGGCTGAAATAACCTAGTCCTATAATACAGAGGCTTGAATAAAGTCTTAAATGGATTCATTTTTTCTTGATAATTACTCCACTGCTGTCTTGTCCTGTGAATGCAAAAGCTTCGTGCTCCTCAAAGATTGCTATGGCAACATGTTACAAAGGTCTCAGAAACCAGAGTATGCTTTGAAAAACAGAAAAGGATATTTTAAAATTGAGGAGACTTGCATGTATTCATGTATTCTTAATAACAGAAAAGCAAATAAATATTGCATGAAATGATAAAACAAAAAAGACAAAACTAAACCACACTTTTATTCATCTACTGAAATTAAAAGAGGGCCTAGTTTACTTTTAAGTACAGTTACGGTATTACAAATTGCTGTCATGTGAAAGTGCAAGGAAAACAATGAAAATCTGTTGTTTCATTCACAGATATATTTTAATGACTTCAGAAACTACAGTCTGCATCTTCATAGTTTCTTATTTCAATGAAGTATGGTAGTGTGTATCCTCAAAAGATAATTGATATTACCAACTGGTTCATTGCTCTTAAATAAGCAAATAAATATGTGACCTAAGGGCTTAGAGCTAGGTGATAGAATTAACAGTAAATACAAAATAACATCATCTTCCCATCTGGATGTTTGGAGCTTTGTTGGCTGAGACGTCTGAGGGATGCAAAACAGAGGATGGTGGAAAACCAGTAGTCTGCTTGTAAGTCTAAGGATAGAAATACTTTATATCTTCCTCTGCACCCATTCTCACTTTTCCCTGGTGACCAGAGAATTATAGAGAAAATGACTTGTGAGGAATGGCAAAACATACTTCCTTACCATAGTCCTTACCACCTTACCATCACCACCTGCAACTCATTCTTCTGGCTGCTGCTATTGAAATGGGTCGCCTCAGACTCTGTCTTGTCATAATGATTAGACATTAGGAAGAAGTTTTTTACTGTGAAGGTGGTGAGACACTGGAACAGGTTGCCAGAGAAGTTGTGGCAACTTCTCATTGTTCATTGGCATTGTTCAAGGCCAGGTTGGATGGGCCTTTTGGGCAACCTGGTCTAGTGGAAGGTGTCCCTGTCCATGGCAGCGAGGTTGGAACTAGGTGATCTTTAAGGTCTTTTCCAACCCAAACCATGCTGTGATTTTTATGATATTTTTTTTTTCCTGTCAGTCTGAAAGTTCCTAACTTAGCTTAGCCCTCCCTGCATCCTCAGAATTCTTGTCCCAGCTCCCCTTTGTGCAGTTGTGCTAAAGAAGCAACTGTCTTCACCAGACAGCAGCTACCCAGGCCCGCTTCATTATAGCTCTGTTTTAGAGCACTTTCAAGGACAGCATGCTGCTTAGGAACAGCTCTGGAGGATGATGATTCATCCAGATAACAGAATTTCGATTCATTATGTGAAACAGTGCTGTATTTTTATAGCAAATTATAAAATTTAAATATAGTTTACATTTTTCAAAGTTTGCTTTTATCTGTTAGAGATGGCAGATTATTTTTAGACCATTACAAAAGGACTACACTGAACTTGACCATTTTGATTTAATTTTCATTTTTTGTTTTAGGTAAAAAAGTCCTATGGCAGCTTCTAGTACATGCAGTTTTATTCCATCCTCTGTTCTCTGCTAGCTCTTTAATAGAAAACTAGCCTCCTTTATAAAGCATTTTTCACAAAACTAACTTATATAGATACTGCACTTAATTTGATACATATATAAAAAAAATTGCATCTCAAAGGAAAAACAAACCCTCAAAAATCCTTTAACAGTGGTTTCCATATTTTTATGATCAAAAATTTGATGAAGAATCTAGATGTCACAGAAATGCTAGCTAGCATTGATTTTAATGAGAAAATCTTTGACGGAATAATTTCCATTCACATCGGTTTTACGTAACCTGTGAGGATGTGAGCCACTAAGTGCAAGGTTTGCAAACACAAGGGCTAGTCAGCAAAGATCTGTATAGCTGCATGAATTAGGTTTGCCACAGGGATGTGTGCATGTATGTTAACAGATAACGAGCCCTAGGGCAGCTAAGGCCAACACAGGAATACAAAGGGGTATATATAGTAGCAAATCTGCTAACATTAGGCTTTCCTGCTCTTAGAGCGGCCACATACAAAACCCCTCAACTAATATTCTACAATTGAGTAAATATAATTTGTTTGACCTTAATTATTGGCTTCTGCTACTGGCAATAATCCTGAGGAGGAACCAGAATTTAGTTTTCTTTTAAATTATTTTGACTATGTACAAGACATTGACTTTCCACTTTTGGATTTTAATATTTTTAAGTGTCAAAGTTATTTAGAAATCCACATCTATTGATTTCTATTTTAATTTGTTCCCAAGAAAATTGCAGTGCTCAAATGCCTTTGATTCTCATTCTAGCTCACTTTAAACCTGTGCAGCAACTGTTTTCACATTTTTCTTAAGTTCGGTAGAAAAAGCATCCACAAAACATTCCCCATATGGGCCACCTATTACTACTAATTAACTCCACTGACATTATAATGTGGAGCGAATGTAAAGCAAGGCCTTTGTATGAATTTGTCATGAATACAAGTCTGGAATATGTGTGTGTGGCAGTTATTTTTCTGTGCAATACTTTTGAATAGACAAATTTCATACCCATATTCAAAGAAAGAATTGTTTGGGTGAGTTTAAGGTTAATTAAGACCTGTATACACTATTGATTAGTTTGCACCTGAAACAGCATTAGTGCAACCTCACCTTGAGTAGACGATCAGTGTAGGTTCCTTCCAACTGAAAATATTCTCATCAGTATCCTTATTTAAAAAAGATACCTTGCTCAATTTATGTAGAAAGTGGGACAAAAAATTATGGAGAGTTTACATAAAGTTATAGTAGCACATACTTGTAAAGCACCAGAAAGAGATTCATAAAATTTTGCACTGAAGTGGAAAATGCAGTGTTTAAATAATAATTTAGCACTTCATATAGTTTTGTTATAAGCTGTTTGCAGCTAGGGCTTAGAACAGGTCACGGATTCTTTTTTTCCTGGTATTAAAGAATTACCTGTTGTAGTACATTTCACCATTTCGCTAACTTTCCCTCCGCCACAATTAAGATAGGAATGTAAAGATATCAGTGAATACAATTTCCATGGAAAAATTAAATTGTTTTACTGTTTTGATGGTTTTGTTTGGGTTTTGTTTGTTTGTTTCGTGTTTGTTTTTAAAGCAATGTCATTCATGTTACATTTATGCTCTTAAATTAGATTTTGTAGATATTAGTGTTACTGTGTAGCTTCGTAAGTCTTTCTTACTATGTTACATACTCCTATGTAGCTTCATAAACTCATTCTCAGGTCTCTTAATAACAATCAGAGCAAGGTGCTAGGCAAAACTTACTACTCCAGTCTCTTTTCTCTTCCCATACAGAAAGGGTTTTATTAATTAGAAAAGACAATGTACCAAGAACACTTATCCAGAGCTTATAAGGAGGACTCAATAGTTCCTACAAATTCACGTGGTCTGTAAACCCCTATGAGTGAACATCTAGGTTTAGTTATGTAAAGGAACACGTTTAATATTCTTGTAATTCTCAACATTCACAGGTGATTGCAACCACTCATACATAAGAGGAGCTCAGAAAGCCCTGAGTTGCTAAACATCTTCAGATGACAGCCCAAAGAGGAGCATTTGGAAGAAGTTGTGGAACTGTTATACAAGTTTTTACAGAGCCTATGATTTTCTTCTTTTTAATTCTGGCCAACTGGGGAAAAAATAGCAGATAGCTATGTTTTTCAGTGCTGTAGCTTACAAAAGTGATTGGGAAGATGAACTGCTATTGTAGAGGATGCTCAGATATTTTTTTTAAAGGTGAATGCAGTTCTTAAGCTGGATGACACCAATATAACAAAGTGAGTGTGTGTCTAGACAGCACCCCGATTTTCCATTTGTCTTCCATTGTCTTAATGGCATCCTTCCTCTACCTCTTCTCACAACTCTGTATCAAAAGTTTATTGTGGTGGCTAAAAGGAGAAAAATAAAAAACGTAATCTCTTCCCATGTGGCTGTGCAATAAAGAGATTTGACACAAGCAACATTATAGTATTTATGACTTTGATGCAAGCCAGCAAATTTTTTAGAGGCAAAGAGCATTCCAGTTCAAGAGGCTGGATTCTTATTGTCAGGGCTCAAAATCTTCTATAAATCTAGAGCAAACAAAAGCATTGCAAACAGTTACATGAATTCTCCTGTCAAGCCAAGCAGCTAAAATCCTGAGGAAATCAAGCTAGCAGAGCAAAAGTCAAGAGCAGAGGACAGATTTTATTCTGCATGCCTAGCCAGTTGATTCTAGACTTCTTTCAGCATTGTTAGTTTAGTTTGCAAAAAACAACCAATCAACCAACCAACCATCAACCCACCTGAGTCTTTTCTAGTTGTTAGATGTTTATATCTCCATGAAACCCCTTGTAAGTTTTGACGGGATTGAAGTAGCTGGACAACTATCTCCTAAGCAGAACAGTGGTAGAACTAGAGAGCCACAGACCTGTTGTGCTGTGTCCTGTTAGTACCATACCTTCCTTCATAGTGACAAATTGGAGACCTCTACTAAAATGTTATTTTGTTTAATCATGTTCTTTTTGCTCTTCCTGTGAGAGCTTGCTTCCTCTGAACCTCAGATTACTGGCTTGAAAGCAAATCTTTAGTTTCTAAAGCTTTAGTAGGTTACTTAAATTGAGTTATCAACTCATGCATGAAACAAAACGGCTAATTACTGTCAAAATATAAACCTATTTACAGCAGATCTAAGTAGATAATATCCAGCTCTCAAGTATTCTTGCTCTACACTGTCAATAAACTTGCCCTCCACCTGTGACATTCACTCTGAAAAATTTGATGGCAACACTTTCTGACTAGTCTTGTTTGTAACTCGGCAGCGTTATGGCACAGGAAATTTGTACCACGACCAGATTTTTCATGATTATGAGCAGTAGCTCAGCAATGGAATTCTCCTTTATGGGCCTATTCCAAGAACTGTCAAAAAATTCTTCCAGTTCAAGCAGGACAGTTTTGATCACCCCCTTAAGTGGTTTAAAGGGTCCAATTTCTTTGTCAAGGTTCTTAGAGAAAGAAGGCAATTTCTCAAGGCACACGATATTAGTCCCTAACCTATCAATCATTGTTATGAGACAAGCCTTGAGAGTCTGATGGCCGAGGTCTATTAACTGCTCACAAGAATGATGGTAAGGTGCAAAGGAAACACTGGATTTCCAATCAGCTTGACAATCTTTTAAAGTTCTTGCAATACCACTGTAAAATAGATGCTGTCCGATACACACAGATGTTTCATCAAACTGTTTTTCATATATTATTCTATAAACAAAGAGAAAGGTAACTGCACCTGCGCAAGCTAGGAAGCTGAAGCCCTTCTCTTTTCAATTCCTACTTAGTCTCAGCTCAGGAAATCTGGTTAATCAGGAAATTAGTGTGATGTAGTTACTACAGGCCATGCAGCCATTATACATCTATAATGTTTAAGTAAGTGTTAACATTTTTTTTAGGCTAAGCTAGTACTACTCTAGAGGAATACCATCCAGTCTTTCAAATACTTAGTATCATAGAATCATAGAATAGTAAGGGTCGGAAAGGACCTTAAGATCATCTAGTTCCAACTCCCCTGCCATGGGCAGGGACACCTCGCCCTAAACCATGTGGCCCATGGCTCTGTCCAACCTGGCCTTGAACACTGCCAGGGATGTAGCATCCACAACCTCCCTGGGCAAGCCATTCCAGTGGTTCACCACCCTCACAGTAAAGAACTTCCTCCTTATATCTAATATAAACTTCCCCTGTTTAATACTTCTTTGTATTAGGGTACATAGGAGAATGCAAACCCAATATATCAGGGAGGAATCGTGCAGACTTGTGCCTCATATCAGACTTTAGAAATTGACAGTGCCTTAACAATTTTAAAGAAAAATTCTGCGTTTTTCCCCCAAGATGATCAGTTCTCTCTGAGGGTGGAAATAAAGTCTGCCAATGTTCTGCAACACTTCAGTGCACATATCATAGTTTGAAATCTGACATGCTACTTCAAAAGACCTAAGGAATAACAGTCCATTTTATATTGCAGTAACTACGTATGATTTTGTATTACTAATTGGTCCTGAGTTACATTTTAAATCTAAATTAAAAAATGTTTTACTGTAATCACATGGGGCCCAGATTTCTGGATTCTGTGACATTTTAGTCTTTCTCTGCATTGATGGATGTGCACTTTTTAAACGCGACTGCCCACCACTGTAGCCTTGGGAGAATTCTTACCTACAATGGTCAAGCTATGAAAGTAATACATATAATACAGTTACTCTACTTTCGCCCAACTATTCTTTCTGTAGCCTTCACGTTTGTTCTGTTTGCAATGTGCATTCCACCTTCTTCCATTTCAGTTCTTTTTATTTCTCTGTCAACATATCCTACTGTATTTATACCTCATTTCACTTATCTAGTCTCTCCAGCACCCTAATCCTGTAGTAGTATTTTGACTTTGCCCATTACTGATCTGATAAACTAAGACTAAAAAAAGCACTTTTATAATTTACGAGATACAACTGCAAAACTTCTCACTCCATCAAGGTTATGGAACATTTTAAAAAACATCATCTGGGCCGACTGCTTCAATTTATGTCATCTGCTTTTCCTAATTTTCTCTGCATATTCATAAGAGAGTACACAAGACATAACCATATGGATAAAGTCAGATTTAAAGAGAACATGAAGGAAAAACCAAACATTTCACTAGAATGTTAAGCATTTTGTCACATTGAAAAGAAACACTATTAAACATGTCCCAGATGTGGTACAAGAGATTATTTTTTTTAATCTTTGACGGTGTACTTGTTATACAGGTACCATGACTGACATTAATCACAAGCTCATACAGCATTAATTGTTTATAGGTATGTTCTGTTCTAAAGGGATCTTCTTACATTCTTCAGCATATCTGATGGGCAAAACAGAGTTCTGTAGCACCAAAAACCCTTGTAATAAATTCATGTGAGCTATTTTTTTATCTTATACTGTAATCTGTCCTTGCGTTGTCTCCTCCAACAATCTTCAGAGGTGTGCATAGAAAAAAGGGTAAATATAAAACAAATTCTTTTATAAGCCCTAAAAGTATTTTTTCTTTCTTTAATAAAAAACTCTGTAGTATTGACTTAGGATAATTATATTCAACTATCTTTTTTCCTTACAAGCAGCATGGCAAAATTAGCTGGCCATATTCTCCCTTTCTATGTTTAATCTCCCTTCCAAAGAGTTTTCCTAAAATGAAAGATAAAAAGATGTTCCCAGAAACAAAACCATAAAGACCCCTAAAAATGTGAACAGAGCAGTTTAAATTGGAAGTAAATGGCAGATGGGTTTGATCAAGGTAGTCTGTATCAATGCCACAAGCCATTTTAATGAATGTATGATTAACGAGAAAACTGCCGATGGTCTGATTTCTTGTTAATGTGTTTGAAGATTTTAGCTTTGTGGACATTCTTTGCTTTCTGGTAACCAAATCCCCCACCTCCACCTCTTTTCTGTAGTCTTCTGCCATGGTTGCTGTTCACATCTGGAATTTTATTGGTTAAAGAACTTAAAAAGGAATAATTTGAAATGTTGCTTTTTAGGTACTGTAAGGGTTATTAATGTGAGAAAATATAGCAGCATTATACAAAAAGTTGTGTTGCATAACTACAGGCAAAAATAGAACTTTGTGCCTGTGGTGCTAAATAAGGCTTTGAATTCCTCAGTTGTCCAACAAAGTTGGCCAAAGTACTACGGCTTCGAATTCCATCGACTGGCAGGTTTGACAGCAATCTAGATAGTGTCTCCTATTTCATGCTTTTGCCCCTCTATTTCTATACTGCACAATTATGGAACTAAGCACGTACCTTTCAATGAAAATAATGATGCATGGAGAACAGTACTTTAGAACACATATGCATGTATGCATTCCAGCACCTGCTACGCCCCAGCAACTGAATCACATACAGCATCTACATGCTCTAAAACACAGACGTTTGTAGGCAATTTTTGCAGTTTTAATATTTGCTATTTAACATTTTCTTAAACTACTATTGGAGCACGGTGCATTCATGTGATTAATAATAAAATAATCAGAATAGGAACTTCAGGAAGTTGCATGTAACGCGTATAACGCAGAAATACAGTTTTGAAACACTGCAGTAAAAGGATACTGAGGTCAACAAATGGAGGAACTTTAAAGCCAAATGAAAGGCTGACTTTGGGAAGATCCAAGTTATTGACATTATAGATCTGCTTCAGAGAATGGGAGTCATAAGCTCTAATGTAAGCTTTGTATGCTTCCTGGGCTGACTTGTGAAGGAAGTAGTTCTTCTCAATCAGTTTTTCCAGCTGGTGAGGGGAAGAAAACCAAAACAAAACAAGAGACATATCCAATTATAGCTGTAACAAGTGTACAAATTATATTCAAGCAGATTATTTACTGTGGGTGTTGCAGTGATATTCATTATTCGCTTCAGCAAAACTGCCCTGTGACAGTGGAGTGCACGGACATATATCAGAATGCTTTTAAAAACAGAGGGGAAAAAAGCCTGAAACTGAATTACAGTACAAAGCCTCAGCAATATAAAAATTTATAGAAATATTAAATTGGGTTGTCCCAAACAGGTTAATCAAGGAGTATACAACTACAGCCACACCATGAAACTATGTGTATTGAGAATTAATGGATGACAGTGTAATTTTAAGTCACGCATTTAAAATGTACAATTCCATGTAATTCTGTATGTAGTCTCATCTATTATAGTGGAAATGCATTGTAAAATAAGCAGTATTAATTCTAAAACAAAAATGCAGATGCAGTAGTGTAGACATCTTATTTGTTGCAGGCTAAGTTCCCAATACTCTTTAGGTCCAAGTATCTCATTTGATGTTTAGCATACATTAATTCAACATATTAAGTTATGTTAGACATCATTACTTCCTAATTATTCTTAACAAGGAACCTCTTTCTTCACTGCTTCTTGTACTTGCTGCTTCAAATTTAAGTTTCTGCAAAGAAGCTTTACAGAGCTCTTATCAAAAGAATGAGTCACAAAACTAAATAATAGAAATTCACATCTACAGAACTATCTATCTATGTCATTCTATTCAACTTTGTGCTCCATGGTTATTTTTGTAGCACTGGAGCACAAAACAGGTTTAGGTGATGCTGGGCTTTATTAACACCAGCTAGTTAAAAATACACCTGGAGTGTATCTTAACATCTCTAAGTGTTGGTACCGGATCTCTTTCTGCACACGGAAGTCTGAGTAAATCATCTTATAAAACATATGTTGCGCACAATTAATCTGAACAGATAGAACTATTCAATTAAAGCTGCCAAAACTCTGTTTGCTATGCCAGACAAGAACATCCCTTCAGAAGTTGAAAGCAGGTTTACATCACTGTGCTTTTGCGAGGTGATGTGAAAAACTAATTCTTACAGGCAAATTTGTACCATGTAATAATGCAAATTTAGTACTAGATAATAAAATTAATCTTGCATTTCTAAACCTTTTATTGCTTTACTGTTAGCAAGATACAACATGGTCGGAGGATTTACTGCACACCACTCATCCACAGGAACTCTTCCAAGCAAGCATACGTATTTTTAAACTGCGTAAGACTAGCATTCTCCATGTAAATTATTACACAGATATGCAAAGTAACTGTAGTATGAAGTTGTTTCATACCTGAGACTGGATGTCTGAAATTTTTGACCAAGAAAATTCAAATTCACTTAATGGTACCTAAAAAAAATAAAATATTATACTGTAAATAGTGTGTTTAAGACCTAAGACAAATAGAAAAAGACCTGCTATATAACAGAAGATTTTTTTTTTTTTAATACCCCAGCTGTATCTGTAAGGAGCCTTTACATCAATATGCCACTATTATCATTTCCTTTAAGGTAGAGTAATAAAGATGCTCAGTATGACACTGTTACCACTTTAGCTTTGCTTTAGAAGCTATACCACTTTAGCTACAAATGGCAAAACTCTGTAGTGTAAAGAAGCCCATAATGAGAGCAACCAGGAAACTATGTGCAGTTCTGCCACATTAAAACGATTATATTTAGAAGGTGGCTACACTTCTTTTGGAATTGAACAAAATGCAATTGACTCTGAATAGAAAAAATAAAACCAGCACAATCAACATCCTGGTTTTAATTTCCTCTGGGTGGTCAAACTCCCTGTATCCTTTCACAGACAAGTCATAGGAAATTTATTTACTTCTTAGTAACACAAGTTGCACAGTTGCAAAGCAGCTATAAATACACTATTTACTTTTGTGCTGCTGACTTTAGACTTCAAGATAGTTGTTCAGTTAAATATTTTCTAAGCAACAGAATGTTTTTTGCTTAAAAAAGTGTTTAATCATTAAATTTTTGCCTTTAAAAGCCTGTTGCACAATTAAGAAAAAAAAAAGAAATCTAAACATAAGTTACCCTTGCTTGTTTTAAATAACGAAGAAAGCCCAGTTCTTCTGGTCGTAAAATGAGCAGAGCATGCCCTTTACCATTTATACCTCTGGCAGTTCTACCAACACGATGAATATATTCCTTTCAGAAAGAATAAGAAACAGCAAGTCCAATCAGTATTTCTAACATGCAATAAACAAACAACTCCCTCCCCAGTTCAACATTAATATAGTATAATGCATCATCCATTGTTTTTAAAGACCACTTTAAATGACACATGGATGAGGGAAAGCAAGTGCTGGAGATGTAAAGCATTAATTAGGCTGAGACCTAATTAATTAAACAGAATCCCTGACTAGAAGTATTTTACCTTTTACTAAAGAATAAAAATATTAAGTCTGCTGTAACTGAAAACTTAAACATTGCTTTTGGTATATTTGCTGTGTTTATTTTGTCAAAACTTCTGAGTTTTTTGAGTTTTGCTTGTTTACACTGGACGTTTCAAGTAAGGATACTTTTAAATACAAATCAAATTTCCACTGGAAAAGCTGTCAGGAGACTCAGGGATGCATATATAAACTCATACTTCTCCTGAAAACTGTTTTGTCGTTTAGCCGATTAGATTTTACATTAATTTAACAGCACAAAGAATAACATTTTTAAAAGCAACTCTTAAAATGGTAACGAAGGTCTCAGCTAGGTGCAGCATTTCCCAGGAGCTGGTGAAGTGGAAGAAATCGACAGCTAGATTTGAACATGGCTGTATCCTGCAGCAGTTTCAGCAGCAGTTTCAGCTTTTCTCTGCAACTACATTTGCAGCTAGGATTGGATTTGTTGCTTTCAAGTTTCTCTGTTTCCTTAACTTACTTTTGGATCATCTGGAGGGTCATACTGGACAATCCAGTCAACTTCAGGAATATCCAAGCCTCTGGCAGCTACATCAGTGCACAACAGTATTCCAGATTCTGCATTACAGAACTGGAAAAATGTCGTAGTACGTTTGGTTTGTTTCTGCTTGCCCTAAAAGGAAACAAACACATTAAGGATGAAATATTAACTAAAAAAAGTATATCAACAAGTAATAATAATAAAAAAAAATAATCTGCCCACTTGTAAGATTAAATCTACTTTCCCATTTCACCTACAGTATCACTGCCAACAACAGAAAATAATTTGGGGCATCTTTGCATATCATGGACTTGTACAGACCAAGCGGCACTACTTTGCAGTGAATAAACAATGCTACCAGAGTCAACAGCACAGGGTTACATGTCGTGGTATCTCTGAGAGATTACGGTCTATCTTCCAAAGCATTAAAAATTTGGTTGCATAAACATTCTTTTCGGGAGAGCTGCTAAATGCCGGAAGTTCAGAAAAATGCATTTGCAAGTCTAACAATATGTTACATAAATTACAAGTTAAACAAAAACCAACCAAACACACTTAGATCAGTTCTATCAAAGTATAGCTAAAAAATTCCCAAAAGAACAAAAAGGACATTTGCAGTCAGCTGTAACCGTTTTCTAAAATTTCAGTTAATTCTTTCTCCTAAACTATGCATTTTGTGGTTTTGACAAAAAAAAAAAAAAAAAAAAAAGGAAAAAAAAATTCATCCAAATGGTAAGAATTGGAATAGTAAAACCAAACATCACTCTGGCCTTAGAAGCAGCACCCAACACTTCAGGGATTAGTGTTTGGGTTCCTCTGACAACAGCTTTGCTCCATAAATTGAGCTGTAGCGCTTGTGAAAGGCAACCTCTTGGAAAAAAAGGGAAAGCTTTCTACACACAGAGCATAAATTAATATCAATGTTCAGCCCTGATTTGGAAAACAGCAAAATTAACATATTGAAGTGTTGGTATTACATGGTCTTTGCTTTATTTCCTTTCTCTATAGACTAATCAAGACCATCAGTTTTCTGAGCAGGGTATCTACTTATTAGAAACTGGACTGAAATTAAAAAAGGCAAATGTAAGGTCAGTAACAGCTTACAGGATTTATCAGATAAATTAATCAATTAATAAAATACTTACATGAATAGCCAAAACAGGCAGATCAATATAGTTGAGTAATTCATAGTGGTACTTCACTGACATACATGATGAAAAAAATACCATTAGTTTCTTCTTCCGGTTCTTCTTGAGGAATGTGAAGAGCAGAAGGAATCTTTTTTCAGACGGACACACTACATACCCCTGGAAAAGTTTTAAATATTGTTAAATAAAATAATACGGAATAAACTTTTGCTTCAATATAATTTGCTTTGCAATACGATTAAATTAGGGAAGTGTTACGTTGTGAAACAAATACGCCAAATAGTTAATCTTTCCAGCTGCACTGGGCCAAACCATTCGATTTGTTATCTGTTCCTCACCTTGGTATATGAAACTCCTGAAATGATAAACTTGGTAAGAAACTTACTGCACTAACTTGAAATATGGAGAAGTAACATACCATTCTCCAAACTAATGTAAGTTCAGTGAAAAATAATTAATTTATACAATAAAAATTCATTTCAAGAACTTTGAACTACTGACATTAGGCATGAAAAAACTGAACAAGGTTCTTAGCATTTTTATATGATTTCAAGACTTCCATTTTACAGAACTCTTGCTACTGGCTTACTCTTTTAAGGTAATACACAGCTACTGGGAATTTTATAACAACATCATGTCAACTGCACAAAGAGAAACCGCTATTATCTTGAAACAGCAATGAAACAGATCTGAAGTGTGCATATATACACGCAGTCGATAACATGGAAAATAGTTAGAAAGACAACTGGAGCTAGGTATGTAATACAGACAGGAACAAACAAATCTAACAAACTATATTAGTATTTCATGAGGTTTTAGATCACCTGTCCTGCAAACATTGACTAGATGCACATAACTTACTCCAGTTAGCAGACTGAGTACAGCCCTTTGGGCAAACAATAGCTTTTGTCCATTAGGATGGTAAACACCCTTGAAGCCCAGTTAAAACCACACAGGACTTGGTATGTTCATACCCCTCTTAACATTTGTGTTTTACCTGTTCGAGACCATCTACTGTTGCTGTCTCCTTGTTATCATCAACCCCAACATACAGTGGCTCTTTCTTCAGAGAGATCTTTGCCAGGTCTTCAACCTTTCTGGTTTGTGTAGCAGAAAAAAGCATAGTCTGTCTGCGCTCTGAAAAAATATTTATTTTGAAAGACAGCCTCATTTTTTAAAGGAGAATTCAAATAGCAAGACCATAAAATCTCTAGCTGCACACTTCCCTGAGCAAGTTGTCTACTTTTTTTTCAATTAAATTCTAATTGAAACATACTGACAAAGACATGTGTAGTTGTGTTATGGACAGGATGTTTATTTAGGATTCGGGGGTGGGGCAGCCTAAAAGAATATCAAAACACAGCCTATCAAAACACAACATTCTTTCTCACTGGGAAAACGTTTATAATCACTTGCACTCCAACTCAGACACAAAACAATGATTTAAGTAGAGACTGACCTTGTTATTCTAAGTACAGATTGCTTTAATTCCCAGAAATATTAAAATTTTCCTTGAAAAAAAAAAAAAAGGGAAAAAAAAAAATCATGCTACACATTGTGCGGGAAAAAACCTTACCAAAACTAAGGTGCATTGTTACTGTTTGTCTTGCAAAATCAGTCTAGATCACACACCTTCCTGCATACACTATTTAGTCACATGGCAGTATGTCTGTACAGAACCTCAGGGACTTCAATGGCTTTAGAGCAGGTGTAGGACACTCCCTGCCTGCCTGTCATCTCTGAGCTCAAATATATATCCTGATCCTCTAACTTTTCCTTGTTACATGAGTACATGAAAAATGCAGACCAAGACTGTTCCATTTTGCAACTGCAAGAACAGTAGCAACTGTTCTTGCCTAACAACCTGGAATAATTAAATGAAAAATTGGGGAAAGAAAATTTTAAGGTAAATACTTAAAACTCCCTTAAGATACTGTTCTTGGAGGTATGAAGAAAATTTGAACTGCAATTCAGAAGACCTTTTCCTTATATAGAAGCATTAAGAAGTAATGAATTGTAGAAAACATGTGCAGAGGAAGACGAATGAGAGAACATAAATGCTAAGATCTTACACAAACAGAATTATATCCCTAAAGTGCATATGAAAACTCTGTCCTTCAGATAAATGATGTTAAATAAAGTAACATATACTAGCTATCAGAAAAAAATGACAGAGTAAGACGACTCTGAAGTGCATTTACAGAACTATAAAAATTAATGACTTTTCTTATAATAATGGAGCCGTAAAGGAGACATAATGTTAGTCAAGCGATTTCCAGGAAAGACTTTTTTTTTTCTTCTTACTTGGTAGAAGTTTTATGATCTGTTTCATTTCTTCTTCGAATCCAACCTCCAAGATACGATCCGCCTCATCAATTACCAAACACTGCAAGTTCTTATACATGAAACCTGGAGTGTTCTAGAAGATGAACAAATACAGAGTCAGACAGGAACAGGAGCTTTATTATGTTTTAATAGATCAGATTAGACATCAATATTTTATCTACCTGCATATGATCCAGCAGTCTTCCTGGTGTTGCTACAATGATGTTGATTCCATTTCCAAGTTTCTGTGCTTCTGCTGATCTGTTACTGCCCCCCATTATCAGACCATATGTGTGAACGTGATGATTCATAAGTTCTTTAAGAACTCCATAGGTTTGCATAGCAAGCTCTCGAGTAGGAGAGAGAATAATAACACCCGTTCCTAAAAGATACATCAGAAAAGTTATAACTCATCCAATCCCCCTCCTAACCGTGTCCCTAAACGGCAGCGCCACAGCAAAATTCAACTGTGAAATACAGAGTCTTACCATTTCTAGGCATGAATTTCAGCTTATAGATGAGCTCTACTGCAGGAATAAGGAACGCAAGTGTTTTGCCACTGCCTGTTTTTGCAGCTGCTAAAATATCCCTGTATGCAGCAAAGTTAGAAAAAGCAGCATTTAGTTGAGTGTACAGAGAAAAGAACAATCATATTTTGAACAATCATATGTTAAACAATGTAAAAACCTAAGGTGACTTAAAGGAAACCAGTACAGTTGGTACTAAGAGCTTGGTGGCAGATGTGGTCCATGGCAATTGGTCACTATGTCACTGGTGACAGTGTCTTTGAGACACACTGACAAGACCAGTGAAAACACACTTTCCAGCTTTCAAAGACAAATGCAAAGCAGTTCCCATTAGCTCACCGTAAGTATTTGTTCAAATGCAACACTTATATACTTTGTTAACCTGTAATACTGTCTATAAGCAAAATATACAAAATATATGAGAACATACTGAAAAAAACCCCAACCTCACAACAGTTTAGCTGCAGAAAAGTTACATTTAATATATTTAGCTTTCTAGCAAAATTTACACAACATCTGGGGTCAGTATCGTGATTAAAAAGCTGTACTTCTTACCTGCCTTCCAGAAGCGGCTTAATACTTTTATGCTGAATTTCAGTCATGTGTGTAAAACCCATGTCATTTATGCCTTTCAATGTATTCTCACTGACAACACCAGCCAGGGAAGTAAAAGAATTGTCTTCAAAAGCACCTGAAGCGAGTGGGGGAAATAAAAAATATTCAAACTTAATTTCTTCAATTTCATCTGTCCTCTGAGATTGTGCAGTTAAAACTGACCTAGATTTAAAAAATCAAAGGAATTTTCTGCAGCCCTGCAGAAAAGGACTTGGGGGTGTTGGTTGACGAGAAGCTTAACATGAGCCGGCAGTGTGCGCTTGCAGCCCAGAAAGCCAACCGCATCCTGGGCTGCATCAAAAGAAGCGTGACCAGCAGGTCGAAGGAGGTGATCCTGCCCCTCTACTCTGCTCTTGTGAGACCCCACTTGGAGTACTGCGTACAGTTCTGGTGTCCTCAACATAAAAAGGACATGGAGCTGTTGGAGCAAGTCCAGAGGAGGGCCACGAGGATGATAAGAGGGCTGGAGCACCTCCCATATGAAGACAGGCTGAGAGAGTTGGGGCTGTTCAGCCTGGAGAAGAGAAGGCTGCGTGGTGACCTCATAGCAGCCTTCCAGTATCTGAAGGGGGTCTACAAGGATGCTGGGGAGGGACTCTTCCTTAGGGACTGTAGTGGTAGGACAAGGGGTAATGGGTTCAAACTTAAACAGAGGAAGTTTAGATTAGATATAAGGAAGAAGTTCTTTACAGTGAGGGTGGTGAAGCACTGGAATGGGTTGCCCAGGGAGGTTGTGGATGCTCCGTCCCTGGCGGTGTTCAAGGCCAGGTGGGACAGAGCCTTGAGCCACGTGGTTTAGGTCAAGGTGTCCCTGCCCATGGCAGGCGGGTTGGAACTAGATGATCTTAAGGTCCTTTCCAACCCTTACTATTCTATGATTCTATGATTCTTATTCCCCTCTACCATAAAATCTGAAGACACTGACAAAATACTCTGTATTAATGAGTTCCTCAGACTATTACACAAAGCTGTTAAAAATGAACACAAATACACTGCTCCTCCATTGTGCTCTTCATTGACTTTTTGCTCTACAATTAAACGTGTATGTTTTAAAACAGATGTTAACTAGTAATTTTAAGAGTAATAGGAGTGTGTATACAATGCAGATTTTAAAGAACAGGAACTGAGGAACAGCTGTACAGTCGCCAGTGTCACACCACCTATACTCCAACACCTGACTTACAAAGCTAACCTGAAAACTGCAACTTGCTCTGGAAGAGACAGACCTTGGATTTTTGCACAGGTATGAAAAGCGAACACCAGATACCTGTTACACCTAGTGGTAAACTAGGCACTTCATCTTCCTCCCCCTCCTCCTCTTCCTTCTCTCCAGAATCCTGCTTTTCTTCATCTTCTACCTCGGCAGATCCATCTTCTTCAGTTCTTGCTTTTTTAGTTTCTGTATCTAGAGCATTGTTTTACAGAAAACAAGTCAGAGATATGAAAGACCTGTTCATCAAGTTGTTCCAGACAGTGAATTTCTTTGGTCTGTAAACCACGCACAAATGTCATGCTTTTTTCATGTGGTGGGAAGGGGTGGGAGACAGGGAGGCAAGGTTTCTATGGAACCTTCTGAGGCAGAGCACAAAAAAAATCCTAAATTCCTTCCACAATCCACTTCGCATAATAAAACAATGAAGCTTAATGTATATTCTATGACATTTTCTGTGGAAACAAGATAAATTATCCTTAAACTTAAGTTACAAAATCCTTTCCTATCTGTAACGCAGACATCAAGTTTCCGACTCAGTTTGTGCTCAGGACATGTGATATGTAATGTCTCTGTTCTAAGTACCTGAATCCTCAGAGCATGAAAGCACCTCTTTATATACACAACCATAGTAAGTGTCACAAAGATCAAGTACATCAGGAATAGAAGCTTCAAATATGTATGTGTGTATGTGTATCTATACATACACATGTATAAAAATATATACAAATTTAGCAATATTTATGGGAAGCAATTTTTTGGGCTAGTTGCCCAGTAGGTTTTAGTTTCATAATGTAGTTGCCATTCACAGATGTTGCCAAAGGTTGGATGCGTTGCTAAAAGGCCACACTGGCTGCACACCCAAGCACAGAAAGCACCACGAAATCTCTCAAAGCTTCACTTTCAAAGACACCATATATATTTGCTTAAAAACAAGCAAACCATCCATACTTCATGTTACACAGCACAATCCTACGCAACAATTAAATTGTTCACTATCGGTTTAGTATCTATTAAGAGTTCAAATATTACAATTGGAGTAAACCCCGTAATACTGAAAACCTCCAGGGCTTTAAAGCATACCCCATACCACCGCAAGGTCCTTCTCATTGCCCAGCCGACTGATCCTCTCTGACAGAGCGGAAAACGAAAGCAGGCGCTTTCGTGGGTCTCCACGCACAACTCAGCTCTGGGAGACAAGTTGTAGTCGTTAAGAAAACCCACCTTCCTCCACAGCAGCCGCTGCCGCTTTCCTCTTTTTCTTCTTCCTCTTCTTCTGCCCGCTGCGGGGGCCGGCTCCACCCGCGCCTTCCCCGCCTGCCGCCGCCGCCGCCGCGTCTGCCTCAGGGGCCGCCGCCGGTTCCTCCACCTCCTCCTCCTCCTCCTCCTCCTCCGGAGGGCCCTGCGATGCCGCCTCGCCTGCCGGAGGGACGTTTCGGAGGCAGAAAGGGTAAAAAAAGAAACACAAAGTCAGCGACGCCGCCGCAAGCGCTCAGCCGGGGGAGGCCCCGCACGGCCCTACCTGCCCCTTCGGCCGCCCGCAGCTTGAGGTTGCGCTGCCGCAGCTTCAGGTTGCGCTTGTGGATCTTCCTGCGGAGCAGCCGCATGGGCAGGCTGCTGGCGACCACCGGCGCCGACATCCCGCCACGCCGCTCCGCGTTCCCTTCACACGTGGAGACAGCAGCACTGCACTCACGCACCCCGCCGGAACACCCCGCGCCCGCGAGGCATGACGGGAGGCCCGCAGCGACCCCCGGCGGCACGGCGGGACAGCGCCTGCGGTCCCAGACACGGCCGGGAGGGGAATAGCTCGTGTGTTTTGCTCCTCCCCTGCGCCTCAGCCAGCGAGGGCGGAAAACGCCTCGTTTACCCTAAGGGTGGGAGTCGCCGTCGCCGCCACAGACACCCCCTGCCCCGCAGTACCGGTGGTGTTGCCTCTGCTCATGGTTACAGGTGTTTAACTGCAACGGGAGAAAGAAGCGCTCCCGGGCATCCGCCTGTGCGGTTCCAAATCTGGTACCTTCGGGAGAGGTGGTTTTGAGGACACCGTGTGTGTCCTCTTGTGTGCTGGCCAGAGGGGCTGGGGACACCGCTGTGTGCCCCACCGTGCAGGCCCCAGACTGTAGGCATTAGCTGAGAGTGGTGATCCCCACTGCTGTTGGCTCCGCTGGCATCCACTGGGGATGCAGCATGTTGCGGTGCAAACTTTCATGCTGATTTCATGAAAACTGGTGAAACTTTCAGGCTTGCAGAATCCCCAGCACCAACCCTGGGGATGAAGTTCACAGCCATGCCTTCAGTGATGTCCTGCATCTTTGGTAGTCACCTGGTCTGCTGTCTGTTCCTCCTGATAGGTGCAAAGAACATGGAAATCCCCTGGATATTCACCAGCCTGGCAGTGCTAGTGAGTGGGCCAAATCCAGGGCGCCGTCATTTCCAGGGCACAGTTTCTTGGAGCTCTATTAGGTAGTGCTTTCCAGATGGCCAGATGGAGCTCCCCACTGCACCTCGATTCCAGTGACAGGCAGCATGACCTTTCATTCTAGGGTCCTCCTGCTGTTTGGCTTCGCATCCTCTTCCAAAGTGTGATTCCTGCGGGCTGGAGTGCAGAATGCCTCGCCCTTCATAACCAACTTGACCAGCAGATGGCACGAACAGTACAGGAGTTTACAGCAGATCGCTTTGCTACCTTAAACCAATAACCACCGTGTTCTTAGGAATCGTACGACTACAAATTGTGTCTCAGCCTTTGACACCTTGCTGTAACGCAAAATTAACTGCAGAACTGTTACTATATTAATTTCAAAGTGTTAATTGCATCATTCAGAGATTCAGAGCAGCCCTGCGGAGAAGGACTTGGGGGTGTTGGTTGATGAGAAACTTAACATGAGCCAGCTTCAGTGTGTACTTGCAGCCCAGAAAGCCAACCATATCCTGGGCTGCATCAAAAGAATTGTGACCAGCAGGTCGAAGGAGGTGATCCTGCCCCTCTACTCTGCTCTCATGAGACCTCACTTGGAGTATTGTGTACAGTTCTGGTGTCCTCAACATAAAAAGGACATGGAGCTGTTGGAGCAAGTCTAGAGGAGGGCCACGAGGATGATAAGAGGGCTGGAGCACCTCCCATATGAAGACAAGCTGAGAAAGTTGGGGCTGTTCAGCCTGGAGAAGAGAAGGCTGCGTGGAGACCTCATAGCAGCCTTCCAGTATCTGAAGGGGGCCTATAAGGATGCTGGGGAGGGTCTCTTCCTTAGGGACTGTAGTGGTAGGACAAGGGGTAACGGGTTCAAACTTAAAAAGAGGAAGTTTAGGTTAGATATAAGGAAGAAGTTCTTTACAGTGAGGGTGGTGAGGCACTGGAATGGATTGCCCAAGGAAATTGTGAATGCTCCATCCCTGGCAGTGTTCAACGCCAGGTTGGACAGAGCCTTGGGTGACATGGGTTAATGTGTGGTGTCCCTGCCTATGGCAGGAGGATTTGAACTAGATGATCTTAAGGTCCTTTCCAACCCTAACTGTTCTATGATTCTGTGATTCTATAATATATATATGTTTAAAGCAACTGCTATTAGAGATTAAATAAGTAATTTTTCACCATCTCTAATTGTTTTCTTGCAGAATATGAACCACATTATCTTGACCAGACTTTCATAGACTGGATAACAGGTCTGGCTGCTGGCTTATTAATTTGTGAGGATAGCTGCCATCTCCGTCTGCTGTGTTTGGAAATACACTGAACCATCCTCAGCAAGAAAGGCTTGTGGTACAAAACTCCAGGGGAACTCTGTACAAGGCTGAATTTCAAGCAAGTAAAAGTTCCTTACCCACCTCAGTATAATTTAGGTTCTGGACATATTTTCTTCCTGGCTACCTTATATTGTGTCTGCAGAATATGTTTTCAGGTATATATGGGTTTGCTCTTCCTAGTCCGTACTGATTTATAAGTATGTGACTGTGTTTATTACTGGATCCAGATTTCACCTACATGGGGCTCTTTTCTGGAATATGGTCTTTGTGCAGATAAAGTGAATTAAAAATCTGGGACTGACACTAATACTTACACTGAGGAAGAAGAAAATTGTGTCGTTCAGGCATATTTGTATCTTAACTACGCATATTTGTATTTTAACCAGTAGTCCAGTGCCAGGATCATCACTATTTTGCTTTCAATCACGTCTTCACACCTCCAGCTCTGCCAAGAATTAGGACCTGGAAACCCTGGTCAGATAAATCACTAAATAAAGAACTCACCTCAGTGTCTATGTTAGGTCCTGGCTGACTTGGCAAGTCTTCATGAAATTGCATTAGTGTGGCATGAGGCCCAGATTGATAAACTGTCCTGAGAAGTTATGTTAGATCCCACAGAGCAGAATATATTGCCTATGTCAGTTGGCTGTTAGCAGCATGGCGCACAAGGAAAACTTTGTTGCGTTTGTAGATAAATTATGATCTTGCATCTGTATAAACAGGTGTCATGGCATTATGTATAGGAATTCAGAAATTAAAGATTTCATTAAGTGGCACAGTATCATGCTCCAATATTGCTTTACCTCAATTCTTGTAAAAGATATTGCTTAGAGTTAGCAGAGAAGTGTGCTGTTCTGAAAATTTCAAAACATGTTTTATGAGCTTCTTTCTTTTTGTCTTTGTTTCTTCTTCCAGCTGCAATTATGGAAAGTCAGAAAAAAAGAAGACTCAAAAGACAATAATGATAATTCTATTATGACAGGTCTAGACAGTAGTTTAAACCACTAACTCATGTTAATAGTTTTTTCTCTGAAATTTGGCATTTCTTAGATATCATATGAATTCCCTCTGGTACATGGCTCATTTCTGTCCAATAGATGCATTCCTAATTACTAAGGCAATCGTTACTAACAATAGGATTTTCTCAAATGGTTATTGAATTATTGCCAAAATGTCTCAAATTTTCTACACATGATCTTGCAGGAAGGTATGTAGATGTTTTGGATTAGCAAAGCCTTTATAGAGCTGAATAAGTCCATATCAGACACTCTGAATTTATCTCTGAAGATTAATGTCAGTATTTTATCTCCAAAGACAATTCATCCTTAAAGCCAAATTCAGAATCTTTGCTTCTACTTACCATTAGCTAACTTCTGTTGATTAACAGTGTAACACAAAAATAGTTGTTGATTTCAGTTGTATCATTTCAGGTAGATGGTGATAATTTATACAAAAGGTTTTAAAATCCCGTACAGAAAAGATCATGAAACAAAAGTGTGTAGTCATTTTGGATACTTGAGTTGTGGTGCAGAGTGGAATGAAGACAGACAGGTTTTATTTTCAGAAAGCAGAATCTCTGAAAAAGTGCTTTTTTGATGTCTACGTTGAACATGAAAAGCCACCACTGATGTAATTTATAAACCTCTGCACCATTAAGCTAAAAGTTTTGAACTAGAAAATTAGAGATTTTATTGCTTACAGCCACAAACTGGAAAAACTTTCAGATCTGTCTTTTAATTTTTATCAGATTATCATTTTCCCTGTTAGATCAAATTTATCTGTCAGACAGTAATAAGTTTTGGATAGGGACTTAATTTAAATTCTAGTGTCAGATACCACTTTTTTTTCAAATGTGTCTAACTTACATAAGAAAAAATCTGTATAAATATGCAAGTGATGGATACAAAAGTATCTATCTGCAGAAATGGTCTAGTGTGAGGTGTCCCTGCCCATGGCAGGGTGTTAGAGCTAGATGATCTTAAGGTCCTTTCCAACCCTAATAATTTTATGATTCTACAAAATAATCGTTTTTCCAGTTTAATTGACACATATAATTCTGAAATCTGGACTTTGGCAGAGAAAAGTTACCCACACCTGAACTGATGTAAACAGTATAGATACAGATATATCCAGATATATCACATAAGGAATAGATGGCTCGATTTACAGA
This sequence comes from Strigops habroptila, assembly GCF_004027225.2. Taxonomy (NCBI): domain Eukaryota; kingdom Metazoa; phylum Chordata; class Aves; order Psittaciformes; family Psittacidae; genus Strigops; species Strigops habroptila. Next base: position 51,561,007 of record NC_044281.2, on the reverse strand, counting down.
GCATGTTATTGTTAATGGGAGTTAGAAGTTGCTGGTGCAAATCGTATCTCCATAGGGATATCATTGCATATCATTGAATCTGTGAGGAAACTTAAGTATAGCTTTGAGTTTAAGGCAAGGAGAGTAAGATATCTGTGTTTGAAAAAAGCAAACTAGGCTATCATAATCACCAAGGATTTTTTTTTCTTTAATTTTTGTTATTTTTTTGTTTAATACTGCTTTCAAATAATGTATCCCTTGTCATATGGAGGTATTGTCTCAGTTATAAGTGGCATCATCAACACTTTGTATATACAGCTGGATCCAAATCGCATTTTTTTAGGAAATTTTTTTAGGATATTTCTCATTTATCCATTTACCCCACTTTTTTACACCTCTCTGCAGAGCTTAGTGTGGTTGATCATGAAATCCTTATGTGTCACATGAGCTGGATGGCAGGGGTCCATGTTACTGTAGTAGTCTGGGCTCTTCCTGGAGTGATGCATTCAACAGGCAGTGATGATGAGCTGCATGCCTACCCCACTTGATCCTTAATGGCTGGAAACCCACAAAATTAATTTCCTTATGTCATTTTCTAGCAATGGAATACAACCACATTGGCAGCTGTACTCAGAGGCTAGCAATTTACAGATAGTACCTGTCTGTCAGTAGTCATTACCATCTATGTAACTACAGCTAGATTATGTGATGTTATGACAAAAAAATCCTCAGTATTTAGGAGATGCCACGTGGTATGAAATGCTGTAGTTCTTCCATGCAAGAAGAGGAATTATGCATTGCTTTGCCACAGAAGCTTGTGCTAAGATCAGTATTTTGGTCCTCATCTCCAAAATATATCATCACTAGGGCCCAGTTTATCCAAAATATTGCTTAAATCTCTCTGAAATTAAGAAGACAGTGCACTCATAGAATCACAGAGTCATTGAGGTTGCAAGGCACATCTGGAGATTGCCTAGTCCAATTCCCCTGCTCAAGAAGGGTCAACTACAGCAGGTTGCTCAGGACCCTGACCACTCAAATTTTGAGTGTCTCCAAGGATGGAGGCTCACAGAAGACTCCGTCTTCTTTACTCCCTCCCATCAGGTATTGATACACATTGAACCTGCTCTTCTCCAGGCTGAACAGTCTCAGCTTTCTTGGTTTCTCCTTGTATGCCAGATGCTCCAATCACTTTACCGTTTTTGTGGCCATTTGCTGAACTCACGCTGGTATATCCATGTCCCTATAGTGGGGAGCCCAGGGCTGGACACAGTACTCCACATGTGTCTCACCAGCGTTGAGTAGAGGGGAAGCTCACCTCCCTTTTGTTTGTCACAGTGGGACTTCCTGTTATAACTGTGTAGCTATTTTTGTTAAGAAACTTTGGCATTTCCAAGAAAAATAAAATAATTTGATATTTAACACCTACACACTGCAAACAATAAAATCCTCTGGGAAAACAAGGTGCTATACCCGTTTTCATCCTCACAGAGGCAATGAGAGAGCAAATACTACATAATACAAGAGCAGTGCACAATTTGTAATGTACTACTGGCAGGCAGGAGAGTACCATGAGGATAACTGTAGTGTAGAAGTACGCATGGCACACAGGTGAGTAGTTTAGATTCTTTTTTATTTTATCAATGCGGAACAAATTGCTTCTGACATTTGTAACTTAAACTTACAAAATATTTTTTGTAGACTCAGAAACTACTTTTCTGAATTGGGTGAAATAATAATCAAACATTTTCTGTTCTATTTTAAGAGGCTGTTTACAGCTGTTTGTTTCAGCTATTTCACCATCCCTTGTAAGAGTTGAAAAACAGCCTGTTTTGCACATGATAGTAAGATACAGTCATTTTTGTTCAGATAGGATTTAAATTCACAATATTATTTCTTAACATACTAAGATCTTTTTAAAAATATTTTCCTGTTTCTAAAAAAACTTAGTAAAACTTTTTCAAAGTACTGCAAAGGCTGCAAGTAGGATCAAGTAATTAATTAACAGATTAATCAAACTGCAGGTGTAGCAGCTAGCTTATAACTGACAGGTTCATAATCTTTAAAATAATAGTTTTCTTAGGCATAAAAAGCTTTCCTGTTACAGTGCCCTCATTAATTTCAGGAATCCTAGTAAATATACTACTGTCACCTTTTCAGGAGTGTGTCTTTATATTGCTTATCATTTACATGCCTTCCTTTGAAATAGCTCTGTTCAAATAATATAAAGTCACAATTAAACTCAAAGAGAGTATGATATCTGAGACAGTAAATGAAATATATAGGGTCTACTAAAATTCTTTGCAGCTATTTTGAAGATAAAATTTGAAGGGGAGGAATAGAGCTTTGGACATTCTGGGTGCATGGCAGCCGGATGGGATGGATCAGTGGCATTTTGTGGATGGAATGAACACAAGATGTCACCCTAGCTGTGAGAGAGCTCAAACACAAAAATGCCATTAGTTGAAGAGTTGAAGAGGAAAGAGAATGAAGTATTGAGGTTACTTTTTTTTACTTTTTATTTTAAGTTATCCATCACATCTGTTCCTTCATTTACCGTGTTACACTGTTTCACCACAAAAAGCACCTTCCTGAGTATTTCTGATTCAATTCTATTGTGCCATTTATGTTTTGGTTTTTGTTTGTTTGTTTTTAATTGTTTTAAAGCTGGTTCCTGAAATTTGAAGTCAGATTTTACTTCCTTGAATAGCAGCCCTATGTTTCTTATACTGTTAGTGAAAAAGATGGTGGAGAACAGAGTGCAATATTTTTCTGAGTTTTCTTCAGTCTCATTCATTTTCATACCTTTACCTGGAAGACTAAAAGCTTATATAAGCATGCAGTGGCAACTGCTCACCCCTCCCTTTCCTGGTGTTATTAGTATGCTTCTACATCCATAGTTGTACACTACTTTTCTGATTTACATAATTCTGCATGTCCGGTGTAAGCTGCTCTTACTTTTAAGACCTGTTTAGGTTGCCACTTAAAGGAGTTTAAGTATTCTCAAGAATGAGAATGTTTAATACTTAGTCTGTTATGTAATATTGCTTTTTCTGATTGAAGCTCAGTGGGAGCTTGAACAGTTCCTTCTTCCCCTGTAAGAGGACGCTCAGTAGCTTGTATTGGTCTCTGAGCTATTGCAGTTCAAGCCTTTATAAACTGTGTCAAGCTGTGATAGTTATAATTATTGCACATGTTGGCTTAACCTATATAGTGTAGTCACATGCATTAGCATTTCCAACTTCACTTGTCTGTCCTTTATTATCAGTGACATTTTCCCTTAAAGGTTCAGAGCAAGCATGACTTTATGATCAACTGTAAGCTTTAACTAAACCAACTTTTGCCCAAGGATGACTGTTTTTGAAGAAACCAGGAGATGGCAGTCTTTCTTAATCCATCAGAGCTAAATTCTACTGGCGATCACAATTTCTGTTCTTGTGCGCCGGAATAGGCAAAATTTTAAAATGAAGGAAGAGCCTCATTTCTTCTCTTGTTGGCACAGCAAGCCATTGTATGCTTAGCCCCTCTGGTATCTTCCAGAGCCTTTTCTTTCAGGTGTCGGATCTTGAACAATCACAGAAATCCAGGAAAATTTGTGGTCTTCCCAGTCTTTGGATTGGCTTTAGTGCAATTTTCTTACGTGGCTGTTTCAACATACCTGAAGTACAGTTTTCTCTTCTCTTGTAATATATAGATGTCAAGGACTAGCCAGCCTTCCTAAAACTGTGTACTTCATCTGAAGACAAGCTATTTCAGAGAAAACTACCTTAGAAACAAAACACAATTCACTGTATGACGTAGTCTCTCTCTGTTGTTTTGCTTCTTAATGTATCTGTCACCATTCTTGAACAACTCCGAGCCTCCACAACTCAGAGCCTCTTCCAAATGTCCAGTTATATTATCAGTCATCATACTTGTCAATATTATAAAGGAAAGGTTTTTGTTTTTTTAGGTTAGTGATGACAGACCACTATGTCATGTTTGTGTGTAAAGGTCATCAACCTTTCTTGTGCAGCTCACCACGTTCAGTTTGATGCACGTTACTCAATGTCTTGCCACTGTTTTCCTGAGCATTCATGCCTGTAGACATTCTGCAGATGACTGGTTTTCACAGCAGAATTCTGTATTTAACTTCATGCAGGAATATGAGCTGTTCTCATCTAGCAGAAAGCAAATTCTGTTGGACTTGTATGCCAGGATTCTGCAGGTGAGAATTGTGTACATGGTAAAGAGTATCCAGACATAGGTTTGCAATATGGATACACTGAGAATGCAAAACTTCTTGGTGTGATGAAATATATATTGATATATTTCCTGATATACAAAGGACATTGAATATAACATCCAAAGTTTGTTATTTTGTCTGCTTCACAAAATCTCAGAAACAATTCCCAGATAATTATAATGGTATTTACCTTAGCTGTGTATATGAAGTTTCAGTTGCTATGCAGCATCATAATACAAGCCTCCAAAAGCTATCTTAAACATTTAGCTTGAACTTAATCATCTGCCAAAATGTTTAAAGCCATAATATCTCATTGATAATTATTAATTCATTGAGTAGTACAAGGAGAGATGTTCTGTCTTTACTTACATAATGGTGAAACACATTTACCAAGCATGCAACAGCATATCAGATATTGGAATTTTCTTGAAGGTAATTACTAGAGCCTTATTAGAGGATACGTATTAGTAAAGGAAGGAAGCATTTAGTGATTGAAGCCGTGTTCAGCCATGGGTACAGTCTAGTTTCTACACTCCCCCATACTCTGGCAGCTTAAAACATTCTCATGGAAATTGGCAGGTGTAAAGAAATGACATTAATAATATAACCAAAATTATTTCAGAGTGTCAGTTATGGGACTGAGACACAGAAGGTACATGTGGAGCTTCTATCTATCTCTGCCACAGACATCCTGCATGATTTAAATAAATCATTCTCATATTCCTGCTATCTAATTATGGACATTAGCATTGTTCTGCATTAAAAGTGCTCACATCAAGAAGCAGTTCAAATATCACATGAGCTCCATACTGGTGTCTCTCTTTATGAGCTGTTGGGAGTACAGGGTGAATAGGTCTTAAGTGCAGTTTTAGAAATAGTGCTGTATGTTTATGTGGGTTTGTAGGCTTTAAGTATTACCTGGTTGAGCTGAAATGCTGTACTTAGAGGGTTCCTCACACCCTTTTTTATAGAGTTCAGTAATTACTATTACTTATCCATGTTAATAATTGCTCTTTGATCCAGGGAATCAAAGCTCCTGATTACTGTCAGAGAGAGGGTCTGCGCTAGAGCTGTTCCTGCGTCCTTCTTGTGAACCATTGGTCTCTCAGAGCCTGTCCTCCCTCAGCCCAAAAAGGCATCAGGGCATTCTGGTGTTCAGCTTGCTTTGCAGCAGTTTTTGTGCCTCTGCCTTCATTCCTCTTTTGGAGGGAATGGAGGGAAAAAGAGTGGGTTTTTTAAGTAAGACTGAGTGAAATGGAAAGTTTTTTCTTTTGTTCTAGTCTCAAAATGACATTGCTTCTATATAATGCCCATCCTTTGGATTAATAGTGTGTTTTACCCTTTCTCATCCATGTACATAAGGAATGAAGATAACCAAAAACAAAGAAAAGGAGGAAGGAAATCAGTATAGGTAATCAGTATAGTATATCTCTCCAGGCAGAGAACAAATGTACTCACTGTATATTAGTATGAAGAGGGCAATTTGGGGCTTTAAATGAGGCCTGAATTGCTTCAACCTTGAATGGCAAAATGCACTAATCTGTAATTATGTCATTTCACAAAAGAAAACAAGAAAATCAAGAGATTTAGATGGCAAAATGCCAAGCAGAGAAGCAAACAAACAAATCCTGAGATAGGAGCAGCCTCACGCTCACAGGCCGGTGTCCTCGTGGGGGGCTTCAACCATCCTGATATCTGTTGGAGGGACAGTATGGCCCGGCACAAGCAATCCAGGAGGTTCCTTGGTTGTGTGGAAGACAACTTCCTCCTGCAAGTGATAGAGGAGCCGACAAGGAGAGGTACCATGCTGGACCTTGTGCTCACCAACAGGGAGGTACTGGTTGGAAATGTGATGCTCCAGGGCAGCCTTGGCTGCAGCGATCATGAGATGGTAGAGTTTGAGATCCTCAGGACAGTGAAAAGAGCGTGCGAACTTCAAGAGAGCAGATTCTGGCCTCTTCAGGAACCTGCTTAGAAAGGTTCCATGGGATATAGTCCTAGAGGGCAGGGGGGCCCAAGACTGCTGGTAGATATTCAAGGATCACCTGCTACGAGCTCGGGAGTGTTGCATCCCAACTAGAAGGAAGTGTGGCAGGAGGGCCAGGAGACCTCCATGGATGGATAAGGAGCTGCTGAGGAAACTTAGAGGGAAAAAAAGAAGCTTATAAAAGGTGGAAGCAAGGACAGGCAGCCTGGGAAGAATACAGGAATGTTGTCCGGGAAGCTAGGGACCAGGTTAGGAAAGCTAAGGCCCAGTTAGAATTAAATCTGGCAAGGGATGTGAAAGATAACAGGAAGGGCTTCCATAGATACGTAGCAAATAAAAGACAGACTAGGGACAATGTGGGCCCTCTCCGGAAGCTAGCAGGAGAACTGGCTACCCTGGATTTGGAGAAGGCTAAGGTTCTTAATGACTTCTTTGCCTCAGTCTTCACTAGCAAATGCTCTGACCACACCACCCAAGTCCTGGAAGGCAGATGCAGGGACTGTGAGAATGAAGAGCTTAGGCCCACTGTAGGAGAGGATCAGCTTCGAGACCATCTTGAGAGCAACTTGACCATCTTGAGAATCTTGTGCACAACTCCATGGGACCTGATGAAATCCATCCACGGGTCCTGAAGAAGCTGGGGAATGAAGTTGCTAAGCCACTGTCCATCATATTTGAAAAATCATGGCAGTCAGGTGAAGTTCCTGATGACTGGACGAAGAGTAATATAACCCCCATTTTGAAGAAGGGGAAGGTGGAAGACCCGGGAAACTACAGACGAGTCAGCCTCACCTCTGTGCCTGGCAAAATCTTGGAGCAGATTCACCTGGAAGGCATGCTAAGGCGCATGCAAAACAACGAGGTGGTTGGTGACAGCCAACATGGCTTCACTAAGGGGAAATCCTGTCTGGCCAGTTTGGTGGCCTTCTATGATTTGGCTACGGAACTGATGGGCAGCAGCAGAGCAGTTGACGTCATCTACCTGGACTTGTGCAAAGCGTTTGACACTGTCCCGCACAACATCCTTGTCTCTAAATTGGAAAGACATCAATTTGATAGATGGACCACTGTCGTGGTTTGAGCCCAGCCGGTAACTCAGAGCCACACAGCTGCTCGCTCACTCCCCCCCTTCCTCCCCCCGCTCCCGGAGGGATGGGGAGGAGAATCGGAAGAATGTAACTTCCACGGGTTGAAATAAGAGCAGTCCCGCAACTAAGGTATAATACAAAACCACTACTGCTACCACCAATGAGAATAATGATTAGTGAAATAACAAGGGGAGAGGATACAATTGCTCACCACCCGCCGACCGATACCCAGCCCGACCCGAGCAGTGATCTGGGCCTTCCGGGTAACTCCCCCTGGTTTATATACTGGGCATGACGTGCTGTGGTATGGAATACCCCTTTGGCTAGTTTGGGTCAGGTGTCCTGTCTCTGCTTCCTCCTGGCTTCCCCTCCTCCCTGGCAAAGCATGAGACTGAGAAAGTCCTTGGTTGGAATAAACATTACTTAGCAACAACTAAAAACATCAGTGTTATCAGCGTTGTTCCCAGGCTGAAAGTTAAAAAACACAGCACTGCACCAGCTACTAAGAAGGAGAAAAATGACTGCTATAGCTGAACCCAGGACAGTATCCACCCCTTATTCCATACCATTCATGTCATGCTCAGATCCCACATCTCTCAGCACACCATCACCCCTGTCCCATATATACACATATATATACACCCACACCCACACACAGAGAAAGATATCATTCCCTAGTCCATGGACCAATCCCTGTAAAATTGCTGAACTCATCCAGTCCATGATGTCAGGCTCCATCTCTTGTAATAGTCTTTCAGGGCAGGAGGGACGGTACATAGTGTTGGGTTGTTGCCTGCTGATGATACCGCCAAACTCGTCTGGTCACTGCTGAGCTCGTCTGGTTTCCTCAAAATTCGTTCTTTGTTGAGGTGGTGATCGGAGGGAAGTCAGGGTCAATTGCTGGCGACCTGAAGATATCTAGCTGGTGGGCTATAAAAGTGTTATAGAGCAGGCAACAGCGTACAATTGAGTTCATTGGCTGTTTTCCGCCAAAATCAAATCCCCTTGAGGTACACATCGGACTTCCCCATCTTCCCACATTACCCACCAAGTATATCCAGGTCCCTGAGCAAAAGCAACCCCACGAGTGGGTTTGCCTTTACCTGAAGCAGGAATAACCCAGACTGTCTTCCCCAACAAATTCTTTATGTGCACCACAGGAACTTTATCCCCCTCTACAGTACGTAAAAGTTCTGATTGGGCTGGGCCAGCCCTGTTGGCAGATCCTCTACTGTTGACCAACCAGGTGGCTTTTGGTAAATGTGTATCCCAGTGTTTGAAAGTCCCACCACCCATTGCTCTCAGTGTAGTTTTTAACAGCCCATTGTACCGTTCGATTTTCCCAGAGGCTGGTGCATGGTAGGGGATGTGATATACCCACTCAATGCCATGCTCTTTGGCCCAAGTGTCTATGAGGTTGTTCCGGAAATGAGTCCCATTGTCTGACTCAATTCTCTCTGGGGTGCCGTGTCGCCACAAGACTTGTTTCTCAAGGCCCAGGATAGTGTTCCAGGCAGTGGCGTGGGACACAGCGTATGTTTCCAGCCAGCCGGTGGTTGCTTCCACCATGGTAAGCACATAGCGCTTGCCTTGGCGGGTTGGTGGGAGTGTGATATAGTCAATCTGCCAGGCCTCCCCATACTTGTACTTCAGCCATCGTCCTCCATACCAGAGAGGCTTTAACCGCTTGGCTTGCTTAATTGCAGCACATGTTTCACATTCGTGAATAACCTGGGCAATAGTGTCCATCGTTAAGTCCACCCCTCAATCACGAGCCCATCTATATGTTGCATCTCTGCCTTGATGGCCTGAGGTGTCATGGGCCCACCGGGCTAAAAATAATTCACCCTTATGTTGCCAATCCAAGTCCATCTGAGCCACTTTAATCTTAGCAGCTTTATCCACTTGCTGGTTATTCTGATGTTCCTCAGTGGCCCGACTCTTGGGTACATGAGCATCTACGTGGCGTACCTTCACCACCAGGTTCTGCACCCGAGCAGCGATATCTTGCCACAGTGCAGCAGCCCATATGGGTTTACTTCTGCATTGCTAGTTGCTCTGCTTCTGTTGCTGCAACCACCCCCACAGGGCATTTGCCACCATCCATGAGTCAGTGTAGAGATAAAGCACTGGCCATTTTTCTCATTCAGCAATGTCCAAGGCCAGCTGGATGGCTTTCACCTTTGCAAACTGACTCGATTCACCCTCTCCCTCAGTTTCTGCAACTTGTGGCAGGGGACTCCACACAGCTGCCTTCCATCTCCGATGCTTTCCCACAATACGGCAGGACCCATCAGTAAACAAGGCATATTGCTTTTCACTCTCTGACAGTTCATTATATGGTGGGGCCTCTTCAGCACGCGTCACCTCCTCTTCTGGTGACATCCCAAAATCTTTGCCCTCTGGCCAGTCCATGATGACTTCTAGAATTCCTGGATGACTGGGATTTCCTATTCGAGCTCGTTGTGTAATTAGTGCGGCCCACTTACTCCATGTAGCATCAGTTGCATGATGTGTAGAGGAGACCCTGCCTTTGAACATCCAGCCTAGCACATGCAACCGGGGTGCCAGGAGGAGCTGCACTTCAGTTCCGATCACTTCTGAGGCAGCTCGAACCCCTTCATAGGCTGCCAGTATCTCTTTTTCAGTGAGAGTATAGCTGGCCTCAGATCCTTTATATCCCCGACTCCAAAAGCCAAGGGGTCAACCTTGAGTCTCCCCTGGAGCTTTCTGCCAGAGGCTCCAGGTAGGACCATTCTCCCCAGCTGCGGTATAGAGCACATTTTTCACATCTGGCCCGGCCCGGACTGGTCCAAGAGCTACTGCATGAACTATTTCTCGCTTAATTTGTTCAAAGGCTTGTTGTTGCTCAGGACCCCATTTGAAATCATTCTTCTTCCAGGTCACGTGGTAGAGAGGGCTTACAATCAGACTGTAATTTGGGATGTGCATTCTCCAGAACCCCACAACACCTAAGAAAGCTTGTGTTTCTTTCTTGTTAGTTGGTGGAGACGTTGCTGTTATCTTGTTGATCACGTCTGTGGGGATCTGGCGGCGTCCATCTTGCCATTTTATTCCCAAAAATTGAATCTCCTGTGCAGGTCCCTTGACCTTATTCCATTTTATGGCAAAACCGGCCTTCAGCAGGATTTGGATTATCTTCCTCCTTTTCTCAAAAACTTCTTCTGCTGTATCACCCCACACGATGATGTCATCAATGTATTGCAGGTGTTCTGGAGCTTGCCCCTGTTCCAGTGCAGTCTGGATCAATCCATGGCAGATGGTAGGGCTGTGTTTCCACCCCTGGGGCAGTCGGTTCCAAGTGTACTGGACGCCCCTCCAAGTGAAAGCAAACTGTGGCCTGCATTCTGCTGCCAAAGGGATTGAGAAAAATGCATTGGCAATGTCAATTGTGGCATACCACTTGGCTGCCTTTGACTCCAGTTCATACTGAAGTTCTAGCATGTCCGGTACGGCAGCACTCAATGGTGGTGTGACTTCGTTCAGGCCACAATAGTCTACTGTTAATCTCCACTCTCCATTAGACTTTTGCACTGGCCATATGGGGCTATTAAAGGGTGAGCGGGTCCTGCTGATCACTCCTTGGCTCTCCAGTCTGCGGATCAGCTTATGGATGGGAATCAAGGAGTCTCGGTTGGTGCGATATTGCCGCCGGTGAACCGTTGTGGTCGCAATTGGCACTTGTTCTTCGACCTTCAGCAACCCCACAACAGAAGGATCCTCTGAGAGACCGGGTAAGGTGGACAGCTGCTTAATTTCCTCTGTCTCCAAGGCAGCGATACCAAAAGCCCGTCTATACCCTTTTGGGTCTTTGAAGTACCCTCTCCTGAGATAGTCTATGCCAAGGATGCATGGAGCCCCTGGACCAGTTACAATGGGGTGCTTTTGCCACTTCTCCCAGTCAGGCTGATTTCAGCTTCCAGCATAGTTAACGCTTGGGATCCTCCTGTCACTCCAGAAATAGAAATGGGTTTCACCCCTTGATACCTTGATGGCATCAGAGTACACTGTGCACCGGTATCTACTAGAGCCTTATACTTCTGTGGGACTGATGTGCCAGGCCATCTGATCCACACAGTCCAGTAAACCTGATTATCTCTCTCCTCCACCTGGCTGGAGGCAGGGCCCCTCTAATAGTGATCACAAAATTCTCCACTTCTGTCTTGTAGAAAGGGATTAGTATTCCTTATCACAGGAGCTGGAGTAAAATCAGCTCTTTCACTCCATCTGGGAAACTGCTCACCAGAGACTGGAGCAGCAGCTTTCCTGGGAGGATCATCCTTGACTGTTGTTCTCCTCTTCAGTTCATGCACCCGTTGCTCCAGAGCTGAAGTATGTTTTCCATCCCACTTTCTCATGTCTTCTCCGTGATCCCGCAGGTAAAACCATAGGGTGGCCCGTGGCGTGTACCTCCTATATTTTCTTTCTCGAGCAGTAGGGCGCCTTCTGTTAATAGCTGAGACATGGGTTGGTACGCGTGGGGAGCTGGATAGATCCGATAAATCGTCTCTCAATTGTTTGAACTCCTGGGACAGTTTTTCCACAGCTGAAATGATGGAAGGTGTGAGATTGTCTTCGAACTCTCGGAGTTGATGAATCAGGCAATCCACTGTTGGTGATATTCCGTCATTCCAGGTCATTGATGCCAATGTGTGGGCATATGATGATGGCACACTCCGTGTAAGTTTCCGCCACATGGGTCATGTACATTCGACTTCATCTGGATCTACGGATGTGTTCCTGGCATCCAGCCTATGATAGATCATCTCTATAATGGCTGATTCCCTCAGGGACTGGATGCCTTTCTCTATCGTGGTCCAGTTGGCTGGGCGACTCGTAATATCATCTTTGTAGGGAAACCTTTCCTTCACAGCTGCCAGGAGCCGCCTCCAAAGGCTGAGGGCTCGCTTCTCTCTTGCAATCGCTTTGTCAATTCCTCCTTCCTTAGCAAGTGATCCCAACTGCTTGGCTTCCCTACCTTCTAGTTCGTGACCGTCGGCCCCATTGTCCCAGCATCGGAGCAAGCAGGTGACAATGTGCTCCCCTGGAAGACGGGTGAAATCTTTTCGCATATTCCGCAGTTCGGTTGAGGTCCGGGGTCGAGAAGTGACCTCTTCTTCTTCTTCCTCTTCCTCTGACCCACGTAGTAGTAACTCTTGTTCAGATGCTGTTGCATGTAGTAATGGCATTGGGTCTTCATCTTTCTTCACTTCGCGGGTTGCTCTTTGTGCCTCTCGTCTGCTTTTGCTTACAGGGGCAACAGACATTGTCACAAACTGGACATTTGGTTTAGCTGCAGTGTTTGTCACTGTGGTTGGAGTGGCTGCAGTGTCTGCCACTAGGATTGGAGTGGTTGCAATGTCTATTGCTGGGATTGGTGCAGCTGTTGTGCTTGGGAGTTGAGTAACACCAACAGCTGCATTGTCTGTTGCTGTTGGGGTTTGAGTAGCTACTGTGCATGTCACTGGGGTTGGTGTAGCTGCGGTGCTTGAAGTAGCCATATTGTCTGTTGTTGTCGGGGTTTGAGTAGCTACTGTGCTTGTCACTGGGGTTGGTGTGGCTGCGGTGCTTGGAGTAGCCACATTGTCTGTTGTTGTCGGGGTTTGAGTAGCTGTTGTGCTTGTCACTGGGGTTGGTGTAGCTGCTGTATTTGAAGTTGGAGTAGTTGCATTGTCTGTTGTGGTCAGGGTTTGAGTAGCTGTTGTGCTTGTCACTGGGGTTGATGTAGCTGCTGTACTTGGAGTAGCTGTGTTGACTGTTGTGGTCAGGGTCTGAGTAGCTGCTGTGCTTGTGGTTGGCATAGCTGCATTGTCTGTTGCTTTGCCATCAGATCCAGAGACATTTTTTTCCCTTTGAAGGTGCTGGATAGTGTTGAGCAAGGGCTCTGTAGGCGTAGGCCAAGCCCCAGCACGTTGCCATGATTTGTCCCTCTCTGATATAACCAGGACGACAGCACACCTCGTTTAAGTGTTTTACTAGTTTTTCCGGATGTTGCACTTGTTCAGTGGTGAAGTTCCAAAGCGCTGGAGGGGCCCACTGGCCTAGATACTTGCCCATACTATCCCACACACCCTGCCACTCATAACTGTCCAGCCTCAGGGAAAATCTCCTGGTGGTCCTCCTATATCATCGTCTAATCCTAGACCAGATTCGAACCTGATACTGCTGAATTTTTGAGATTAAACGAAATAGGATGTTCCTAGGACGGGATGGCCGTGGGTAAAACACACTCCGTATGTTTGCCAACATGCTGATCCCCAGCACAATCAGCAGGCAGGTTTCAAGGGTACTCAAAGGCCATCTAAAACCTTCCGAACTCTCAACTGCTGTTGCAAATAGGCTGGTGGGGGAACGGGGGGTGAAAGAGAATGCTTCCTTTGTAAGTTTACCCCCCGAGGTGAAAAAAAAAGATATGCAATTGCTAAAATATTTCATTATATACCTCCCAATGTATAGAGGTGATGGCCACGCTGGAAGCACAAACCAGACCAGTTTCATGATCAATGAGTCTATTGTATTACAAGTCATTACCATGAAGTACAGTGAAACAAGAACCTTAGCCCACGCCCCCCAGCCGATAAACGCTAAAACAACAAATAGTGGCTGTAAGTAAGGTACAACATGCTGAAACTCTGAGGTCAAGCGCAACAAGTCTGAGAGCCAAATAATCACCATTGTGATGAGTAGTAACAATGAATGCTTATCACAAATATGATTAAACACACTCTGGTCAGATCTGTCGTTATCTCATCCTCTTGTGCACCAAAAAGAACTGTCGTGGTTTGAGCCCAGCCGGTAACTCAGAACCACACAGCCGCTCGCTCACTCCTCCCTTCCTCCCCCCGCTCCCGGAGGGATGGGGAGGAGAATGGGAAGAATGTAACTCCCACGGGTTGAGATAAGAGCAGTCCCGCAACTAAGGTATAATACAAAACCACTACTGCTACCACCAATGAGAATAATGATTAGTGAAATAACAAGGGGAGAGGATACAATTGCTCACCACCCGCCGACCGATACCCAGCCCGACCCGAGCAGTGATCTGGGCCTTCCGGGTAACTCCCCCTGGTTTATATACTGGGCATGACGTGCTGTGGTATGGAATACCCCTTTGGCTAGTTTGGGTCAGGTGTCCTGTCTCTGCTTCCTCCCGGCTTCCCCTCCTCCCTGGCAAAGCATGAGACTGAGAAAGTCCTTGGTTGGAGTAAACATTACTTAGCAACAACTAAAAACATCAGTGTTATCAGCGTTGTTCCCAGGCTGAAAGTTAAAAAACACAGCACTGCACCAGCTACTAAGAAGGAGAAAAATGACTGCTATAGCTGAACCCAGGACAACCACTGAGTGGATAAAGAACTGGCTGGATGGCTGCACGCAAAGACTTGTGTTCAACAGCTCAATGTCCGGTTGGAAAACAGTAACAAGTGGTGTCCCTCAGGAATCAGTGTTGGGACCTGTCCTGTTCAACATCTTTGTCGGCGACATGGACAGTGGGATTGATGCGCCCTCAGCAAGTTTGCCAACGACGCCAAGCGTTCGGTTGATACGCTGGAGGGAAGGAATGCCATCCAGAGGGACCTTGACACGCTTGTGAGGTGGGCCGATGCCAATCTTATGAAGTTTAACCAAGCCAAGTGTAAGGTCCTACACCTGGGTCAGGGCAATCCCAGGCACAGGTGCAGGTTGGGCAGAGAAGAGATTCGTAGCACCCCTGCGGAGAAGGACTTGGGGGTGTTGGTTGATGAGAAGCTTAACATGAGCCAGCAGTGTGCGCTCGCAGCCCAGAAAGCCAACCATATCCTGGACTGCATCAAAAGAAGTGTGACCAGCAGGTCAAAGGAGGTGATCCTGCCCCTCTACTCTGCTCTCATGAGACCTCACTTGGAGTATTGTGTACAGTTCTGGTGTCCTCAACATAAAAAGGACATGGAGCTGTTGGAGCGAGTCCAGAGGAGGGCCACGAGGATGATAAGGGGGCTGGAGCACCTCCCATATGAAGACAAGCTGAGAAAGTTGGGGCTGTTCAGCCTGGAGAAGAGAAGGCTGCGTGGAGACCTCATAGCAGCCTTCCAGTATCTTAAGGGGGCCTATAAGGATGTTGGGGAGGGTCTCTTCATTAGGGACTGTAGTGGTAGGACAAGGGGTAATGGCTTCAAACTTAAACAGAGGAAGTTTAGATTAGATGTAAGGAAGAAGTTAATTTACTTTGAGGGTGGTGGGGCACTGGAATGGGTTGCCCAAGGAAGTTGTGAATGCTCCATCCCTGGCAGTGTTCAAGGCCAGGCTGGGCGGAGTCTTGGGTGACATGGTTTAGTGCAAGGTGTCCCTGCCCATGGCAGGGGGGTTGGAACTAGATGATCTTAATGTCCTTTCCAACCCTAACTATTCTCTGATTCTATGATTCTATGATTTGTACATTTCAAGCAAAATAAAGCAATGATGCACATGGAGACGTGGAGCATAAGACATACATATATTTTACAAATGTGCAGCAGGTTTTGTTGAATGAAGCAGATCTCTGTGTGACTTAGGCTCTAAGCCCTAAGACCCCAGCAGGTGTAAACATTCAAAAAATGTCTTCTATCTGGATACCAAATGCAGAGCAAAATTTCAGTTGTTAAAATGCTTTTTTCAAGTGCCATAGAACTAAACTTTGGTGTTGACTTCAACTTAAAGATTTGGTTCTGCTATACCCTGGAGTCCCCTGACTGCACTTTTCTAAAAGAACTCGTTCCCTTACTGACCCTGACAACAGCAGTGGGACAGTCCTTTGATGATGCCAAAATGGAATGTCTTACATTTAATCACATTAGATTTCAGTTGCCTCAAAGAAAAGCTTGAATTTTCTCAAAGCCCTGTTACATCCTGAAATTAATGGCTCCTGATTGATATTATCTCATATCAGAAGGACAATGAGCATCTCTGCTGATGGGTGTGGTGCTTACTAGGAACAGAAGAGATGTCTTTGACATAAAATCAGTCATGTTCCCTGTGATTAAAGGCTGCCTCATCCAGGCCCATATTTCACACAGGTTTGGGCACTGTAGTGTCTGGGATAAGCTGGATGCCATGCCTCAGCTCCCTCAGTTGTTCTTTCTTGATTTCATGAGCCTGTTACAGGATTACAGCACAATAAAATCAGGAGAAATCATTAGGGAGAGTAAGGAGCTGTCAGGGGACCTTTTTGGACTGTGTGTTGAGCCACGGAGTTGTTCATAATGCAGGTGAGGTGGTAGGGGCGTAAGTGTTGGAAGGACTACGTTGGAAGCTCAGGATGGAGTAGGTGGTACAGGTGTTATTTAAAATAAAACGTGCTATGCTGGCAGGTCAGACTTAGGACATACACAGATCTTGGCCTCCTCAGAGTATACATCCCCTGTGAAAATAGCATTTTCAAGTGTATTCTACATTCATGATCTTGCAGTACTCCCACTTTGGCTGATGTACAGCTATTTGTTGGTTGCTTTGATACTTTCTCTGGAGTCTGATTGCTTGGGGTAAGAATTTATCTGCAAAAGTAGTCATGTGTGCCATAGAATTAGTGCTAGTCCCTTTTTTTTTTTTTCTGACAGAAGATAAAATATTGAATAAGTCTGGCCCTGCAAGTGATGCTGAGAGACATGGGGAGATATAACATGTTGAATTCCCTTGATTTTAGTGTAGAATATTTACTTCTTCCAGGGACGTTAAGTTAAACCTCACCTCCACCACACATTTTTACACATTTACACCTTTTACAACTCTACACCTTCTAGGTAGTTCCCTATCTTTGAAAAGGGTAAACAAACTAATTTTAAATAATCTTTTAATTGCATAATTCCAACATCGTATTTTCTTTTTATAAAACAGTGCATCTTCAGCAGAGACACAGACCTGTGAGGCAGCAGCTCTGGATCTGTTAAGCTTTCCTTCATTACTAATGTCTTCTTATTATTGGATTTAAGACAAATTCTTTGAGTCATGTTTTCAAAACCATCTTGTAGATTTGCACATCTGATTTAAGCGTGAATGATTTGAAAGCTCCCAGTGTCTCTACCTGACTTCTGTGATTTTGCCTTTTTATGTTGCAGTGAAGGTGCTGAATGAAGCACGGATCCTACTTCAAAATTATGTCTCCTGTTATATTGCACTTAATGGGAAAATGTTTATAATTTCAGCATGTAATTTTCTACTATTCTCAGACAACTTTAGTGGTATAAGCAGTAGTCAGGGCGTGTTCAAGAGATACACTTTGATTAATAAAGAACAGTCTAGTAAGCTAATATGAAGAACTGTGTAAAGATTAAGATTTTCCTATACTGTTGGAATGGAAATAAACCCTTGGGTATAATATTTAGGAAACAAATCCAATAAGGGCCCAATTTAAAGAAAAAGGTCCACTTACATGCATAAGTACAGGTGTCTGACTTTTCCTCTCTCACAAAATTGCCCCCAAAGTTATAAAATAAGAATAATTACCCTTAGCAAAATTTTCTGATCATTTATTCTACCTGGTTTTTCTGGAGTACATTTTCAGATCATGGATTATAAGTGCATATCTCATTATCACTAATGAGAATTTCAATGCAGCATATAAATTTACTGTGCTATTTTGTCTGACTTGTATTACACCTGTCAGTCTGCTTTCCTCCTGCTGGTTCATTAATATTTAAATATTAATATTTAAAGGTCAAAGTTAGCCTACAGTGATATTAAAATATATTATTTATTTTCATCTGGCTTGAGGAGAACATCTTTGGGACAGTGTTCACTAGATAGGGAAAAAGGCAATTACTGTACATTTGCTGCTTTTTTCTCCTCCCTTCAGTAGAAATTGGACAATTTCCATCTGAGAGAGAGAAGAGAAAGATTTGTAAAGGAATGAAGGGTAATTCATACTGCAGTCAATGGGAGTGAGGCACGACTCTGTACGTGGAGAGTCTTGCACTGAAGCAGTTGCAGAACTGAAAGTCTTCACAAGACAATGAAGCAAAACTGTTTGTCCACTGGAATTTCTCAGTGGAAAATGTATCTATCAGCCTCAATGCAGCTCTTATTCAGGTCAGTGAAAGAAGGTGTGCGATGGCAGGATCCAGACAAAACCCCTCTGCTCTGTGCTGGGTTCTTGGAAGAAACACGGAGTACATTTGAACAGTATGGCATCCTGAAAGAAAAAGGAAATTCTGAGTGGTAAGTAAAGTGGTGAAGTAAAGGTAGTGCTCCAAATTAAGCAGTATTTGTTTACACAAATATTTAGATAGCTGATAGCTGATAGATAGGGATTTTGTGTTTTGAGCAAAACTGGATTATCCCAGAAACTGCTTATCTGTGTAAATATTTGTGACGTCGGAATTGAAGGTTGTAAGGTCAGGTTTGCAAAGAATTATGAATACAGGATGCAAATTCCATAAAACAATGTTATTTGAGTCGAGCCCATGCTAATGCTAACATTTTTCTCTAACCGAATCCTCCCGGAAATACCAAAGAAATCATATGGTCTTTATTTACTTTCTATGTTCCAGAAGGTAGTCTGGTGTCACAGAGAAAATGGAAGAGGTCCTACAAAGAGCGGAATGGACCTGCATAGATAATCTTCACTGCATCAAAGCTGCTTCTCTTTTGAGTTTAAGACAGTCCACTATGCTAACACTTGAGAGGAAGGTAAAATTAGAGCTCTGCATATGCTGTGTATGTAAATTGTTGCCTACAGCAAGCACTTGCTTGGAGTGCAGGAAGGCGTCCTTGCAGTATTTGCTCACGTACAAACAAAAGGGTCCCAGGAAAGACCTAATAGATGATGTCTTCTTGACCCCGTCAATGAGACACTGCTGAAGAACAAGTAGGGTATGTGGTAGCAGCCAGGTTAAATGTCCAATCCATGCTGGATATTGATGTATTTGGATTTGTGCCAAGAGACATGAGTGATCCAGCTTTTCTCAATATACATCAAGGGATTATGCAGACTTAAACCAAAACTATGTCCACACAATGTGGACACAGTAGTAGTTTGGTGTGAGCAGAAGTTTGACCATATGTTGATTTTGTAGACATATCTCTGGTGCTGGGAAGCTAGTTATGAAGCAACAGGAAAACTATTTAGTCAAAGTGTCAAATCTCTACAATGGATGTGAACAGAAGTGTAATTGTTGACCTCAGTGGAAATAAGATCAATCTCCAAGTGCCTAACAAACAGCTAAATAATCTTGAGCTGATATCCTAAATCTGCCATTTTAAGTGTTCACCACTGTTGAATGCCAGGCTATATGGGTTTTTTCGTGGATCTACATATTGTGCTGTTTGAGAGTATAGTAGTTTTACACAAGCAATGTAAAGAGTCTACAGTCTCTGAGTCTTTGAACTTGCCAACTAATGTGTGGCTGTGAAGTGGTAAATTAAAATGGACTGTATTCCTTTCTTCTGCAACATTTTAGCTGACTCAAACATAGAATAGAACTTTCCATACATGCACAATGAGTTTGTGGTTATAGCTTTTGCTATCAAACATAAAAATATAAATTGTAAATGCATCTACTTTCAATGGGAGAAATTATCTTCGGCTATATAGCTGTTTATCCAAAACCTAATGTCGTTCTTGTGAACCTAGAGCTACTTGCTTGTATAGGTCTGATGTAAAGTTATAATTAATTTTCTGACTTTCCTCAGCTTAATATCATTAACTAGTGTGATTTTGTGACCTCAGTTGGGGCTGAATAATCAAATGCCCTTGTTGTATTTCTAAATGCTTCTTTTGAAATACAGAATAGCAGTAAGAAAATACAGTTACAAATACATCAAAGGAAATGTTTAAAGTGACATATAAGTAACTGATCTCTTATCACTTTTGGCATATCATCAAAGAAGAAAAAATATTTTGAATAAGCTAAGCAAATCTTCCTAAGTTCAATAGCTGAATAGTTCCTCTGAGGGGTGTGTCTGTGGGAAAAAACAAAATTCTTTTCTGCTGCCATAGAAACCAGCCTTAACCAGGACATTGTAAATAAAAAGAGCACCCTCTGGCTTTATATTTATGTTGCATATGTATTCCTTTCTAAATATGAAAGAAGACACTTAATTTCTCAAATTAAGCCTGTTGATCCCCTAGATTTGGCTGTATTTACAGAAACAAGCTTAAGAAGTAATTTTTGGCTAAGAAATGAAAAATACACAGACCCTAAAGAGACTGCAGATGCAGTCTGAGTCCTCCCATAGACTTTTAATGCATGTCAGAGTGCATTGAGTGGAGGAAGTTAGAATGTTCCTATTGTGTCTCAGCATGAGAGAGAGATAGCAAATGTGCACCTCTTCCCTTACTGTGCCACCACCCTTCATATACCTCATCATAGATAGTGTTTTTCATAATTTCAAGTCTTTTTTTGTAAGAAATCGAACATTCTGTTAGAGTCGGGCAACTGATGCAGCCATTTGCATAGAATCATAGAGTGGTTTGGGTCAGAAGGGACCTTAATGATCCATGGGCAGGTACACCTTCCACTAGACCAGGTTGCTCAATGCCCTGTCCAACCTGGCCTGTAGCTTGACTCATGCTTTCCAAAGAAAGGAGCTAATTGGTGCTTTGACTGGTACGCGTCCACCTGACAGCAATATTTGCCCTGAAAAGGAGTAAGTTTTATCAAAGTGTCAGAAGCTGAAAATCCCATAATGAAGGCATTGAAATGACACATGAAATGCTGTCTCTACTGGCATGGAAATTTTGGCACATATCAACTGCTTCTCTTGAAAAAAAGACTATACTAGTGCATTTTGCAAATATCATGTTCAAAATTATAGAAAAATTATTTCAGTTCATTTTAGTATTGAATCTATTTTCTTGACCAAAACTACTTTTTTTTTTTTTTTTTTTTTTTTTTAAATGCCTGAACACTGTTTCTCAATGTGATCCGGCTCTAGGTCTTAATTTCGAGAGACTTTAATATATGCTAGTTTTAGGAGAAGAAACTCTATGCTAAATACTAATATATCTATGAACTGAGTCAACAGCTAGTAGTATCTTTCCACACATTGTATGTTATTTGTTTATCTGCTTTAGGTGCACTATAAAATTGCACAGTGCAAGTTGGAACTCCAGTGATATTTTTATCAACATGGTGGTGACTCTTCTAGGGAGATGCAACTGGGCTGGGCTGGACTGGGAGCATGACTGTGTAAAATGAAGGTCAATCTGCCTGCTCAGTGCAGCTATGCTTTTCCAGCCATTTCTGCAGTTCTTCTACATTTAACTTGAAGAAGAATACATATAATGCCAACACAGGTTAAAAAGGCTTTCTACCACTCACTCCTGCTGTCTCATGAGGGATGCTTATCTGGCTGCTGTGACTCTCTAGAAGAAGAATCTGGCATGCTTAATTTAACATCTGAGAGTGAAACCAAAAGACAAGGCTGGGTACAGCCCATTCTGGAGACCTCCAGGGGCAATCCTACGTATATTTTCTTTTGGACCACAGGTAGCCCAGCTGCAGTGTTGTGTTGAAGAGGCCTGGTGAAAAAAAACACTCTTAGAAAGGATCCTACATTTTCTGTCTGATATCAGTCTTACAGCACTGCCACAAGGATAAACAGGTAAGTAAGAGCAGCTGATCACAGCCTATATTTTACAAATATAACAGAAAAGCAGTCAGCCACCCACATGCTGGGTGTTGACAGTGGCTGATTGTCAGTAGGTACAAAATACTGCATCTGTTGCAAGAAACGTATAAATATCTGCAGTCAAGTCAGGATAGCAGTATTCTGTGTGGAAATCTGCTCTTCATTTCAGTAGGGTCTGGGTCAGCCTTCAAGGCTTCGTGAAGGGCATGCTGAAGCTGGATATCCATGCTGTAAAAGAAAGTATTTCACCATAGTCCTGGCTTTTTTGCCATTGCTGGTTTCATTCTAGCACATGCTGTATTTCTTTCTTCTCTGACTGGTCTCTGTGTTCCCACTTTAAAATGCATACCTCTACCTTAAAATGCATTTGTAGCTCAAAAAGTATCCATGTAAGGATAGCCTTTTCCTTCTCAACATGGCTGCACTCAGAGAATAATACTTACTGACTAGTGTGACAAGAGACAGCTTTGAATGATTTTTGACTCTGTTAGCAGAGCACCTGCGAGGTTTACTCAGCCAGTACCACAAAGAAAAACACTTCTTTCCTGGTCTTTCATCATCATTAGACCCATTTGCTAAGTCACAGCTGTGCAAATACACTGACAGTGAGGGTGTTACACAGGTGAAACTGGGCATTTCATCTGAGCTACACAGCCTTCCTTCCCCCTTGATGATAATGTCATATAGGAAATAAAAAGCCAGTAGAAGGCTTAGGTATCTCTGCCTTTCTGGATAGCAAGAGTCTTCTTTCACGAAGAGATGTGGTTTAGTTCAAATAAGAATTAAGTTAAGTCTCTGGGACTTTTCCAGGCCCTAATGTCTGGGGTGTGGTATAGGATGTTGATGCCAGGATAGGTGTTCAAGGACTGCTTCTAGGGAAGAAGTAGTCAGGGGTGATGCAAAGGTAGCGTGTGGGGGAGGAAGGGTTGTTACATTCTTTTTTAGCTTCTTGGTAGGTGCTTGTTTGACCAAGGGGCTGGGAGTCTTTCTGGGCTCTAAATTCAGAAGCAGTTTCAGGCAAATGTATCCAGACCCCCATGGCACGGGGCTGTGGGATTAGCAGATGTGTCCATAGAATGACTGACAAATTAACTATGGAAATGTAAGCTTCAGGTAAAACTGAAACATGAAGTTTTTTATATTTCTTACTACTTCAAAGTGGTGCTTGTCTCCATTAACAGTCTACTTCTTAGTTGGAGCAATGAAATTCATTTAGTTACTTAAGTTGCAAAGTCAGGTATTTTAGCCTGAAAAATGTCAGATTTATGGTTGGCTGTGAAACATTAACTGTATGTCCAGTGTCTTAAATTATAACATTGTACTTTAGTGTTGCAGATGGAGTGATACACTTCACTCATAAAAGATAAGTAACAATATGTTTATTGATATAAAATAGCAATTTAACAGAGTTTGATAGTAAATGCAATAGTGGTATAACAATATTCAATGGCAAGGTACATTTGAGTATTTACTGCATAGAGAGCAGGGTCAGACAAAACTGTCAGGGAGACCCTCCCTTTGAGTCACAAGGTTCAGAAAGGACACCCTTTCTTTCTAAACTCCTCCTCAGAGAGGAGTCTAGGTGCAGATGGATCCAGGCTTGGCCAGTGGTTTATGTCTAAAAGATTATGTATGTGCAGTCAATCCTTTATATCACCTAGCTAAGATTTCAGAGTATATCCTGCTATTAATCGCTTACCGAGAATCTTTTGTGGCAGGGAATCTCTCAACCTTGAAAGGTGTCCTGCTCAAGGGTAGACCCTGCCATGCAGTCCACTGCCATGCAGAAGAGCCCAACAAGGCCTGGGCTGCCCACTATTTGTGGAGTAAGATAATTGACTCATAGCGACATTTGCATACTGGCTATAGAAGCTAGGAGTTTTTTTCAAACTTGTCTTGAGTCACACCTTGGCCAGGACTATGTTGGTGGTGGGGGGCACACGTTGCTCTGATTAGCCCTTGGCTATTGTTATCTGTCTCCCCTGAATCCACTTTGGGTTGGATACAGCCACTGTTATCAGACACATCCATTACTACTGCCACTGGTGGTTATTGCTTGAGCAGCATTATGGGAAATAAGGGTCAGGTTGAGGTGGGCACACTGCCACTCTTAGTTCTCTACTTACTCCCTTCAGTTTGCAGAAGGGACATCAAAAAGGGAAGGGAATCAGGGCAACTGACCTGGCCTTGACTAATTGTTCTATACTAAGACTTTGTTCCCAATAGCTGACATTTTGCTTGGTTTCTATTGAACATAATAGATACTAAATGTTAGTCTGGTGATACCAGATTGCCCTTCCACCTGAAAACTTCAGGCCCTTTATAAATGGTACCTTACCTTTGCAAGCCTTCTGCAAATTAAATGCTTCATTTTACAAAGACAGCTAGATGCATAAATATGAAATTATATACTTGGACCCACAGGCACTTAGACTCAACCCAGAAATATAACCTAGATATATAGTCTCCTGACCTTCCATTTTAATAACAAATCTCTTTCTCTTATGTCAAGTAGTTATTGATTTTCAATACAAATAGGAATCAGAAATCTATGGTCTCTTTCAATAGATCTGCTGCAAACTGCTGGAATTATATTTTATAAAATTTCAAGCAGGGTCTCTGGAAGAGGTAGAGTGAATCAATTAGAACCTGCTGTAGATCTTTTTATATACTGCTAAGTGACAAAGTCTGAAAGTGAAGTCTGTTGATATATGCAGCAGTGTTAGTGGGAGAGGACACTTAAATGAAGAGATTTTTGTTTTCAGTTACAGCGTGTGAAACTACAAGTTGAAACTCTACCTATACCTGTATCTTCATTACAGTTCCTTCTTTATGCTTTCTTCTGCAGTGCATGCAGAATGCCATAAATCCTAAAGAAAAAATTGTATTGTTACTCTCTCCTACCAAATTTTGTGTGAGTCTGTGGAGATGAAACTAGGATTGTGACTACATTCTCCCCCAGCAGCCAATGTAGCTGGTCAGCATGGGACTGGTAAAGCTCTGGATAATGGGAATGCTGGAAGAGTGTGGGGAGATAGCGTGATAGTCCCTCCCAGGGATTATGCATGGAGTCAGACCAGGCCCCATGCTTGGACTTATTTAGTCAAGGTGGATTTTTGCTTAAAAATGTTAGTGCTTCTTTAAAGGCATAAACTACCAATTTTTTTTTGGCCCATGTTGAAAAAGGGGTGCTTTAAGAGTAAAAAAACCCCCAACCCCAAATATATAATCCTCCAACAAATATATAATACAAATATGTAAAAAAATATATATATAATCAGCCTCAATGGCCTCAATGACACATAATTACCAATTTGTAGAACTTGGAGGCAATTTTAATAACAAGCATACTAAATACTTTTTTAAAATGCTGTACTAGGACCACAGGTGCTTTCTGGCAGAGAACAGTGACATGCATACAGCATTACAGGAAGGTGTGATTGCAGCACAGAAAAGCAAGTCAGTTCGCTGTAGGCAGAATGAATACTGATGGCAATGATACTCTAGCATCACAGGCTTCAGCGTGAGCTACACATGCCAGTCACAAATTCCAGGTGGACCTTTGTAAATAAGGAGTGTCAGCTGATATGCACCGGTGTTGGTCTGCTGTCTGCTGTGGCCATTAGCACCAAAAAAAGATCAGGCCCCAGGGTGCTGTTAAAACCCTGTGTATTCTTTGTTCAAGCAAAAATGGTCTGAGGAGTCTCAGGATTTTGAGTCTCAGGACTCAAAAATCATCTCAGGAGTATAAGGAGAGAAGAGAATAATAGTAGATGTTCTGGCAGTAATGGAGGCCTGTTTACAGACTGATCGATTTGTCTACATATCTGTGTGTAATAAGGCTGCCAAAATTCCTGCCAAAATGTAACCACCAAAAATAAATATAATCATATTAGTGTCTTTGCTACATACTATGCCAATTTCTTTACTTAGCATGAAGTCTGGAAGGGGATATCCATTAGCATGAAAACCTGCTGTGTAATTTAAGAAATAATATTTGTCTTAATCCTTGTTCCTTTTATTTCCTCTCCCTCCTCCATTCTGTCTCCTTCCCACTGCAGTATGATGTAGTGCTGCTGGATGCTGATGAGACCATATTAAATCCAATCCCAGCCACTCATTATTGGCCAGCTAAATTGGCACCACAGCAGCATTTAATACTTCCGACTGGGAAAAAATCCATGGAGAAGCCTAATCATGGCATTGAATGTCTAGGGGAAATGTAGTTTTGGTTTTGGTTGGTTTTGGTTTGTTTTTTTTCTTCAACTGTATTTATTCAAGTCTGACTTGATTATATTCTTTCCTCACCATGCTCATCTCAGAGAGGCAGAGTCTTCCTGTGTTCAATAATCTGAATCCGTTTTCTGAAGATGCACATACAGAGAGAAGCCAAGACCTTTCAGCATGCAGTGAGACAGATTTGTTGTGCATATTTCCTACTGTTTCTGTCAGGGTAGTGCCTGTATGCCTTGGTTGAAATGCTTCTTGCTCCAAAGAAGTTTGTAGATGAGGCAAGCAGTTTGAGGAGGGAAATGAAGGAAGAGAAGTACCAGAACGGAAAGTGGCATTTTGAAATTCAATATTCATGCTATTTGAGACATATATTCACTAAACTTAGGTAAGATTAATTAGTACAGAATTGCTGTAGCTAGGAAAAAACAGAGAAGCAGTGATTGCTATTAAGCAACAACTAAATACAAGTGGCTACCTGTGGGTAAAACAGCTCTTCTTCTATAAAAAATACAGAATCACCAGGTTGCATAGATTTATGCAAGTCCAATCTGTCAAAGTCTTCCATAATCTGATCCTTTTCCATGAATTCTAAGTCATCCCTATAGGTGTCATGGACCTGGGATTGCTGATGGTAAGCCTTACCAGTGAAAGACCAAAGTGGAAAAGTCATCAGTTACCTCATCCTTTTCTGTGTCCTTTGGCACCAGGTCAAACTTCTAAATTATTTTAACATGTGAAGTTACCGCTGTGGGAGACTGAATGGAGATGCTTCTGTGTGTTTGATCTCTGCTTTCACACTTGTCTGTCACTGATAAATGCGTCTTTCTGATAGAACAACTATTTGACACAAGTACACTATGCCCAAAATATCAGGTATTGCTATCCAGCCTTTCAAGATAATCTGAAATATAATCTCCTGGTCTGGAAGTACAAGAGTGTGGGTTACATAGTTTGATATTTTTCCTTCCTGGACTATGGTGTGAGGAGTTCTGCAGCTGCAAGCATCTCTCAGCTTAGCACATCTTTTTTAATCAGAAATTCAGTCTTAGAATCAAAATCGAATCATTTGCTACAGAAAGTTAGCATTAGAGCAAATACATGTCTACTCCCTAATGATAGTGTGCTGCACTGCTTATATCCTAGTGAGTTGAATTACTCTGAATCAGTTCTTATCAGAATGACGTGAGTATATGCACTCTACAGCTAAGTTTTATGATAATTTGTGTAGAGGCCCTCCAAATTAGAGAACAGGCAGATTGTTGCTTAAGCTACCTGTGTCGTCTGCTGAGAGGCAGCATGAACTAGATGATCTGTATCTGTTTATAATTTCCGATTTTCCTGGATTTATATTTTCCTGTTTTTTTTTCCTTTTAAAAGGATAGCTGAAATAGTGTGTGTGATGCTGTGGTGCAAAATGCTTGTGTTGCTCCTGAGCCAAAGCTACATGTAGCTCTTGCTGAGGCTTGTGAAAAACGGGGTTCGATTTGATCTGTATGCATTATTCACTCATTGGTGCTGTGGCAGATGGCTGTTTTGCTTCATGTCAGGTTTCTCACTAGTCTGTAAGAAATCTATGTCAAATGATTTGCAGAACTTTCCTTCTGAGGTCTGCAGTTTGCAAATACTCTTTCAAAACTCAATTAAATTGTTCCAGTTTCTCATTGACATGAGGATAGTAAATGGACGAATTTCAAGGCTTAATATGTCTCTCCCTCAGAAATACTTCAGATTGCAGAGCTGTGAAGTGAGGTGCTTTATCAGAGATTAGTTTGTTCAGATTTCTTCCATGGCTGAAAATTGTTAACAAGAATTCGATTACTGTTGTGGGAAAGTAACTTAGGAAATAAAGGCTATTGCTGGCTATTTGCTGAAGGAATCAGTTAAAGTAATAGTATCAGTTAAAGGCAGTTGGCACTGCTTTAGAAGTTTCTACTAGCTTAATAGCAATCTTTTCCCATGTAGCATCAGGTACAAATAGAACTGCAATATGTCCTCCACTTCAGGCTGTTTATATGTCTTGTGCTATATCTTATGTGTACTGTCTACAGGGGAGATCCAAAATGGGAGAGTGATGTCGTCTGTGCTTCTCACCAAAGCTTCTTAATGGTGTGTTGCTGTCTGGATGCATACAAAGAAGATACTGCTCTCTCCTCTGCCAGTCTCATATTACTCTGCTGAACAGTTTAATACTTTGGATGTGAAGTGGTCCCCCTCTCCTCCCTGTCCCACAGCAGTTGTGGGCCATGTTTCAGCTTGTAGCAACCATGTGTCCCTAATAGTCTGTGCAGCTGAACCACATGTGTTTTCATCTGCTCATAACATTTCTGCCAGTAGCCATGGCTTCGTTCAGTAGTAGTATATCATGTGTACGGCTAATTCTGGCTCAAGGACTAAACATTTGGACATAGAAGTTTAGTCCAGAGGTTGTGCTTAGTACCCTGCCTTTCAGCATGCAAACTGCTTTTGTTGAAGAAAAGTTAGGTTTGTATTGAGTGGGAAAAAATGTCATTTACTGCTTTCCTCTGCTTCCCACTGTAAAGTACGGGACTGCCTCCTGCCTACCCCAGTTTATCACCAGTTTTCATATGGCCTTCCTTAGCTTTGACACGTCTCACCTCAGGGTGATTACGCCGAGCCTTCCACTGGTTTCCCCTGGATTGTTTCCTCCATCAGAGGAATTGTCATGCTCATCACTTCTTGCTGCTCTTTCTGAACTTTAATTAGCTCTGCCCCAAGGGCTTGTGAGCCTGAGGAGCTCTTCTCTGACAAAAGTGGGTTTGCTCACTAGGCTAAGTGCAGATTTTTGAGGTCTCGATGTACTTATTCTGCCTAGCCTATCTGCGTTGAGCTTCCCCATCTATAATTAATACATGTCAGAGATGAATCTGTGCTATAAAATTTTCTTATGAGGATGAATTCTTCCAGGAAAATATTTATCAAGTTTGCTCACCTTGACCATCACAGTGAATTCCTTTGTTCAATTATTCGCAGTCCTGCCAAGGACTGTGCTCTAATCTGTCAGGGCTAACAGAACTCAGGACTAGCAGCTCTTAAATCTGGATCGAAAGTTCAAATAGGATCTTAAGCACAGATTGGTGGGGATGTGCCATTGGCTTTGTGCTTGGGCCTGTCTTCAGAGGAATTTAAAGCATTTTTTTTTCATGGATGTATTCGAAGGCCTTATTGTGATTACTTAGGGAAGAAAAGGACAAGTCAATACTGCCTCAGAATTGCATTTAAAGATATGAAATTTTAGTGCAGGGATATTAATGAACTGACTTTTTCCAGACTGCTTAGTCTCTGCAGCTTTCATTAACTCCAGAGACTTGCAGTCATCTGTACTTCTGTCCATAATTTCCCAAGCATACTTGACTCACCAGTGACTTACTTACTTGACAGAGCCAAGAGAATGAGTCGCATTTTTCATTAATGACTAGTGATTTTGAATGACAAGGTTTTAATTTCCAGAAATCTCAGAAGAACCCTTTTCTTTTGCCTCTTTTCCCCCAACCTCCCACCTTAATGACATGGCCAAAGATTTTCTTTTGAAAAATCAGGTTCCTTTATTTCCAGGGTTCGGATTAAAACCAAAAATGCAAAGTTCTGAAAAGCACTTGTCACTCACAGAGGTCCTGGCAGTAAGCCCTTTCATCTGATTTTATCTCCAGCATCCCTCACAATTCACTCTGCCACTTCTGTGAAGCTGATTCTAGTGTTTTCATCCCATCCTGATAAATTGAGAAGAATATTTCTGTGGACTCAGAAAGCAGAAAGATTAAGCTCTAGCATGTGCTTTGCTCCATTGTGCCAGGGAGTGCCTTATAACCAATTTATAGCATATACAGCTTCTGTTTGCTGAGTGTGATTCCAATATCTAACTGTCTGTTTACATCAAGGCTGACATCCTGACAGATAGTTATTTTATGTCATTATAAGTGATACAGTATTTCTGGAAATTAAAATTTTTTTTTGTTTTTTTTTTCTGCTGCAGCTGCCTTAGTGAAAAACAATCAATTTAAAAGCATCTCTCTGACTCACCTGAACTAGGTTCAGCTGACAAAAATATCTACTTTTGTCACAGAGGTAGAGAAGAGTCATTAGGTCATCTGGCTGGTCCTCTTAGGTAATCTGTGCTTGGAGAGCTTGTGCTTACACTTTTTAATATTCTGCCCATTGAAATAGTATGATGTTTAAAGAGCTACTGTCAAACTGATAGGATTAAGAGCAGTTCTTGCCACTGTGTATTTATTTAGTAGACTGAAAATGCTTGCTGTGCTGCTGTCTCTCCATTCTGAGTTTCTACAGGCCTGGCAATCAAATGTGCAAGAAGTTGGCCACATTAATAAATTTTTTAAGGCTGTGCTAAAGGATTTCAGTTTGACTATACATAGCAGTAGGTATTTAATCCAAACAGAAATTAAATTATGATAATTCCTGGAGGTGAAGGTGAGACCAGGGTAAAACATCTTAGGCACCAAAACATGTTCTGTTTGCAAACATTTTGAAAAGAAATCTACAAGTGTGAACCAGCAGCTGTCATTCTTGCTTTTGGGTATGGATTTTCCATCACTGACACAGAGGACTCTTGAAGGTGCTTTTTCATGCTTGTTCCTTATGATGTCTGGACTCCCCAGTCCTATGGGCGTAGGAGGCTGGGGAGCTGATAGTCCAGGCCATGGAGATAAGGTTTGGTGGTCAGCAGATGCATGAGAAAAACTGAGACAATCATTCAAGGGCCACATGTGGAGCTTATCATTGAGCTTATTCTCTTGACCCCAAGAGATGATGATGCTGTAATCCTGCTACCATAACTCTGCTGTGTGTTTATCATGAATGTACTGCTGCAGGGCAAGGCTATGTCTCCTGCTGCTGATCCTGTACAGACATAACATTGGGATTGGAGGCCTGGGACTGTGGGGGAAGGTTGGTTACCATATCTTTCTAGACAACAGGACTATTCCTCTGCTTTTGGCAAAAATGGGGTTATGCAAGGCTACGACTGCATGTAGCCCTGCAATTACAAGTCTACAAATCCCTCAGTTCAGCACCTGTTAGAATATCCTGTATCTAAGCAAGAGCTGCTGGTTTTCCCTGGCTCTGTGTGGGGCTGTTGCATCAGTGTTTTCCTCATACATGTGCTGAAGACTGCCTCCTCCCAGGTAAGTTCCTGTGCATACAGTCTGTGGAAACAAAGCAGAACACAAGACTCCTCCTTGATCCTGGCTGTGACTTAGGTTCCAGCTTGGTTGTCAAATTGATGTCAGTCTGAATGAAAAGGCCGTGTGTGTTGCTGCTGTCACGGGGTTTAGGCGGTATGCCGTGTGTAAAAGGGTGCTGGTGCTGATGTGGACTATGCCTGCAGTCTCATTACACCTATTAGTATATTTCTGACTACAGATATTGAACACACAGTCTCTATATATCCAATGTTTCATGAAAAGATGCTACCTTTATTGAAGGCTGTGCTTGAAAAACAATTAACATGGAAAACATATAGGATAAAATGGCAAAGATTGGTACTTTGCGGTGCTGTAAACCCAGTCTGTAAAAGAGGGATTCATCTCAGTTTTGAAATCTGTTTAGTTCTTTGCTTCTCTTCTATATATTACATGAAGAGAGGAAAATGGGAAAATGATCAGAAAAGTTGCCTGAATACATTTTAATAATAATTTTAGCTTAAAAAGAGAAAAGTCATAATTTTGTTTAAGTAGTTTGTCTCCATTCAGACAATATAGAGGTTACCGCAGAGTTCATGCCTTTGATTTTTTACTTTACTTTGGCTTGTGTACCAACCAATTCTTGTTAAATATTTATGGACAAGATTAAAGACTTTATAAAACTTAGCAGCTGGCAGCTGTCCTCGCCTAAAGGATAATGCACAGTTTTCATTTTAATTGGATAACTATGTGACTGAAATATGCAAACCCCAAGGGAAATACAAAAACTGAAATACGTTAAGATTTTTTTTTAAACAAAATACCCTTTTACATTCTTTACTTTCTTTTTCCCTTAGTAGCTTTTATCTGAAAGTGAAATTGCCATTTCTTTTTCAGTTCTTCCTTTTTAAACTTTTATTTAAAGTTTCTCGTTATTTCCCACCTCTCCCCCAGGAGTTAAACTTTTCAGATGGGGTTCCTTCTGTTACACGCCAGGCATGAATTAACATGCCTCTATTCTTCCTTCTCCTCCTATACTATTTCATTTTTTGTTGTGTTCTTAGTTACTGCTATTATTATCTTAGTGAGAATCATTGTATTCCATCCTTTTAAGATTAGTCCATCAACACAATCTTATAGGCATTCCAATTAGCTGCCTATACACACATTCTTGTCCTGTATGTCAATGCTTTATGTACACTGCACAGCCCAGCTAAAATAAAAGACAGCTGTATCTAAGCAAAACTAGGAGACTGTATTTCAACCCTTTTTCTCGACAGACCCATTGCTTCTGTCTTTCTAAATCTGTTTTCCCCACAATCTTAAGCTGTCTCGTGACAACTGGAATCAGTAAGGCTGTCTTTGCAGAAATGTCTGCATGGAGTGTGGTGATAAAGCAACAACAGTTTCTTTCTTCACCCATCCAGCATTTCATAGTGCAGGGACCCCTCTAGTGAAATAATATAACTCCTGACCCGTCATTTTCTCCCTGCATGGATGCTCTTCTGTTTTTCTTCTTAAACCCATTTTGTGACTCATTTTCTTTAATACTGTTCCTTAAGGTATTTTCAGATGTATGTGTAGTAGCTGTTGTCGCATGCCAAAGGCCAGAGCGCGGTTTTTCTCGTGTTCTTGGGAACAGAATTAAGACTCGAAACGGAGTCAAGCGCCAAGGAACTTTATTTGCCCACCAACAAATGCCCACCAACAAATTCTAGAGAGAGAGAGAGAGAGAGAGAAAAAAGAAGGAAAGCAAGAGGAAAGAATCAGAGATAGAGAGAGAAGGAAAGTAAGAGGCAAAAATAAAGGAGTTCATAGTGATAGCTACCACCCTGGAGCTGTGGTGTCCCGACAGTCCGGTTAGTTGCAGGTCTGGTGGGGGAGATGTTCTTCCTTTCTGTGCTAGTTGGTGCGGTTCTTTTATATAGTTGCAACCACATCCTCCACCCGGTGGTGGTGCGCATGCCCAATACTGTCACTAGGGGGTCTTCCCCCTCCACCCCGTGGTTCCGTAAGGCAAACATCCTGCACCAAGGTGTCAATTGGTGAGCGATGTGGAGACAGATATCCTTGACAAACATCTGCTGTGGGGGTAGTGTCGGTTTTCCTGCCATAGCAATGTTGAGCCAGACATCCTGCTGTTTTCCCCAACCCAGCCTCTTACAGCTGTACTATACCATCTAGTTTGTTGTCGCATGAGTAGTTTAAGGTAATCAACATACTTCCATGAATTTTAGAGTCAGGTGTAGCTATCATGCTGGTGTCTTTGTTACTTCCAAGAGGAAAAAAGGTGGAGAAGGGCTTTAGGAGATCCTAGAGGTCAATGAGGAGACGGGTTCTTCTACTTGAGGATCACAGCCTTGCTCCTGGAATAGTTCAACAAAAACTGAGCAGAGGTCCTTCAAAATCTACTTGGAGATGCTGTCTTCTGTTTAGCCAGTAGCTAACTGGTTAGAAAACCAAGACAAACTATAGGAACTATGAATTCACAGCTCCACTGCCACCTCCACTGCCTGAAGAGACAATATCTCCTGGAGTG
Organism: Strigops habroptila; assembly: GCF_004027225.2. NCBI lineage: Eukaryota > Metazoa > Chordata > Aves > Psittaciformes > Psittacidae > Strigops > Strigops habroptila. Next base: position 51,527,196 of record NC_044281.2, on the reverse strand, counting down.
TGAGTTACTGGGGGCACTGGGATAGAAGAAGAAAGTCAGCTGTAGATGCAAGTTTATGTTTTATGGCAAAATTGAAGATACACTCTAATAGAAACTGATGTTGATCTCTAACCCCATTTTAGTGCTTCTGTAGAAGGACAGAAAGCTGGATTCTACTGCCTTTTTTCCTATGTATACTATTTATATGTGCAAAATCTCTATAGGCAGTGGTTTAGAGGGGGGGACAAGCTGAAGTAGGTTCTTTCTGAACACTCCCAGGAAATGAAATTTTAAAAAGGTTGTTTATCTCTGATAAAAGCATTTCTATATAAAAAGGTTAAGAGTCTGGAGTGGCAGACTGTAATTTGGATTTGCATTGGTCAAATGGAAATTAGGCAGGACTTTGGAACCAAAGTCTTTCTTCAGATATGTCTTAAAATGACTCACCAAAATCACAGTAGAAGTCTTTATCAGAGAAGAAAACCCCAAATTGGCTCTCTAAATAATAAATTGACATGTCCATATGGGCTCTGCTTTTTAAGTTCCAGTGTTACTTCTCCTTTCCCTGTTGGCGCTTCAAAGCATTGACATTTTAGATTTGATGCATAAATGTGTTTTTAAAATTACCTGCAAAAAGCAGGAGGCTACGGAGCTGCTGGACCTATGTGCATTTTTTTGTGTGCCTGCTCACCTTCCAGTGACAACCAAAAAATAAGGTTTTTTTTTTTTATTTTATTTAAGGATGTAAAATTTCCCAGGGTTGCTTTATAAAACTATATGGTTGCCTGGCATTTGTTAAGAAATAAATACTGATTAGAATATTATAGTGAAGAAACATCTGATGAAAATGACCTTTTTTTATTTGTTTCTGCATCTCATTGTGAAGATAACAAGAATCAACAATGATATCCTATTAATTAAGATTTATTTTAATAAACGACACAATAAATGGATACTAAATCCTCTAATTTGATTTGTACTGAGATAGTGAGGTCCTTTGAAAACATAAGGGACTCTTATTAGGAGGTGCAAATGAGATCAGCTGATCTTTTTGAAACTGCATAAAAATTTTTAAAATACTCTTATCCAGTGCTGTATTATTAATGTATCTTGTTTCTGATTTTAAGAGTTGGACTGGAATCTTTAATGCCAAAACTCTTAGTTGAATATAAGGATCTTCAATAGTTGTAAAAACAGCTCAGTCAGTGTTTATGTGTAACAGGTAACGGTGGTCAAAGTGCACCAGAGAATGCTGATACGCCATATATGCTCTGGAGAGAAATACTGACATCAAGGTTTAGTTGCATGCTGGGATTTTGACTTTTCCTTCTATAGTAGATCTTTTAAGTATTCAGATTGGTACTTAAGTCTCCTTTCTGTCATTCTGACTGATGCGGGCTGGTAATTTCCACTTTCACCCGTCTTTGTTTTAACCCTCTGTGATTAACTTTAATTCTGCTTGGAAGTGCTTGGTGATCCAGGCAAGAAATTTCTGGTTTAATTCCTGTAAGGATTTCACATCAGCCATTACAAATAGGGACACTTTACATAATCTCTGTGACAGCATCTCTAATATTACTTTTTTTTTTTTTAAAAAAAGCATGTCTTGGTATAATTTCCCTGCTTTGTGACACAAACACTGCTGAGAAGCATGCTCATCCTTTGTTTTTATTCCTTTTCTAATGGAATTTCTGTGATTAAATATATTGCAAGGAAAAGAAGATATGTTATCCCCATACTCGTAATAATGTTAGCACCACAAGTAATGTCATTCAGCAAGAGTCACTACTATCTGCCACATTTTTACTCCTCTAAAACACTTTCTGTGTAGGTCCACAGAGAGGATAAGAAGGGATTTATTCCTATAGAAGTGAGTTCTCCCTTAGGTCTTCTGCTTGGTGTTCTGGGTATATGATATTTGGCAGTTTTAGTCCTACCTCTCTTCAAATGACAGAAAGCATTTGTTGCATACAGCATCTGAAACCTCTTACGTGCTGAACATGTAATCTAAATGTAACGAATAATGAGTGAAGTCTGTTCATTAGAAATGAATCCAAATACCATCTATTGTGTTATAACCTACCATTCCGATTTTGTTTTGCCTCTCAGAGTTCTTGGACTATGTGTCTGTGTGTGAGAGTACAGGAATACAAGATATTGGGTAAGGCAGAAATCCTTCCTGTTGCAATTTGGGAGACTCTTTCACTGGACTGCATGGGCTAGAAGTGTGCATCAACAATACCTTGAGTTCCTTGCCCCCCTCCTCCCCCCAGTTGTGGTTTTGCCTGCACAATTCAATCTGTTTCAATACTGTAACAGAAAGGGAAGAAAACCTGCAAGACTAAGAAAACTAGATAAAAGCAGAATGTTTGATTATCTGGCAATGCTATAATAACATTTGGCTCAGTGTCTTACATGAATTAAGAAGGAGATTTGCTATTTGCCTTGTTACTTCAAACAGAATCTCGATATTACTAAAACTCACATGTGTTGCATAAAGGCCTGTAACACACTGGTGAGCTGAAAATACAGTTGTGGTTAAGAACTCCATAGAGGAATATCTTGCTTGAGTATGCTTGAGAAAGGTATACTTTTAAAGATCTCTGATGTACAGTTGGTAACTCACAGTGGCCGAGTAGTCAGAAAGGAGCCACATTTGTGGGTGGTTTGCAGGAAGAAGGTGTTAAGTGATGCTGATTAACTGCAACTCCTCCTGACTCAGCCTCTGAGAATCAACTCTCCAAATCTCTGGTTCAGTCCCTGAAAGACATCAGTTTTAGCCTGAGGGATATCAGTTTCAAACCCATGCTTATGACTCAGCAGCTTGTAGGACTCCATGCCAGCCTGTCAAAATCTAATAGAAAGTGCTCACCTTCTGCATTGCCACTGCCTTTAAGCTGGCCCCTGTATCTGCACATCTATGTGTTGGCTGAACCCCACCTTTACAAATTGGACCATTAGCCTTGAAGTTACTGAACAATATACAGAACTGAAAAGAAGTCTCTGATACATAGCTTTTCACCCTCCTTTCACAAGTTTTTGGGCCAGGCTAAGTATAAATACCTTTTAAGAGATCACTTGCCTGTACATGAATTGTCATCTCTGAGGAGATCTCTTCACAGTTAAGCAGTACTCAAAAGTGCTACGAGGAAACCAGATTCAGGACCGTTGCAAACAGGTCTGGTTTTGAGTTGTATGGTAGAATGTAATTTGAGAAGAAAGTTGAGAAGAATGCCAGCATTGACTGGGGATGGATTACATGCGACAGGGAATGATAGCAACCCCTCACCATAGGGAATTGAGAAAGATGTGACCAAAGGGGGAAGTAATGGGGTATAAGGGAGACTCCTCAGGAAAGGAAAGAAAGGAAAGCAAAATGCCATTGAAAAAAAGAGTTGGAGGCTGCAAGATTTGGCAGAAACACAACAAAGCCTCATAAGGAAAAGCAGAATAAAGAGACAAAAAGGGATCAATGAGATTGTAAAACCCCTACATCTCGGGAAGCCTTCTTATCTGCCATACAGCACTCAGCCTACAAGAAAGCTCCTTTCTGCTTAAAGGAGTGGCATAGAAACTTATATGACCCACAGCAAGATTTAAATGAAATTGATAATAAGTTGGTCAAAGGGAAGAAGAGAAAGTGGATTTTCTTCTGTCATTAAAATCCTTAAAAATGTACTTTACTTTTCCCCATAATTTTCAGCCTTTGTCTTTTTGGGTTTTCTTGGTTTTTTGGTTTTTTTTAATTTTTGTATTTAGGGTTTAGGTAATGGGCAAATTTAGCATGTTTCTCTTTTCTTGAGCACTCTTTCAGGCTGAAAAGCAGAACCCATTTTTGCTCCTTTTGAAGGCTTTACCACTGAATCTCATTTAGTGCTTAAGAAGTCTTGAAAAAGGCTCACAGAAAATGATTACTTTTGTGTTCTCACCCTTCTTGCTTCCCTACCCTGAAAGTTCAGCAGGCTTTTGTCACTGAACATTCAGATTAAAAATAAAAAAAGCAATTAGAAGAAATACAGCATATTCCCTTGGGTTACAACAACCTTATTTATCTGCAGCCTTTGGCCTTAACATTAGAAACCCAGTATCTACTTTCTGACACAGTTTCCAAGGAGCCTGTATGCATAATAGCCCTGGCGTGGAGAAACTTGTGAAATAAGCAAGGAATGATGACTGAAGGCCCTCGTAAGGCATTAGTATTGCCTTGAAAAGTAAGCTCAAGATGAAATATCTAGTAGTTCACAGTTGGAATAGCAACACTTAAACTATATAGCATGAATTTAATCAACACCTTTTTTTTTTTTTTTTTGTCATAATACGTGGCTGTAGAACAGCTTGGTTTTTTGTTACTCACCACTTCCCAAGCAATGTTTTATGAGTATTTTGTAAGTGTGTAGTAGAAAACATTCTAAGTACTTTGCAGATTGAAAGGAAGCTAAAGATATGGTGTTAGTATCAAAGGCAATACCTGTAAAAATAAACACAGGCAGACAGAAGGCCATATCCATTTCACGCTTTGCTCTTCTGGACAGTAGTTTTATGTCAAGGAATTGTTTGTCCCAAAAGCTGAAATAGAACAAAAGCATAACAGGCAGGCTGATGATGAGGCATTCCTTCCATGATGGTGAAAGGCAGAAGTGGGAAGCCAGAATTAGGAGTTTTTGGGTGTCTTTAACATCCCCAAAGGATCTGTGGGGAAGAATGTGGGATTTAGCGAACAATGTTTTTTTCTGTTCTCTCTCATTTGTGATGGGGAACATGCTGGGAGCAATATTCACAGTTCATGAATATTACCAACTGTATTTCTCAGTTGTGCAGTCCAGTGGGATAGGAGAGACTGAAAGTGCACTTCACTTATTCTTCACTGTCTTTCTCTGTTAGGATTAAGCAGAGGGCAGTGATATTTGCTTTCCCTTCCTTATGCCTCTTGGGGAAGGCAAGGTCTGAGAAAGGCCACAGAATAGCATGGCTGTGGGGGCCTTATTCCCTGTTTTACCCTTGTGCATCCATCCAAGGTGAGACTGTTATCTGGCATAAAACAAGCAAGGCTTCAGTGGTACAGATGCAAGTTAGCTGCTTCTTGAATGTAAACACACTAAATACTCCATTGGCCAGTCAGCAAGATAGCTTCTGCAAAGAAAACAACATTCTATAGAAGTATCTTTGCTAGGTGCTCATGTTCTAGTAGGATTCACCCCTCTTTTTTCTACTTGCTGGTGGTAGACTGAAATTGTTGGCTATCTATTCAACAATTCATCGATAGCTTTGGTAAAATTCATATCTCCATCACCCATTCCATAAGAAATTAGATTTTCTTCCTAATGATACCTTGATTCCTAATTGCTCTTTCTGGCAGTCCAGACTTCTAGTCAATGGAAAAAAACAGTCCTTTGTGGATGAGGAGTAGAGTTCCTTGTCCCCAAAAGAGGAACAAAATTTATTGCAAGGTGGGGAAAACAGGACAAGAGAAAACCAAAGGATGAAATTATTTGGTGTGCTCTAATATAATATTAATTGGTGTACTGGAATGCTAAAAAAAATCTGAAAGGATCTTGTATCATTCTAGGAAGTTCATAAGAGAGCCTGACTGAATGTATATTTTGTGGCAGCTTGCCTGTTCACTTTCACCATATGCTTTTTCTTGCACACAAATCTCACTGTCTTCCTAACTAGTGGTCCTAGGTGGTCTTGTACAGCCTTGCTGAAGATTTTGCTGCTGGAAAATTTGCTCTTGGCAGCTGCACTGGCTGTATTAAAATTAGCTTGGGTAGGTTTCTGCATGATATGTGCTAAGGTGTTGAGGAACTTCACAGTTTGCAAATCTCCAGTGGGGTGTTAATACCGCACTGGACAAAGCACTGTTTGTGGGATTTGGTGGGATTATTTAACAGACCATCTTTCTCGGTATGAATCTGGCAGCACTGTGTCTTGGACAGCAGGCCCTCACAGCTCCTCTTCCATCCCAGCTGGACTGACTGCCTGCAGGGTTTGGTCCCAGCCTGAAAGAGTCAGCAAGGTTGTTGAACCGCTGGCAGTTATCCTCTGGCCAGGTAGTTACAGAACAGGCAGGGATGTAGTTGTAGATTTTTTTTTGCTGGCTAGGGTGCTGGCAGCTTGACAGGAGACAAATTCGGTATCAGGATCAGATAGCTGTAAACTACCTGTCAGGAGGAAGAGATAGGAGAGAGATTATGACTGTGATGAGGTGTGGATTATAATACTACCTTTTATTTTGGGGCTGTCCTTAATGACAAGATGCAGCTCTGTGAAGGCTAACAGGTAAATATATAGCTAAAGGGATATATTTCCTCACATGCTCTCTTTAAAATCATTGTCATGGGGTGTCAGAAGACCTTCTTTTAACCCAGCAGCAAGGCAACATTACAAGTGAATGATTCCTTTCCTCCTTGAGCATATTTTTCTGTTCTTTTGCAGCAAATAAACCAGCAAAGTTAAGCAGGCTGGAGCTAATGAGAGGCCACTGGAAAGCAGTATGTGAATAATGTAAATGTCTTACTATGATAAGATGGTGTATTTTCATTAGGTTGGAACAGCATTGACAGGGCAGCTGAAGAGCCCTTTGGCAATATGAAGGCTAATTACTTGCCATGAAGAAATGAAAACTTGTCAAGCGGGAGCTCCGTCATTACTCAGTTCAATAAATCAAGGCAATAAATCATACCCAACAGAGTCCCAGTGCCATTTTAGGCTATCTGTAATGTGTGTGGGAGTGGAGAAACCAAACACTGGAAAGTGTGTCATCTTAAATAGGGTCTGATTTTATGTGGTTTATGAAAAATGATTTCCATGCTTGGGTTTTATTGTTTTCTTTTTAATAATGTGTATATGCTGAATGAGGTAGAGAATGCATCTGTAGGTGAGTATAGAGGGAAAAGAGAGATGTAGCGAAAGAATTTTATTGTTTACTTAGGTGCTCAGGATAAGAACTTTAAATGTGCTGTTTGGTTCTGGTTCCTCACTGCATGACCTCCAGATTAGCTGATCAAGAGTGTTTTCAGAGGTGCAAATAGCTTTTCAGGGCAAACTGGTTCTGAAGGGGATTGCCTTCTGGATTAGGAACCACTGAATATTACTGTCAGCTGGGCACTGCTGTTCCAGCTCTGCTGCTGCCCCTCCTGACCTTGGGTAACACACTGCTGCATTCTGTGCTGTAGCTTTCAGTAAAATGAAGGACTCAACACTTGCCTTATTTCTAAACATTCCTGAAAACTATATATCAAAATACCTAGTAAAAAATAGTAGCTAAACCTTGTTTATTGTTGCTTTGTTGTAAGAGAAGTTATTAAATCAGGATAACTGAAATTAGCTTCAGTATTGTCACAGAGCTGGGTTTTATACAGACTGGAGGAGGCTACTCATGCTTGTTTCAAGATCTGATTTGCAATTGTAAATATTCTCTGAAGAGATCTGAAGAAGTCCTTTTGATCAATTTGAGGTGGTCAGCTGCTGCTGCATCTGCCTGTTAGTTTCTAATTAAAGCAAGCAGTCTATGAGTTAAAAAAAAGTTACTCTTGGTTAGTTTTGGTTTTTACTTTTATATTTGTGTGAACAAATACCATATAATGTATTGCTTTTCCCTGTCACTGATCACAGCAATTCCATTTCCTCACAAATTATGTGTGTAATTACTATGTGGGGTTCTTTTGTGGTAATATTTATTTATTTAAAAAAAATTTTAGGGCAAGAGATGAGAGGATATGGGATTAAAACTATAAACTGTGTAAAAGCTGTAACTGTCTAGAATAGTTTAGATTACAGAAAAGTTGCTTTCTCCTTCTCCCTTGGCTTTTAAATATAAAAAAATGTTATTTCTTTTCCTACTGCAACTGATATAATGTTGAGATTTCCATTGTTCTTTTTTACGGGGGATGCGATAGGTGCCAAATGAGAATGATTTGTTATTGTGTATCTTACAGTTGGGAATACCCACAGCAACCCATTCCCACATGCTCCCATCCTTCCAAAAGAGAGGATGTGAAGAGAATGAGCTGGAGAAGAGGAATGCTAGTGACTTGACACACTACTGGAAAGTCCAAGGATATTATGGTAAGGAGACCTGCATGGTGCAGAATAAACATCCAAAGGAGTTCATACATAAATAAATATCCAACATATTGATAATGACTTGAAGTCAGTATCAGAAAATCTAGATCATAAATATTACCTGAAATTTCTGAGATTATACTATCCTCAGTCCTTTTGAGCTGTTTTAAATTATAAACAAATATAAACACAGGAAGTAGAATGGAGGGTGACAATTGGCATTGGTTGATGAGGTTTTTTTGTTTGGTTGTTTGGTTTGGTTTGGGTTTTTGAGATAGGTAGAAAATGGTATAAAACATGCATTGACTGTGTTGACCTACTGTCTGTGTTTCACTTCAGTGTAAGTTTACTGATGTACAGCAAGAACTGGTAAATTACCATTGAATTGACTTCAGCTGTTCAGTTCTTGTGGGCAGCCCTTCCTCCACTCCGAAGCCTTGTGGAACTAACCATTCTTATTAAGCAAAGTTTAAGCACAAGTTTAACTCCCACTGACATTAGTACATTTCGGTATATGCTTAAAGACTTTGTGGAAGTGCAGCCTGGTGCACTTTTCTGAGGAGTTTAACAAAGCTGAGCTTTTCATCTCTTTATCCTCTCAGATACTGCAGACATCAATATCAATGATACATGGAGGTCTACTCAGCTTCAAATCACATTCTTAACAGGCAGAGTCACCTTTTTTACAGATGTAGTGTTTCACTACATTAAAGACTTGAATGATAAGTAGTGCTGGGTCATGTGAAACAGGTGTGCTAACAGTAGAGCAAAGAAGCAATCAAATTTTTTTGTTTGTTTTTCTTTTTTCCTAAAATGGCATTTTTGTAGAATACATTTTCTGTCTTATTTTTGATATTTCAGCATATGCCAGACACCTTACCGCTGTTCAAGGAATTTTCAATTGCAAATTAGCTCTGAAAAATGTATCATAACTCTTTTTTACATCTGTGTTTTTTGATTTACATACTTACGATATTCAGTCAGTCCTGAACAACTGGTCATTCCAGAAAAAGAATTTCCTTAGCAAAAAACCAACCTATTTTCAGAATCATATATCTCTCAATACCCAGAAATATCCCAGTATACATATCCCAGTGTCCTACTCCTGCAGTAGGAATGGAATAAATATCATGGGTTTCAACCCCTGTGCTTGAGAGAATTTTCTTCTGTCTTGCCTCCCCGCCTCACAATCCTGAGATGCTTGTCAGTCCATGTCAAGGAAAATTATTTTCTGTACCTGAGTCTGTATGATCATATTCCTGATAACAAGACACATTGTCCAGATGATGAAAGAATGAGGGTTCTTCATGCCATCTCTAGCCCATGTGTGCAAGTGTGCTGAATGTATCAATGTCTAGACTCAGAGAAGAGCAAACCAACAAAATATGCTAAGTTTCAGATGGCAGAGGTGGAAGGAGATAAGAAGCAAATCCCTTTTGATTTCTGGGACAAAAGGCTGAAGTGTTGTATCTAAATGCAAAATTCAAATGAAGCTGTGCTTTTTGTTGAAATTTTTCATGAAGAAAGAAGATCTGCATTGAGGTTGCTTTGCCAACAGCAGCAAAACGTGACATCTGAAGGTGCATCCGCTTGGTTGACTTTCAGTGTTTAAGTAACAAAGTTTTTGCTGTTGAGAAGAAAGCATCAAGGTGTTTTTTGTAACTAGCCCTATAAAGCTGCAATAGAAAGTATTAGGTCTAATTTAGCCCTACTGCAAAACTATGAAGAACAAGAGAGATATTCGTGGAGATGTATTTAGTCCAGTGTGATATAACTGTAGTTATAGAACAGGAAAAAAATAATCCTTGTGTACTTCCCTCATCTTCACTGGGTAGCTCATTAAAATGTCCTTAATGGAAGAGTTCAACTTTTGTCAAGTTCCTTGAGGCAATTTTGCTTTATGAAGACAGCAGTTTTCTTACTAGCAACTGAAAGTTGAATTATCCTTGGGTAATGCATGTATGTGGAAATACCCTAAGATCTTTTCACAGCAAAAAGACTGTATTAGTGGTCATGTTTCATTCTTCTCTGTTTCTTTATTTTTAAATTAGATTGCAGGTAAGGACTTTTAAAAGCATTAGCATATAACATATTACAGAGTCTATCAGCAGTTCTATGATAAACTTCCATTTTTAGGTTGGTTTGTATAAAATCTCATTTTAGGCTGATAGTCAGCAGTAAAATAAGTTGGAAACCATGCTGCATAAGAGCTGGGGCATATTTATCTCATATTTCAAAATCACTTCTCAGAAATTGAAATCTTGTATTTATGCCATCAGTAAGGTCTGAATGGAAGTCTTTTGTAACTAAAAATGATAGTTCCTGGCACAGAAATTAAAACTTGAAGGGCTGAGGCTACAAAAAGACGACTTACAGGATCAAGAGGTATTTTCAGAGTTGTTTAAGCTCCTGGCTTAATTGAAAACAGTGGGAGGCATCCATGTAAATGCCTGTAGAGATGCAAGTCTCAGGTACAGCAAAGCTACAGTTAAAACGTGTAGCCTAGTGCCTGCAGGAGATTCAGGAATGCTGATTTAAACACATGAAGTGGGGGGCATAAAGTATGAGCATGCCGCTTAGAGAGCTGCCTAACCCTAGATGGACTCTGAGAAGTGGGGTGTCTTTGCTCGTGGACTCAGACCTAAAAAAGGATTTGGGGGAAGGATTCATGAGACTATTAAGCTGTCTTAGTTCAAAATGTATCTTCCTCTGCTTCCCTTCTGCCATCTCTGGTGATCTTCTGGTCCTATTATTAAGACCATTTTGCTTGCTAAACCCACAGAAACCAAATTCAGAAAAACACACAAACAAAACCCTACTTTCTGCAGTACTGAATAGTATTCATGTTTAGTAAGTTGCACAGCTTTCTGTGGGATAAGACAAATACTAAAGCCAGAGTATGTGAGAAACAAGTAGCTAAAATATGGGAGAATATGGAGGAGCTGGATTTCAACCTTCTGAGACAAGAATGCTGTAATCCAGGTTGATTTATAGGAGGTAGCACAGCTGTAATGCTGCATTGTGTTTTGTACCACTCAGTACATTAGACCTTCTGGAGAATTTAACAGTGCTGGTGGTGAGGAAGAGCAAGCCTGGGTAAGTCAGTGAGGAGCTCTCCAGCCCTGACATGGGAAGGGGGAAGAAAGGGGTTTTCTGAGTCGGAGCCAGTGTCCTGATCCAGCCTTTGAAAATCCCACTCTGAACTACTTTTGCCCACTCAGGCTTTCATCTTTCATCTGGGACCACGAACACTGCTTGAGATGAGAGATCTTGAAATGTGGGCAAAGCTGTTCATTAGGTAACTTCAGAACCTCCCATTTGTTTCACACGGGCCACCACGCAGCTATAAAACAGTAATAAAGTAAAACCTGGATCAGTTATCTAAAAGAGAAAGATCTATTATCATTGTGATGTTATTAATTCCAGATCATCCAGTCTAAATATATTTCAAACTAACTGATTAATATTCTGAGCTGTAGCTGTAAGGACATTCTGTACTCCTCTCGAGCTTTCCATTTATGAGCATGCTAAATTTGCATCCACAGTATGCAGCTTAACAGCAGGTGATTTTCTAGTGCTAACAACAATTTTGTAACTAGTTTGCATGCATGGTGCTATATAAAGTTCAGCCAATCAATGCTGACTACTGAGAAGCAGGAAAAAAGAAACCCACAATTAACATTTTAAACCACTTTTAGGAATGCAAAAATTTGACAAAATTTATATAACAGACATTCTTTTCTCCTACTTAGGCTATGTATTAGCTAATTCTTTTCTGTTGTGTTTTTGGAGATCTCCAATGTACAGGTATCCATCCACACACACACAATTCCCTCTAGCACATGTCCTGGGAAATTTACAAGATCAGCAGGGTCCCTATTTCTTTGATCACTCTCAGTGGATGTAAATGCAAATACAGTGATGGCAATGAGAGATGACCTGCTTTTTGCCATTGGAGGCTTTATTGATCCATTTGTAGATAGAAGGTTTTAGAAGCCAATAACCTTTGCTTTTTTTTGAGCGAATACTTTTGATCAATAGGTTGAGGAGGTAAAGCATAGCAACCTATAGAAAATGTCAGGAAGGAAAGTTGGGATATGGGCCTTTCAATTTTTCAGGCAAGGTAGGTTAGTGGAAGAGGTAGCGAGTTTTCTGCTTTTTCTTGTAGGTAGCCCTAACATTGCTCAGTCCTTCACAGATTAAATCAAGAATTTATTTTTTTCCCCCGTTCTTGAAGTGCAGTTGAATGGAAGACCTTACTTAAGGAATAGCATATATATTAATGAATAATTTCCGTAAGGCATAATCTACTATTTTGAATGTGGCTTGTTAAAAAGGTGATTTCTCTTTAAAGAAAAAATAGATATAAAGACTTTTATATAGATTATGAAGATCTTTATCTTATTCTTCTTACAAATCAGCTTACACATGTGTCTTGGGAGTTCTCTAACTCTGCTCTGACATATTAATGTTTATTTTTATGCATCCAAGTAAGAGGTCCCAAAGAGCTCTACAGAAATATAAAGAAGCAGTGGTCCTTGAGGATTTTGCTGTCTAAAGCTGGCTGTGAGTCTTAGCTTCCTTTCCACATTTCTTTTTTTTTTTTTTTAATGTCTGGTCCAGAGTTGAAATCCAGAATCATGATGAAAAAGGCTAATAACAGATACCCTGCAAATTTCGTTTTGTGAGATAAAATGTTCCCTGTGATCTCCAAGAGTTTATAACCAAAAGTTATGTTATTCTTCTCATTTTAGATGAAACCTCTCTCTCCAAAAAGAATAAGTACAACTGAATAATTGAATCTTGTGACTACAGAATTGCAAATGAGTTTTGGTAGGCCCGAGATTTTGGAATTTTATTTAATATCACCATCTTGGTATGGAAAGCTTGTAATTTTCAAGATCACAGTTTTTTGACAGAGAAACTAGACATATTAAATACCAAGCACTTCCTTGACCCTGAATTCTTTGATTCACTATGGGGTTCATAAAGCTTCTGGTTCCTTGGATGAAGCATTATAAATGTTTACAAGTTGGATTTACTCCAAAGTAGAAAAGTCTGACCTAGGTTCCCAGAAGAAAAGCTTTATAAAATTTCCAAAAACTGAGCCTGCAACATGGAATGTGCTTTTTTTTTTTTTTTTGGCTAATCATCCTTTTCCAGCAGAAATCTGTTTCATCATAAGGTTTTGACTGCTTGTAGTCATAACACTGTGAGAGGTGACAGACGGTAGTGTGGGAAATTATTTCTTATAGAAGGAAAAAAAAAGCATATAAACTGAGCAGAAACCACCCCAGCTGTGTGAAGTAGTGCCCAGAATCTCTGAAAACAAGGCCATTTGGTTTTAGGTTCTTCAATATCTTTCTAGCTGCAATATTAGAAAAATGAACAGTAATTTCTAAAACATTGTGATTTTTGTTCTGGTGTGGTCAATTACATTTCTTTTCCTTCTTCCTTCCTACCTGCCTGCCTTTTCAGCGTAATTTACGTCTGACTCACATCCAAATCCCTCATTATTTTAATTCCTGGTTTACTTCCAGAACAGCATGGACTCACAAAAGTCTGTGCTGCAGTGATGGTACAGAGTAGCTATCATATTCCAGTGCTTCCGAAATAGCTCAGTGACAAAACTGCAATGTAGTAAATTGCTGTTTGGTTTTATTCTTCTACAATGGCTCCCGTGTTTGGAATACAGCATAAATATTTCCAATATAGATAAAGTTACAACTTTTAAAAATGTACTGTGATTTTTATAATACAAAGAAAAGCCTGAAATCCTAGTTTTCTGCCTCTTCTTTACATTCCTTACTCCAAATAAAGGTAAAAGACTCTTAAAAATCTCTCATTTGGCCATGGAAATATTGTCTCAGCTTAGATACAATAAGGTGCCTCCTTCTGAAAGCCCCTTTGCAAAGTATGTGGTATGCTGCATGGTGGGAATTGAACTGCAAAGGGTGTTAGAGAGAGGACTGGCGTTCTGCTGAAATTCTAGGCATTACTGCAATGCTATAAAACAATCTGGGGAAGTTACTGTGCCTTAGAAAGCCTTGGGTCCTTATCCTAATTAAGCTGTGTTCCCTCCAGAACTGGGTACCAAGGTGTTTAATGACCCCTTAATCCTCCTGTACTGAGGTCTATGCTGTGCACCACACAGACTCTTACTCATGATGACTATCTTAGAACTAAAGGGAATTACATGTAGGAAGATAATGCATTAGAGACACCAGAAATTAGAGTTCTGTTCCATTTCAGATTGTCTCTCAAATAAATGAGAAACCTTGCCTCTGTTAACTTGTAGTAATAGAAGCAATACTGTATCACTCCCTTCTCTGGATTCTGCCAGCAGAAACTGTTGAAGCACAGAGATAAGTAATGATACTAATTAAAAGTGGAGAAAGGTAGTCACCAACTCTGGACCTGAGAGACCAAAGTTTAATGCACCTAGGAGAAGGGTGACATTTTTAGTCTGATTCAAGACACACTAAGCAAAAAGGATATTTAAATTTGTGGTCTTGGAACACCAAAATGCAATAACCTGGGGTAAATTGACGATAATAATCAGGAATTTTAGAAACTAATGATGGGAGAAGATGAAAAATATAGAAGAAGCATACTGAAAGAATTTATTTCCTAATACACATGTGCAGAGTAGTAGATATAATGGCATTAAAATTAGTAATGATGAGAATGTGTCAGACTTCTTCACTAGCGTTCTTCCTTTGAAAATTGATAGATCAAGTGGGGTACTGATACCCAGTGATGATAATGACATTAACTTGTTCTTGAAAGAAATTGAAAATGGCACTGCTAATAATGCCTGAACTGTTACAGCATCTCTGCAAATTGTAAGAATGGTTCAGTGGCATTGGAAGAAGATGTAAATGGAAAAAGGTCCCATATATCTAAATATCAAAGGTATCTAATATTTGTCTATTTTACTGATTGCCACATGTTAAAATCTTGAAGCTGGAAGAAAAATTCCCCCTTGGAGGGGGCTATAAAAAAACCATGTGCACTTAATCACTGAATCTTAGTGTGCTGTGTTGCCCTGTAAAGAAAGGGAAATTTCACTGAATTTGAACAAGGCAATATAAGCCAACGAAAAGAGAGCAGTAGTCTGGTCATTGATGTGGAAGAATTAGAAAATATTGGCTTATGGACAGTGCAATCAGTAAATTTAATAAGTGGCTCCTGTAGTTAGTCAAAGTAATTAACACAAGGGCATATAGGGCAACTTGAGCCAGCAGATTCTGGCACTGGAATAACTGACTGTAAGAGAGCCATTAGCTCATGATTAAGTAGTTTATCATCAGAAGTCAGCATCTGTAGTCATAAGTACATATTTATAACTATTTCTGACTGGTACTAGGGTTATATAGGGGCATTATAGCCTACTTTTTTAAGGGAAAAGGAATATACTCTATTTCAAATGGAAAAATTTTCTGCTTTGCTTGTTTCTAGCTATCATGAAGCTTTTGTGTTCCTGAAAAAATGGACTCTGAAGAGAAGCACATCCATGGATCCTTGACTGTACTAGCCCATTGGAGCTGGAGCGGAGGCTTTCTACAGAGATACAAAGTGGAGTCAGGAAAGGTAGCATCCTTGCAGCAAAGAGATTCATGGACATGGGACTACTACAGCATCAGGAAAAGGGAAGATGTTGCTAGCAAAAAGGAAAGATTGACTTCTGGTGACCAAAATAGGTCAACAATTTCATAGGCAGCCTTTTCATCTCTAGGTTTTTAGTTCTAGAACTGATGTCAAGAGGACAGGACAGAAGGCAGGAATGTGGTTTGTACACAGGTGTCTGGGAAAAGGTTCTGCATATTCTGGGAACAAGAAATTATTTTGAGGAACATGTTACCAGTATTTAGAAGTACAGTTGATATATTACTGGGATATAGCAAGAATAGTGTGTCCAGAGATGATAATATCAAACCCCTTTAATATGGGTAGGAGAAGTCTGAATGCAATCTTTGAATGTAAGGAAACTGTACTGAACTTCAGGAGTTGCACTGAACTCAGTAACATCATGCAATAAGTACAATCATATAATATTTTGCCAAATAAGTTTGTGAAGAAAAGAACACAACTAGGGTATATCAGCAGAATCCCTCTTTGTTAAACTTCACATATTGAATGTAACTTGGCATTATGTATCAAGGGTGTACAGCTTTTAGTGAACAACAGGATTTTTTCCAAGTACAATATTCTATTATACACAGGGGGATGACCTACTAGAGTGTAGTACAAGTTTCATGACATAGAGCCTTTCAAGGCTTAAATAAGGAGTGCTTCCTTGTCCTGTTTGCCTTTCATGTCTTCTGTTGTCCGCCTGTAACTTGCAAGTTCTGATTCGGGGTCTGTAAATTCCAGCAACCTCTGCATAGTCTAACCTCGAGTTTCAAATATAAACTTTTTTTTTTTTTTTTTCAATTTTTTGGTCACATATATGAACTTTATTGGTGGATGTGTCTGTAAGCTGGAATGTAAGATAGACAAATGATGTTTACTTGCACTATTTCTCATCTACATACAACTTCCTTTCCCTCGTCAGCTCTTGATCCCTTGGACAACTATGTCTCTGTCCTGTGCTGGTACACACAGATCTTGCAACCTTCACTTCCACACTGAAACTCGTGGTCGAAAAGCATGATGCTGGGGAGTGTGCCATCTGGCAGGATCTCTGAGTACACAGAGAGACAGTGCCTTGGTGCAGGACAGTGTGCCCATCTGTTTCATGCTCTGACTTCAAACACCATTTGGATTGTGGTGTAAATCTGCAGATAAGGACAACTGAATGTACAGGTGGAAGACTTGCAATTTTACAGACCAGCATTATTCAGAATTTCCCAGGCTAGTGGGATTAGTCTTCTTCTACTTTATATTGTTCATACACGAGGGAGGAGAGAGATTCCTGAAAGCAGAGCTCATCCATAGAAACAGACCTCTGAATTTGTCCCACTTCTTGATACAGTCCAGTGTTATGACTGTGCTGTTTCCTCTGAATTGTTGTGCTCAGATAACACTGCTCATCCAAAACTGAGTCTTATCAAAAAGCAGTGACTCAGTCATACATCACAGACAAATCGTGGGAAGATTTGTGTGGATCTAGTTAGAAATTGCCAGTCATAGATCAAAAGACTTGAAACTGAATGAGAAATGGGAAGGAGTGGAGGTACGAAGAAGACCAAGCTGAAACTTTTGAAGAAATGGGTGGGGGAAACTAAAAATAGAAATAGAAGGTGAAAGGAAAAACTAAGTATTTGGTAGTGGTACTTTTAGTAAAAAAAAAACTATGTAAGAGACCACATGGGGGCAGAGCTAAATCAAAGATCAATATCTCTCTGAATATTTCTGGTATTTATGTTGAAATGGTTATTTCATGTGAATGGACCTCATCTGTACTGGCTCTACTTGTGCAAATAATACAGAAGTGAAGTCTGATGTAAATACAGAATGATAACTGATGAAGTCTAAAATAAGTATCTAACCTCTAATGAGCTCTTTTTGGTTAGAGATCCTCTCTGAAACTCCTACAATTATTTTTCAATGAAGCATATGCTCTAGTCATATGTCTTTGTGTAGTGTAGGAAGCAGAGCTAGTATTTCTTTGCCTGGTTTTGGCTGTCCATAAAAATGACTGATTGACATCGTCAAATTGATTTTCCATAGTCTGGAAGAAGTTCATGGCATGCATGTCACAAAAAAATTTTCTTTGATGTATGCTACAGTATGAGGGTAGTAAAAAAATACAAAAATTGATGATACACACATTAGGGATCATGGATTTATGAAGTCCTAGAAATTGCATCGTCAGTATTGAGACAAGATATATTCACTCTTGGGAATTTTACTGTGATGTTTAAAGAGAAGTTACCATCATTCAAGCTTGTAGGAAGTAAGGATTAATTCTCCAGATTTATTGTTGGAGGCACAGTATATGTTATCCCTTAATGAACTAACAAGGAATACATAACATTAAACAGATGATACTGAGGCTTTCCATGGTATAACAACCAGACTTGATCCAGCCCCTTGAGGCTATTTGGATTTTAAGGGATTTAAAATTTTGGCTAAGCATTGATACTCATATTATGAGTCCTTTCTTTTAGTTGCTCTGTCTGTAGCTTTTTTGTCCTTAATGTGCATCAATCTGCAGTAATTAGGGTCCATATATTATAAATCTGTGGCAATTTTAAAAAGGCCTCACAAAAAGGTCTAGGCTATGGTTTAAATCACCAAAATGAGGCAAGGAGCCCAGAGGCTAATTCCTTAACATGTAACTCCTCCTTAAGTGTTGCAGGTGATTACTCAAGCTTGTAGATACAACACATGCACAGCGGAGAGTGCTACTGCCTTAATCAGCTTCATGAATTGTATTACTTGATTGAAAAAGCTAATCACATAACTGTTAATAACCATGAATCACTACTCATAAATTAATTTGAAATTTTTGTAATCACAAGACGCACAATTGTAGAATTTTATTGGTGAGGTTGAACAATTTCCTAATGATAAATGTGTCATAAATTAGTATTGTGCAAATAGTAATTAATTACAAGTATGTGTTTCTTTGCTTTCAATCATATTTATTTTTCAGAGAAGCAAAATACCTGAGAACTTTTTTTTTTTTTTTTTAATCTTTCTGAATTCCAGGGAAAAAAGTTTCTGTGATTCTTTCATCCCAGCATGGGCCTTTCCTAGAGCAGTCCTAGCTTCAGCAAGTAAAAAGGGAAGCAAAATAATCAGCACTTCCTTGCAAATGGAGCAAGACTATCTGCTGAGCCCAGTCAGCCAATTTTGCATTACCAAATACACCCAGGTGATAGAAGCTCCGTTCTTGTCCTTATACGGGGTTTCAGTATTCCTTTCAGGTGGAAAAAACTGCCCACGGACCAGGACTGAATCCACATCTCTGTGGGTGTTCAATGCTTGTCCTTGCTGCACTTCCTTTAGAAGTGCTAGGTATGTCTTTTCTATGCAAGAAAGTTAGCACACAGCCAGCTACATCATATGTGGTTCACTGTGCTATATTCCTTAAGAGTGGAAGCAGTAAGTTTGAGGTAGTTAACTCAAACTAGTTTACTTCTGAAACATTCACGTAATTTATATACCTTGTTTGGGCACTACAACAGTTCAGTTCCTTATTTCAAGGGGTAAGTAAAGCTCGTCCCTACCTGATTGCATCCGTGAGGGCACAGTGCAATATCACTAGTTTTACCAGCTGACTTTGCAATGCTTCAATATTAATTTATATTAATAATAAAAAAAATTAATCAGGCACCTCTGATTTACTCCTCGACTTCTCACTCCCTCCTTCTACTTAGGTCCAAACTGAACTTGTGCCCTTTTCTATGACAGCCCAGGAAGAGAGATATTACAAGCGTTTCATGGAGTGTATAGAGGTCCCAGTGGATGGAGGTCTCTTTACTAGTTATGAAATGTTTTCTCTCTCTCTACCTAAGAAGATATAATTGCAAACATGGAGATACTGCAATGCTCAGTAGACCCTGGAGACTAAGGATGTAGCATTTTATTGAAGCCAACCTGAGGCAAACAAATTAGCAAGAATCAAATCCCTCTGTTATAGATTTTTAATTCCTCAGACTCCTGTGGAAAGTCCAGAGCATCACTGGATAGACAAGTACATCTGTATCTCTTGATTTCTTTGCTATTGCTTTAACTCTTACTGTGGTTTGTTTTCAGTGAGATTACACATTCTGTAAGCCAGTTGAACATATACATGGATGTGTCCATTAATATTGCATCACACTGCAATCCTACTTCTAATTTCATCAGAAAAGCAGAATAAAAATATGCACATGTAAATTCACTCTTGTTCATTGTTCCGTCTGAAGCCACAGTGGAGTAAACTTTCAGTGCAACATGTGAGAAATTAGGCACACTGGCAGCTGCAAACATCTAATTGCCCCTGCAGGCTGCTGACAATGTACTCCAAAGTAATGTTTTTCACTAATTACATACTGCACTGACCATGGAAGCCTTCCACTATCCCATGGCAGAATAGTAAGATTCCTATGGCTTTTTCATTTAATTGAAAGTGAATATAAGGGACTGCTACTATTGTCTTCTGTGATCCAGTAAGGCTTCTACAAATTGCAGAATTTTAGAAAACTGGCTAAGACTATGTTATATCAACAGCTACCCCTTGCTTTCATTTGGGAAAAAAGAACCTTTAAAATAAAATCCAAGGGAATGTTCAGTAGGCAGACTTCTCCAGAGGTGCCATGCTGTCAGTAACAAATTAAATGGAAAAAGGGGTTGCAGTGTTCAAAATTAAAAATCGGGAGCAAGTTAAAAAACAAACCACAAAATAAAATGATGAGTAACTTCCCAGAAGCTCTAGGGTGCTGCCTTTTTTTTTTTTTTTTTTTCAGCTTTGTAGTCAATGTATTCGTTTGCATTCATCCAACAGTGATTGTTTTGCTGGACATGCTACATCATTTAGATTCCAAATATGTTTTCACCTTCATTAGTGCTTAATCTCCCTACTACTGAATTACCTTTGAGAAAAATAGGGTTAAACTCTTATATGCAACAAGTAGTCCTGATAAGACAAGAAAAAGAGAAATCAAGCATTCCGTTTAAAAACATAGTACATACTTGTGCTTTATACTTCTAATGTTTTATGTTACACTATGTAACTTTATAATGTGTGTCTTAGAATCATAGAATCATAGAATAGTTAGAGGTTGGAAAGGACCTTAAGGTCATCTAGTTCCAACCCCCCTGCCATGAGCAGGGACACCACACACGAAACCATGTCACCCAAGACGCCGTCCAGCCTGGCCTTGAACACCGCCAGGGAAGGAGCACCCACAACCTCCCTGGGCAACCCATTCCAGTGCCTCACCACTCTCACAGTAAAGAACTTCTTCCTTACATCTAACCTAAACTTCCTCTTTTTAAGTTTGAAGCCATTACCCCTTGTCCTACCACTACAGTCCCTAACGAAGAGTCCCTCCCAGCATCCTTATAGGCCCCCTTCAGATGCTGGAAGGCTGCTATGAGGTCTCCACGCAGCCTTCTCTTCTCCAGGCTGAACAGCCCCAACTTTCTCAGCCTGTCTTCATATGGGAGGTGCTCCAGTCCCCTTATCATCCTCGTGGCCCTCCTCTGGACTTGTTCCAACAGCTCCATGTCCTTTTTATGTTGAGGACACCAGAACTGTACACAATACTCCAAGTGAGGTCTCACGAGAGCAGAGTAGAGGGGCAGGATTACCTCCTTTGACCTGCTGGTCACGCTTCTTTTGGTGCAGCCCAGGATATGGTTGGCTTTCTGGGCTGCAAGCACACGCTGCTGACTCATGTTAAGCTTCTCATCAGTCCCAAGCCCTTCTCTGCAGGGCTGCTCTGAATATCTTCTCTGCCCAACCTGCAGCAGTGCCTGGGATTGCCCCGACCCAGGTGTAGGACCTTGCACTTGGCTTGGTTGAACTTCATGAGGTTGGCATCAGCCCACCTCACAAGCGTTTCAAGGTCCCTCTGGGTGCCATCCCTTCCCTCCAGTGTATCAACCGAACCACACAGCTTGGTGTCGTTGGCAAACTTACTGAGGGCGTGCTCAGTCCCCCTGTCCATGTTGCCTATAAAAATGTTGAACAAGACAGGTTCCAACACCAATGCCTGAGGGACACCACTCATTACTGTTTTCCAACCGGACATTGAGCTGTTGACCACAACCCTTTGCATGCAGCCATCCAGCCAGTTCTTTATCCACTCAGTGGTCCATCTATCAAATTGATGTCTCTCCAATTTAGAGACAAGGATGTTGTGCGGGACAGTGTTGAATGCTTTGCACAAGTCCAGGTAGATGACGTCAACTGCTCTGCTGCTGTCCATCAGTTCTGTAGCCCCATCATAGAAGGCCACCAAATTGGTTTTCAAGTAGTGTGAGGAGAGAACAGATTGGAACACATGGAGCAGAGCAGGTCTTAATAGGGAAGGTGCTTTAGCTGTCCGTCTGTGTTCGTACCTGTGTGAAAGGGAGGCACTGAAGCTTGCACTGCTCTGCACCTCTTTGTGACAGTGCAGGGTGGTTCAAGTGCCAATTTTCAAATATACAGAGAATAAAGAAAGGTACATGGAGGTTACATTAATTTGCAAGCTTGTGGAGCTGAAGATGATGTTTTTGGGGTTTTTTTCCTCTAATAAATCTAAAAGAGATTTGTTAGAGAAGCCATTCAGTGATAGCTGGAAGAAGGCAAAGGTGAATTCCACGAAGAATCTGAGTAAGAAGGATGAGAAGGGGCTCCATCAAACAACAAGATTGGAAAGAGATGGATAACTAAGGAGAGAGCAGTTCTTTTGCTGACAGAGACTAGATGATATTTGTTATGTTTTTGTGAATTTTTCAAATTTTGTCAGGTGGGAAGAAGGGAGTTTTATTTCTACTTCACAGCTTTAGCTGTGGGTACCTATTTATATTCACAGATGTGGGAATTGCATGCAATGCTGGTATATGACTTTGGGATTTCTTTGAAGACTTTTAGGCTTCTGCTTTTTTCATGTTTGTCCCTCAAAGTTAAAGAAGTTAAACACTGTGAGTTTGTTGTCAGCTGGGTCTTTTTGAAACAAATTCTGACATTTACAAGGAAAAGAAGAGTAGCTTAAATGAAAGAATATTTAAAAAACCTTGAAAGAAATTACTTCTGCATGGGAGAGATGTTTTTAGAAACATCAAGATGAGTTAATTCTGACAAGAATGCTAAGTTTTTAATATGCTAGTTTATATGCTTGAGGTAGTCAGTACTCAAATGCCCAAGTACCATTTGTACTGACATTTACAAATCACAAGCAGATTTATATATTATGATTCCAGAACTTTATCACAGCAAAATCATACTCTGCTGTTTAAAGCAGCTGACAGAAGAAGAATTAAAGTTTCATGCTTATAAGAATGCAAGCAGCTGTCTAGTGTTTATTATATGGGACAGAGAGTAAGAGGAATGCATTTTAAAAAGCTTAAATAGCCTTCTGAGTGAGGTGCTAAGTAGATGATTTGTACTGGGCAAGTCAGTTTACCTCTCTGTTTTCCTCCTGTCAAGGAATAGTTATTCCTTTCTACACTTCTTCATCAGTCTTGCCCGTTTAGGCTGTGAGTTATGCAGCACAAGAATTGGAGCTGCTTCAGATCTTTCGAGTTATTAGATTTCTTAAAAAGCACCTGCTGCTTTCCCTCAAAACACCCATTTTCTTAAAAGTGAAAATATCCGGAAAAGCCAGCCCCGCCTGAAACTGTGCAAGTTTGGATAACCTTGTTTTGTGAAAGCATTCTCAGGACAGATTTCTAAAGTTGGCTGATGTCTTCCAGAGCAGTCACAATGTTCTGAGCTAGGGCATTTACCTGTGATAAGTGGGAGGACAGTGCAGCACAAAATTAATCCTGGATTTTTGCCCAGGCAAACACCCTCACACTGGACTCTCAGGGAATCTGGGATTTCTCTTTTCTTTTATGACATGTCTGTGATGCAGACGAATATTCAAGAGCTGTGTATGGTTCTTGTTTAATGCTCATAGGAAGTACAGTCACTGCTCTCAAAAAATGGTGCTGACTCCTTTTTTTGCAATTAAGGTGTTATTTAGTTAAGAATTTAATCTACTTTGAAATAATGAACATAATATAAACTAATATAATCCTAAAAATAATGGATAAGATGTTTTTAAGTGGCTTAAAGTGTTGAGCAGTGTGTGGCATATATGTAGTAGCACAGCCTAATAGCATTCAGTGCTGTCTTGGCTTCCCAGCTTAACCTCAGGCCTGCATTTTCCTTGTAAATCACCTTGCCTGGTGATCATGGGACTGAGACTGACCTTGATCGGTACCTCTGGGCTGGACCCTGACCCACACTCTCTGCTCAGCATCCTGCCTTCTGCTTAGCAAGGTCATTCCACCCCCTGCCCTCTTGTCACCCCTGGCTCCCACTTGCCTTCCCTTATGGCAGCAGCCAGCTTTTGCTGCTCCCTGGTACAAACCCTGGTGTAAAACCATCAGAACTTGCATTTTTAACTTGTAAAATTGACAGATGTAATATTTAAGTCAAGCACTTCTTATATGGCAGTATGATTTCTGGGTATTCGATGGAGTTAATGGAGTGAACATGTTAGTGAACAGTTGCAGTAGTGGGAGTTCTTCACTAACATTCAAGCTTCACATCATAAAGTAATACCATTCATCCAAATTCATTTTGGTTTTGACTCTATTGATTTCATTCTTTCATAAAACGTTCTCAGCATCTCATCACTACATAAATTCAGGTTTTCGTACAAAATGAATATTACTGCATTTATGAACACCACTAACTATGAAATCCATAGCATTTAAAATACTAACATTTTCTTAGTAATAGAAGAAATGAAGTTTTTATCTAAGCAAAGTTTTTTGTTGTTTTCTCTTTTACTTCAGCAAATAATCACTATTAGTCCTTTCCAAAAGATTCTGCTCTCCTGAGAGTTGAAACATTTATTTCAAATGAAACAAAAAAAAATATCTATCTCTACTGACTGATGGGCCAATCAGCAGTCATCATAAAAGAAATTATAATAATATTTATTGCTATATAAGACCTTATAGTAGAATTTCTATCTATAAAATATTTAAGATTGCAACACGAGCAGAAACACATTGGATTTGCTATTATTTAAACCAATAGAGAATATACTGGCAAGGTAGACAGAAAATATAAAAGCATAAGCTGCTCATTTGCTTCACTGAGTCAGTGAGTAAGCTTTACATGCTAGACCAAAATGCTGCTGCACCTGAAGATTTTAATGTACAGTTCTCCAGAGACTTGAAGATAAAAATAAAGAAGAAATATGCAGTTTTGAGAAAAAGCATCATGTAGGTTCAATTGTTCATTCTTCCTCCTGAAATGCTACATGGTTGTGGATTGCAAGCTGGTCCTGCTGCTTCTTGTCAGAGCACAGCCCACAGTCACCATGGGTTACATGATAAAATGTTAATTGAATAATTCCCTGCATCCGCTGCACTTTTTATCAGTAGCTAGAAAATCATTCCTGTAACAGGAGAAGTGAGAAAGGATTCCCATGGAATGAAGAATCTAATGCACAGCTAATTTATTTTGTGGACATGATGTCAGTCTTATAATAATATGCTTCTTCCTGTACAAAACAGATAACTTTATTTCTGTAACTTGCTATTATTTGTGAAAGGCTTCCACATTTTCTACCTCATCCTTATTTGTTTCATTCAAGATTAGAAAAATGCTGAATATCAAATTACTGTCCAGTTGGAAATCTGCTTCAGGTCTGAGATATCCTTTTGGCTTTTGTTAACTTTAAAAATGTGAGTATTTCAAGGGAACAGATTTTTACTGCACTATTAAACTGGGGTCTAACTTCACAGATCTCAGGAGGAAACTTAAGAAGCAGCTCCCCACATTCAGTGATTGTTTTTCTTTTTCCTTCTCATTCTCTTTCTGAACCTAACTTCTAACTTTCTATCTAACTCTGATCCAATATTCCTACATTTGAAGCACAGACAGCAGGGTATAATGTGCACTGGTACTGACTTTGCTGAATAGACTCCACATGGAAGCAGCCCTCCATTTTAACAAGCTTTTCCGTCTGTAATCATGTTGTTATTTCCAATGACAAATTGCTTGGAGGTGCTCAATCTCCTTCCATGCTGAGGTTGTGGAGAAATATGGTGAAAACTTTAGGCAGGAAATCAAAGAAATCAAAGAACTTACAAACAAAAAGACCTGGGCAGAAATTAAAATTCAGTGTAACTATGCACAACATCTAAGCAGTCTGACATGGTTGGGTTTCAGCACGTATGTATGATAAAAAAATCCCAAACCCCTGCTTGTGTGCTTAAGTAAATGAGAAGGGAGGAAAATGTAAGATTAAAGAAATAAACATCTTTTTGCCAAAGCAGTCTCCTCTGCCTTGGTATTGAGAAGATTTTCAGATAGGTTAGATGTAGAGAGGAATCTGGAAAGAAAATGACTGGAGTAGGAAGGACATGTATCTCGTGTTGACAGCTTCATGTCTAAAATTAAAGCTATAACCACTGACTCAGTTTTACTCCCACAGACCTCCTTACATCTGTTTTACCTATAGGTAGGGCACCTCACCTCTGTCCACTCCAAACTGAGAAGTGGGTGGATAAGCTGCAGCTTCTTTTGTTTCAGAAGCCTGAGAAGGAATCTTTGGTTGTTCAAAATCTGTATGTGAGTCATAGGGCATCTGAAGCTCTCCCAGAATTGTCTGTCTGATTAAAAATGCTAAGCAGTTTTCTAGTTATTTTAATCCCATGTTGGTTAAGTAGCACAGTGTCAAAAGCTCCAAAGAAGAGACAAACACACTTGTGAGGAGGAGCTCATTTCTGCCTGGAAATAGAGGTATCTAGAGTATTAGAGGCTATAAATATCAATATGGAAAAAGATGACTTACAGTGAAATAAAGGCAGGAAGATAAGGCTGAAAAAAGAAAAGTAAGGATGGAGATCAGAAAGCAATTCTTAAAGGGAAACCCTCTGCTAGTGTTTGGCACAAGCTCCATGGAGAATTAGTCTGCTGGTGAGAAGTCACAGTCTGTAGCCACTGCACTGCATGCGGAATTGTGATGAAGTTGCTCAGGCCATTTGGTGTCAATTTCCAAGTTTGCCACAGCCTTCTTGAATGACATCGGGCACGTCAGCTCACATATCACTGTAGACAAATGTCTCGGACCAAATGCTGGTTCAGCTGCCATCTATGTTATTTAAAATAAAGCAACGGGTTAGCTCAAGCTTCTAATACCTGGTAGAAAGGAGCCTGAATGTTGCTGGTGCTCTGAGGCAAACCCAAGCATTAGCCCATGTAATCTGGATGGTTGTGGCACAGGTGGGACCCTGGAGGCTCAAACCAGGTCTGCCTTGGTGATACCCTTATCTCTGCTCTCCCCAGGGACAGGGCAGGTGCTCTGAGCCTATGTGTGGCCAGCAGACCACACCTTCATCTGTAGAATGGGAAGGTGGCAGAATGAAAAGTCACCACTTTGTCTCTTGTGTATAAACTGGGCCACATACTAAGTCGAGAGTCCTAATACGTAGGAGGGTATTTTCTCAGGTGGACTTCTAGGGGAGGCTGTAAACAAACTATTTATCAAGCAGCAGCAAATGAACAGTTTGATCCATTAAAGAAATGGCCCAACCTAAAGTCTTACAGGAATTGGCCAAGCCATTGCAGCATGCATTTGTTCGTCAACTACTAACTCAATTACTAAACCCATCAAATGGGTATTTACTGTAGCCTATAATCTACCAATGTCAATGCGGGATGTACTCAGCTACTTTCCAGCTCTCATCTTCTGTTTTCCCATTCTTCTGTAAACCGGAGGGGGCTGTATACAACTCCTGGAGAAAGACAAGCTGTCCAGCTGAGGGCTGCTAGTGCCTGAACATTGGTTTGTTTTGTTTCCCTGCATTGCCATCAATATGAATTACAGAATTGGTAATGACAATGGCCCTGAAGGATGGTTCTCCTGATCAGGCAGCAGCTGTTCTAGCGTATCCTGGTACTTAAATGTGCTTGTTGCTCTGTGCGTGAGTCAGACTTTGATGTTTTCAGCTATAAATACTAGGAAAGCAAACAAAACAAAAGATCTCTTTAATTCCAGTGTTGTGCTGTCAGACTGAATGCTTATTGCAGGAGCTGTACATGACCCAGAGTTTGCTATTCCTTCCTTTTTGTGTTTAAAAATAGGAATCACTGCAGACTAGGCTCAGGCTAGGGGGCTATTGCAGGCTGTGACCTCTGCAGTTCTGGTAGCTGCTCACTGCAGGGTGAGGCCTTTCATCTCTTCACAATTCCTTCCATGTGTGCAGGACAGCCACTTACTAGCAAGAAGAAAGATGGTTGTGGATTTGCTTACTAGACCAGAAAACGCAGTCCCAGGAATCACAGAATCATAGAATAGTTTGGGGTGGAAGACACCTTCAAGGGTCATCTAGTCCAAGCCCTCTGCAATGAGCAGGGACATCTTCAACTAGATCAGGTTGCCCAGAACCACATCCAGCCTGGCCTTGAATGTCTCCAGGGATGGCACATCCATCACCTCTCTGGGCAACCTGTTCCAGGATTTTACCACCCTCATTGTAAAAATTTCTTTCTTTCATCCAACCTGAATCTCCCCTCTTCTAGTTTAAAACCATCACCCCTCGTCCTATCGCAACAGGCCCTGCTAAAAAGTCTCTCCCATCTTTCTTATGGGTCCCTTTTAAGTACTGAAAGGCCGCAATAAGGTCTCCCTGGAGTCTTGTCTTCTCCAGGCTGACCAACCCCAACTCTTTCAGCCTTTCGTAATAAGAGAGCTACTCCAGCCCTCTGATCATATTTGTGGCCCTTCTCTGGTCCTTCTCCAACAGGTCCATGTCTTTCCTGTAGTGAGGACTCCAGAGCTGGATGCAGCACTCCAGGTGGGGTCTCACCAGAGCAGAGTAGAGGGGCAGGATCACGTCTCTTGACCTGCTGGTCACGCTCCTTTGGATGCAGCCCAAGATACAATTGGCCTTCTGGGCTGCAAGCGCACATTGCCAGCTCATGTCCAATCTTTCATCCACCAGTACCCCCAAGTACTTCTCCTCAAGAGTGCTTTCAATCCCTTCGTCCCCCAGCAGCCTTCCTGGCCAAGGCCATCGATAGTGTAACTCTAGTACAATAGTTCAGGCTTGGTTTGCTCTAATCTGGAGGCTTAAATAGGAGTACTGGCCACATATGAAAATAGGAACTATCTGTTTCTAATTTTGCTTCTTGTTTTATATTGTGAACACAATTTCTTTGTGCTATTTGCACAACGTCCAGCACACCAGTGATCTCCAAACCCCCAGTTCAATACATTAATTTGTGAGAATATTTGTGCCTGTCCTATATTCTGGCCACTCTCTGCATCTGCTTTGCTGGTTTGCATTTCATTGGGAGTGGAGAATCTGGTCATATCTGGTTTAGGAAAATTTGTGGATGGATTGAAATAGCTACTTCCAGCAACACAACCTGGAAAAGTGCTTACAATGACAACAGAGCTAATAGCAGAGGGCTTAACTGATTCCTCCCCCTGACATGGTACTTTGTTTGCACTAAAAGCACAGATCTTAAGATAGCAGCCTAGCACTGGGTCAGCTGTGCTGATATTAATGGAAGACCTCAGATTTATGCCTCACATTTACTGAGCAGAGGAGCTCAGATTGTGGCCTTTCCCCAGCTGTTTGCTGTTAAAAGCGGAAAGCCAGGCTGGGCTCGTGTGGCTGAAGCAGTTACCCTGGGCCAGCTGGCGGGATGGCCATCGGCAAGGGTTGCAGCAAGGCTGCAGCTCAGTCCTCCAGCTGCAACCCACTTCCCCATGTTTAGTGTTACAGCTTCCTTTCACAGCCCCTCTGAACATGGTCTGCCGGGTCCTTAAGGCAGCAAGGCTGCTCTGCCCCTGCATAGCTGCTGACAGAGAGCCTGATCGTCACCACTTTTAGTGTCTCTTACTCCCACAGTGTCAGATCCTCCATAAGGTAACAGCTCGTCTCAGAGCATCTAAGCCCATCCTTATATTAAAAGGGAACATGTGACTGACCCTTGGGAAGTGCTTTTATGGCTGGATCTCTTGCTATTGCAATGTGGATTGTCTGTCAGCACTTGATTGTTCTCCACTCTGGTGTCTTTCAAAGTGGGAGGGCATGGGAGATGCTGCCTGTGCTTTCTGCCTCGTGACACTGTTGCCTTTGGTGAAGCTGTACAGGCAGTATATATTACAGGTCTATCTTTCTTTAGGAATTGTCAAGCTAGAAACATTAATGATGCTGTTTGGAAAAATCAAATGGACTGAGGACTGTTCAAGGGAGAAGGAAGAAGCTCAAGAAACCTTTTACACCTGAATGGCCATTTCTAGATGGCTGAAGAAAAACAATGTTGATGCAGTGCCAAAGATAAAGCAAAATTAAAACATTCATGTAATGCTTTTCCTAAGCAGATATGATCAGCGAGACCTGCAAAGTGAAATGTGCATATCATTTGTGAAAAGACAAGCACTCCATGAGTTGAAAAGGTTTCTATGTGTGCTGTCATAAATATCTCCTGACTATGGTCAGCATCATGTTTTTAGGGTTCTTAAAGGTTATTTCTTTTTGAAAAGAAAAAGGAACCAAAGAAGCAATGTCAATCTAGGAGACTGGGAAGGAAATAATTGTGTTCACCAGATCTATTTGATATGTGTGCCAGGAAGGCTTCAGTAAATGATGTTTTTATTCGGCATTGTTTCCTATCTAGTCCTTTTTTGGATCGGAAGCACTGACTGTGAAGCACAACTGTTATCATGCTGGGATAAAAGTTGACCATGCATCTTCTTCCAGTGTTGAATGTAACCTCATACGAGACAACAGCTCTAGAGCTGGGCGATGAAAGATAAGTACACTCATTTTCAAATCTGAAAACTCAGTCTTCAAAATTTCAGCTTTATTTTAGGCCTACAATGTTTTAAATCAGCTATAATTCTAGCATACAAATTCACACATGTGCTTAGGACACGCAGTTGACATGGAGAGCAGAAAAGGAAAACACAAGGAACGAAGCCAAACTGAGCACTCCCCTTCCTGTTTTCTCTCTGGCAGTGTAGAAAGGGCTGTATTCATGACAATACAAGTAGGTCCTGCAGCAACAGTAACAGAGCTCTCCAAGGAATTTGTACAGGAAACTGTTTTATAGTATACATTTTTTGTCTTTAGCTCTGACTACACAACAAATGATAACATGAAATCAAACATGACACCCTACCTGCAGGACTTGACTCTGACAGATGGAAGTGCATTTAAATAGCACCATGTTGCCTGTTCTGATAAAGCAAAATACACAAAAGCTAAAATCTAATGGGAGAAGTAAAAATGTTCAGTTCTTGGAAGTAGACCGGAAAAAGGTGGGAGCAAAGAGCATGCCAGAGAAAACTCTTACACCGAGATCAAAGGAAAAAGCTTGTCAACAAAGCAGGAATCCAGAAGCACTGAGAAATGTCTTTCTGAAGTGCTGGAACCTGATATTATCAAAGGAAGCTCAAATATTTCAAGACAAGCAGGGTCAAGGTGCAGATATATTTAGATCCCACTATATGGGAAAAAATGGGCACTTCCAAGATTCTTATTAGCTCTGAACAGAAGTTTTACTGAAGATAGCATCTCTTTTTGGTGAACTTTGAGATGACCTTCTGGTGTCAATCAACAGAGCTTTGCTGAAGTTACCCTAGTAATTCCCAGTTATGTTCAGTGGGAATCACAAAGCCTGCTGCAAGAATGACAAGTCTGCGAGTAGCTTTGAGATACCTGTGTTAGCTGTGAATTTGAGTCATTAAGAACTTCTGGAAGTGTACACATAAGCCTGTTTTGGAAACATGAATCACTCAGACTTCACAACTTGTCTGTTACAGTATTTAATGTTCCACTAAAAGTCTCAGTTTCCAATTTCTTGGCAATTATATGAGAATTTCAACTTCTGTTAAGCTGTTGGGACTGTGCAGAAGAAACTTGCAAGTAGATATTAACTGAACCTTGAAGATGAAAATTAGAATCAGAAGGCAAAGAGTAAAAAATTGTAATTTTTAATTGAAATCTCATGGTTCTGAAGCTTAGAATTGTTTTAATTCTTTGGGCTGCCAGTAGTGGCACGCTGATCAGGATAGCCGAGTAGTGTTTGTTCAACAAGAATAGCCAAAGCTGCTTCTCTAGGCATACTAAAAGCTCCAAAATACACCTATCTACCAGCTATTAATTAAATTCCCCCCCCCCAAAAGCGTGAAATTAAATGATATCAATTCGAAGCCATACAGAGGAGAACAGAGCAATGGACTTCTGCCCTTCACCTGCTGTAAAAATTCAATTTAAACTGCTTTTAAACACATCAGTAAAACTTTCTGTCCTTATGTATGGTAGGCATGGAGATACACTTCATTAATGACAGTATACTATTAAGCGCACAACCATGAGACAGAAAGGGAATGAACTTGCTGGTTCTACCATTCTGGTTCAGATTGGTCGGGAGCTTTGGGATGTTCACATAACCAGCATGAAATGCAACCCCACTGGCTCACTGTGGCTGTTACATTGCACACACACTGTTCTGTCACGAGTGACATCTGTGGCATCTTGGAATGAGTGACTGATGCCTATGCCATTTTATTTTATATTATGTAAAGGTATTAGGCAGTTTGTTTTGGGTTGGTTTTTTTTTCATGACAAATTTTAAACCAGGAGTGTGAATGCCATTTAATCCACTACTTTCCACTATTCATAATAAACCTTATAAACCAGAAGTCTTGATCATTTAGTATTTACAGGCTGAGAAGATTTCTTTTTTAACTGACTAGGACTTTCTACTCAGCTCACCTTTCAGTAACGCTGCATGCCTATCATATGAATATTTTTTTGTAAGCAGATGAACTACATTCCTTTCAGTTACATCTTCTTTTTGTACTTGATAAGTTCAGATAATAATGTTGAATACCGTTTTCCCCCCACTACCCTTTAGAAGACTTACCAGTGAAATATTTGAATCTGAAGGATTTACTCTCTAACATTTCACAGTAACTTTGTGGAATCTAAAGTATTTACTTAGTTCAACTAAAAGTATTAAGCAGTACAGCTTAATTTTTTTTATGACATCAACAATTGATAGGGGATTCATCATACATCAGATAATAAGTACATGATGCTGTAGGAATATGTAGTACACTTAGATTAAATGTATAATAACATGGGCATATGAGGAAGCTCTTACATCCAACCCAGAGGCAGCTGGGACCCCTTAAGGCTATTTGCTGGGTGCCTTGAAAAATTGGTGTCACCTGTATCTTGTGGAGGGTGAGGTGGAGTGGGTGGTTAAGGTTCATTGCAGGAGAGGAGGTTTAGAGAGAGGTGTGCAGAACAAGGGGTTGAGTTTAGAGGAGCAGTGTTTGAGGTGTGAACAAGGAACTGACCTAAAGTGCTTTCTGAAAGCTGTGGTTGATTCTTTAATGGCTCCCTTTGATAAGGGGAGGTAAAGAGTGGAGCTGCCTGGTGTAAGATGAAGATCATATCTTCTGCTGGATGTTACAAGCTTACTCAGAGGTATGTTGTTTATTTGTAAAATGCATTTCTCAGAGCTTATTTGTATTTTTTCTCCTTGAAAGTGTCTTAAAGTAGGCTGTATATCTGTTAGTGATTTAATTGTAAGAATGTGCAAAGCCTATCTAAGGAGAGCCAAAAGCTGTTATGCAGGGACAAACAAGATACAAAACTTTGCTTACTGGAACTGGGTGCTTTATTAGGAATAACAGAATAGTTTACAATTATGTAACAAGTAAGTTGTGAAGAAAGCTACTGGGGCAAAGAGGACCAGGTTGAATTGTAGGGGTCTGGATTCAGTTAAAAGGTTGGAAAAATCCCTTGCTCTGTGGACTTGCTCTAAGCAATTTGATTTCAGGAATTTCTTTTGGAATTTCTGATCCTTCTGAATTGCTAGTTTTGAGATAGAGCCACAGCATGGGCTCCCCTCTGTCTCTCTTTTCTCGTATGTTTACTTATCCCTACCATGTTGCCCTGGCTGGGAGTCTGAGCTGTAGTTTACATTTCAAGCGACCAAAAGAGCAAGGAAATAGGTGGAGTGAGTGGGGTTGATTATTGGCCCATGACCTATAAAAGAAGCACTTAAACTTTTCTGTTGACTTGTGTGTAGTAGTATTGCAGTAATTTACTTCACTGTATTAAGTCCCGTATCTTCTTTATGTGAGTAGCTATTGCTTTTTGTCTTAATCTGCATTTAACTTTTTGGTTATTGTAAGTAAAGCACTGGTGGCCCTGATGTTTTCCCAGGTATAACATTACTTTTAGCACATTTGGGTAAGATGGGGGGTTTTTTGTTTTTCTGGGGTTTTGGTTGGTTTTTTTTTTTGTGTGTGGTGTTGGGTTTTTTTTATTTGTTTGTTTTAAATCCACTGATCCAACAGTGACATGCTAGAAAGAGACAAGGAGGAACAATGCAATTTCACTGTAACCACTTAACAGAAACTGAGGCAAAATGTAATATGTAATCTTTCAACCATGTCTTGTCAAAAGCTGGCACAGAGCTATCATCTTTGAAGGTTTTTCTTGTATCTGTTTGTACATTACATCTACTTGTTATTAAACTTGACTTTTCTTTCAGAATTATTACATTGATTCATTTGTCCCTATCCTCTCACCTCTAAAAATTGTTCGGTAGAGAAACTAATAAAAAGCTTTTCTTGGACAAAATAAGAGAGATCCCACCCTTTAAATCACCGACTGCTTTCTCTCCTCCAACTGAATTTCTTGTTTTTATTAGTAGAAATTATGAAATAATTGAGGCCAAATTTCTGCATTTTTTTATTTTCCAAACGCTTATTTCACCTTTGCTTTAACTGAAGACCTCTGTTGGGTATTACTATATCTTCCAAGATTTTATTGCAATAAAAGTTGCTAATGTTGGAAGCTTCCCCACTCCCCCCAATAATGCTTTCGCTACAAGGACAGGTTAGTTGTAGCCAAAAAGGTAACTTTTTCATTGCAGCACATGAAAACAATTCCTGACTTTCATATAACTCACTAAGTTTTCATTGTATTACAGTTCTCTCTAAGGTAGTTTTTTACCATCGTCCAAGTTGGAATAAGATAGGTTAAAATACGCATGACACAAGGTTTAACATCTGGAATATCACTGGTGGAGAGGGAGGAAACCACCCCCCTATTTCCCTGGTGCTATCTGGGAGGACAGACACTACCCTAATGCAACGGCAAAGCACTTTTGGCTGGATTCTCTGTGGGGTTGCTGTGTTTGTACCCCTCACCACCCGAGTGTTGTGGGTTGCTGAGGGTTCCCAGAACTTTTTAGGAACTGTGTCCCAGAAATATTTTGTAGCATGTGTTTTGTTTCATCTCTTCAGAGTCGCAAATAAATGGGGACAAGCTTGCAGAGTGTTGGTGCCTGTTAGGGGCAGATTGGTGTTTATACTGCTGTGCTGATGGTGGTGTTAGTGTGAGCTATTGATGAGGAAATCCTGAAAACAGAATTTGAGTGTGCAAAGGAGTTCAAATCAAATCTGCATTATTACTGCTAGTTATAAGCACAGGAGTTGCATTGTACTAAATGTTACGGTGACAATGAAGAAATAATGAGTCGTTCTCTGACTTCTGCGCTTCAGCACTGAATTGACCAAGCAGCAATTCAGTAGAACACTTGTTAGGTGCAATAAACTGCATTTCTTGCACCTGTCTTCCAGAAAGTTTCTTTGGTGTGGAGCTCAATTTACTTATTCGTTTCCAGCTGAGTGAGCCATAGAAACATTTCTTCCATGAACTGAAATGTTTTTCAGCTGCATGTTTTTGGATATAAATTCACAAACTGAGTGGGCTACAATCCTTTAATAATCAACCCAAAGCACTACAGGCAGCTGTGCAGCTGCGTGTCCTGCAGTTTGCAATTTGTCTGGATCCCTGTGTGTGTGTGTAGGAGTTGTAAAGAACTATGGGACACAAAATGAATAAAATACTTTAAATGGCTTTTTATCACTTGACACTCTTGTAGCGATTGCGGTAAGTCTGGCATTGACCAGAGCCTATTCCATACAGCCTTTACTTTGGTGCTGCTCTCCTTCATAAATGGATAGTGCTCCCACCTTCCTTTTTTTTTAAGGTGTCAGGAGATTAACTGAACCCAGGAGGACTAATTATTTTCTGGTGTGATGTGTGGGGGGGTACTCAGTTCTTGCTGCTTAAGTTGCAGCATAAATTATGAATACTGTGCAAGATATGAAGTATTTACTCAGGCATAAATAAAAAGGATAGAGACTTTAATGTGGAATAATTATCTCAAAGTATTTATACTTTTATAGGCAGATTATTTTTTCTTAAGAACTGTGAATTTAGATATGACTGAGCAAACTAATTTGGACAGAACGAGGGTCTAATATTTCCTCCCTAATATTTCAGTCGAGGAATGCTGCTACTGTACTCTGACACATTGTGAATCCATATCTCCTTTAGATGGAAATGTTTTTTTCCTAATTAACTCTGCTGCTGTCACTCCTCTCAGTGTACTTGGTTAAAGGCTGTGTGTATGCTGTATATAATAACATATGCAGGAGATGTAGACTCTAGTGCTAAATAAAAAGATGACATTGGATAAGGATTGTTTCTTACAGGATGCTCTATCAGCCCTTCTTAATGCTGCTTTTCCTGAAGGTCTGTCAACACTGCTGTTCCAGGCCTTGCCCTGAGGTGTACCAGGCTTCTTCCTTCATGTTGAACTGCAATTAGCTGTTCTTTTCGGCTTGAATATAGCAGATATCTTTTGAAATCCAATTTACTCATTTTTATATCTTGGGAGGTTGGGGCCTAAAGGTAGATCTCTAAATGCATTTTTAGGTACCTAAATTGAACATCCTCATAGAAGGAGCAGGCTGTTTGCAGCACCTCTGCAGAAGGGGAGCTGGTCTCCATTAGGTGCCAACCCTGGATTTAAGGCTTAACCTTGCAGATTTAAGACTCTCTCACCCCATTCCCTCCCCCCAAAAAAGTACTCTTCTATTAATGTCTCAAGTTTAATGTTTCAAACAATATGGTTCAAGTGTTTCAAGTTTGCAAGGAGCTTATTTAAAACCTGTATGCCCTGTCTCCTTCTCAACCCCAGCTCAGCATCTGATCGAACAACCACATTGAAACTTTCACTTTGGAGCTGTGACTCTTTCTTTTTTTTTTTTTTTTTTTTTTTTTTTAATTTTTATTTTTTCTCTTGGGCTGTCATGGTTCTGGTCATTATCTGTCTGCGGCTTTGCAGGAAGGTTTGCTGGGCACAGGTTGTTGCTTGCTCTCCCTGATGAGACAGCTCAGGAATGGCACATGCAGTGGGAGTGTTGATCTCCAGGACTTGCCTATCATTCAGTCATGCTCCCAGTGGAGTTTCAGCTTCCAGTTACTACACTTCATATTTTTATTCTTTGAGGACACATAGCAATTGAAGGAAAGCAAACAGAACTTTTGTAGAGGATTTTATGAACTAAGTGGTCTTATTGACAAAGTGCAGGAGATACAGCCAAAACGAGGTATCTCTGCACAGTTCCTCAGCTCTGCTAGCAGGGATTCCTGCTGCTTGTTGTAAAAACCCCTCTAGCTTGCACGGCTGCTTTCTTTTAGCTTTATGATATCTGCTGGCAAAGTGTGTTTGTTGCTTAGTAAATGCTTTCTTTCAGGCTTCTTTGAACTCAAAACTTGCTCTTTATTAAAAGTCAGCTCTAGCTCCTTGGTTGCAGTCTTCCTTTCTCCATTGCCCCAGTGCATGTTCTTTACAGGGAAGAAGAGCAGGCATGATTTCTTCCTGTTCGTTTCCCTTTGTTCTAATTTGTCCCCCTTGAGAGGAAGTTTGCTTTTGATAATTGCAATCAGATATTTCAGGCCTGAAAGATGTAGCATGTATTACACTCTTCAGCTGATTATTGAATATTTCAATGCACAATTGATGTGGGAAATCTGCCAATTTGAAGCTTATAACATCTATTTGATATTCTGATGTTTCATAAACAGTCAAGGTTTGCATTTGTAAATCATATTTATGAATTTGAACAAAATTTAAATAGGAAAATTTGATATGACTTTTTGCCCTCAATTATACAGGTTAAGTCAATACACTGGATGGTTTATTTTGACTTAATAAATATGAACAGTGAGTTACTGCAGGGGGATTTTCAGAGCAGTCTGATCTGAGTAGAGGAAACTATGCAAACAAGGAACTAATGTGAAAAAAAAGTCTGGTATCTAGAGCAAGCATTTTAAACTAAGCTGCATCTGTTAAGTTGGAATTGGTTTGGGCAGTAGTCTTGCTTGTTTGCTTCACAACAGGATGCAGTGCACCTTCCCAGCAAAATCTATTAGCCATAGGTGGACCTTTAAGAGCTGAAAGAGTCCATGTATTTATAATGGTGCCTATGAGCACTCTCTGCCAAGGAGAACCCTGCAGACTACTAAAGCAATTGCCCAGGAAAACGAAACCTCAAGTTAAACAGAACAATGTTATCTAAGAGAATTAAATTTTTCTATGTAGGATGAATTTTCAATCAGACAAGGGTAGTGTAGGTAAAACAGGGTTTCTATGGTCTCCTTACTTTTGATTAAACCTGTGATCTTCAAGAGACAGATTGTATTAACTAGTCTAATTTTTTTACCTGTCAGTGAAATTAAACAGACCTGTGAGTTTAAGGTCCTGACTGTGATAACTGGAGTCATAATGAATGTCTTCCCTCACATGTTGACTCAGC
This sequence comes from Strigops habroptila, assembly GCF_004027225.2. Taxonomy (NCBI): domain Eukaryota; kingdom Metazoa; phylum Chordata; class Aves; order Psittaciformes; family Psittacidae; genus Strigops; species Strigops habroptila. The sequence continues at coordinate 51,488,851 of NC_044281.2, read as the reverse complement.
AGGACTGGTGAAACTGTTCGTGGCTGGAACAGTTATTCAGCATAAGGAATATGAGTGATGAAATTGATTAGCCTCTTTGTATAACCTTGGATGAATAACCTCCTCTGTTACATCAGTTTTAGGCTGAATTCTTTACACAAGGACTAAGAATATATTCAAAAGCTGAAAATCATAGTCACCCTTTTCCTCTTCTGTGCTTCACCCAGCCTGGCTGCAATACAAAGAAGTCTTTGGTACCTGGGCTTGGAGCAGGAATTTTGCATTGCTTTAGCATTTAGCAGGTCTGCTACATGCCTTTATCCATTGAACCTTTCAGGACTTCATGGCTTAAAACAAACATACATTATCACTTCTTGATAGACATATTTCCTTTCCAAAGGAGTTTTGAAAGCACGCAAAGCTCTACTTCATAGAAGTTCTGCCTGATGTGTGAGTAGGCTGATTATACTGTGTGCCAATAAAATAAAAATGGGTCAATTTTACAAAATGTCTTCACTCTATCTGCCATCTCCAGTGTTGAGAAATATGCAATATCTCTTGCAGGGAAATTATGAATCCAATTTGAAAGCAGTCAGAAGGCATAATCTTATGCTGCCCAGAGGCTGATGAAGTGGATGCTCTGTGCTGAAAGAAAGCGTGTTTAGTGTTTGAGCTGGCAGTTTTTCTTTTGTTGCATCAAAAAAGGAAGATTAAACCCAAATTTCTTTGGATAGAGACCCTGAGAGAAAATATCTTCCTAAACAGAAGATGATGCTACCTCTGCTGCAGAAGTTGCCATATTTTCTCCTGAATTGAGGAGATTTTGGGAAAAGCTGGGTCAACCCCTCAGTGGTCCTCATCGGTACGAAGTCTGTGCAGTTCAAGAGTATGATTCTCTGTGATGAACTGATCTGGCTGATTAACGAAAACCACCTGTTTCCTTTAACTGGAATGATTTTGAACTGTTTAAAACTTTTGAACTTCTGTTAAATACTTGGAAACATACACAGTAACTGTTCCCTGCTTTATGCCACTCAGCAGTGTGCATCTGAGGCCAGCTGATGTGAAGCCCAGAGCTGGGTCCATAGCTTTGGGAGATGTCCCTGGACTCAGCTCCATTCAATGTCACTGTCCCTCTTGGTGGTGTGGGGGCAGTAGCTGTTCTTTCACATAAGGGTTCACCCCATGTCTGCCTGATCAGTAACTGTACATCAGGCTGACCAGCTTATGTTGCACATAGGATTGGTGGAGGTGGGGGGGAAAGGGGTAGGAGGTTAGGGGAAATGCTCCTGAAGGTGCTTGTGAATTAGGGTTCAGCAATTGGCACTGAGAGATGACCAAGTGAATGTACTTGTAAGTAGATGCATCATTTCAGTCAGGCAACTAACTTTATTTCTAAATTTCGAAATAATAAATTGGGGTGTGTAGGGAAATCTTTTTTTCTAAGCAACTCTGCCTTTTTCCTTTTGAACAAAATCTGGCTGCTTGTTAAGCTGAGAAATGCTGGTGCAGTCAAGGTTACATTGCTGGACAAACTGACAATTGAATTTGGGCTGCAAAGAACACTAGTGATTCTTGGGCAAAGGGGAGATGGTAGAAGTTTAGATAAACTTGGTGTGTAATGCAGAAGATGTAAAAAATACCGCACTCTGGGTTCCAGAAATTCAAGAAGTCTTTTCTTAGTTGGATACAGAATTCTTATGTACCTCTGTAGCACTTCTCCCAGGTACTGTGCCAATCCTGCTGCCACCTTTCCCAGGCTGTTCAAATGACAAAAGGCAAATGTTACATAAGGCATACCTATGAATGTTTTTTGATTTACCTACTGTTTAAACTTACAAATCATTGCTATTCTCATGAGTTTCTTCGAGCAGTGAGTATGGGGAAGTTGTTTGCGTTGTCTGTCTTCGAAATGTTTTTATTGCATGACTTGGTGTTTAGTTGGTTTACAGTTGTCTGTTGCATCCTTTGCTTTACAAACTTACTTGTAAGGTTATCTTAGCTTGAACCTGACAATCCCACCTGACGTTGGTTATACTGTAGATGAGAAAACAGAAGAAATCTTCTGGAAATGGTTTATTTTGAAGTTTAGTTGTCTTCACTTGTTAGAGTTGATATCTAAAATTGTGACAGTGCTGAGCGTGGCTTGGGCCCTGAGCTCTCGGACTGCTTTGGTGGTGGCTTTATTTTAACATTTCTTTTGCCACACAGCATTCTCCAGGAATCCCGCAAAGGCTCAGTTACTCTGACCCTGATTACATTTTTTTACTCTCATTTACCTCAATAAAATTGTGGGTTTGTGTTTTGGTTTGGGATTTTTTTTTTTTGGGGGAGGTTGGGGGGGGTTGGGGGGGGTTTTTCTTTTTTTTTTTTTTTTTTTTTGGTTATAAAAATGCTTAAAGATGTTAGTTTTGTTTTCACTGTTTCTGTCTGCAGAGACACTTTATGCTGTAGCAAGTCAATGCAAATCTTTGTGCATTTTCATACACAGCATCTTACTAGCCTTCCCCAGAAGTTCATAAAAACCTGAACCAACCAGGGTCAAAACAGTTTCTTTGACAAAAGCTGAAGCTCTCCCCGTCAAAGCTGCCGTGATTTTGATTTTTCAACTCTTACTTTTGCCCTTCTATTTCAAGTTGTCATTTGTTTGACAGACGTGTTTTTGCAATGTGTTTGTGCACACCTGCCCTCTTGTTTGAGCAGCACTCATTGCTTGATGCTGTCAGTTCATCTGTCCTGTCCTCCCCTGCCTAACCCAACCCCAAAACTATCATTGGTGTGCTGGGTGTTTCCCTTGAAAGGAACTTGTGCTACTGATAGTGAGGGCTCATCCTGCAAACTGCTGGGACCATTTTACAATGATTTGTGTTACCGCTGCAGTCACAGTGGTTTCTGAAGACATGTTCCCTACATGTCACTGGGAACTCAAGTTTGTAGGTGGAGCATTTCTCAATGCAAAAAGTCAGTGCTCTGACCTAAGATTCAGGACTCCCTCATAGCAGTGTGACTCCCCTGTCTGTGATGGGCTCTGCAGGTGGCCCCTTGGGGGTAAAAAAACCTGCAACTCATTAGCCAGTGGCACATGTTTCTTTGCAAATTGAACCCAGAGACTTCTCAAGATCAGAAGATCACCTCATGAGTCACATACCTTTCTGCTGCTTCAGCAGGACAGCTGTTGCTGACAGCATTTTTGCTTTCGCATGGAGATCCTCATCATTTTCTCAATGGCTGATTGTTTAAACTTGTACCAAATGAAAGGTGGTTCTTGTGTCCCTCAGCTTCAGTGAGAGTTAACCTAATTGCCAGTGTAACATATACTATAACAGAGAAAATACAACTTGCTTCAACTGAGAAACTACCGCATAAAGGTGTCTTACCCTTGTGTTTTTGGGAGTTTCTATGTTGTCAGTCTTTGCAGAATTCAGCTGAGAGGTTGTCCTCAAAAATACTGAAAAATTAGAAAACAAAACATGCTGTTAAACAGTGCTTCTAGCTAATTGATATTTTAAATGAATGATGATACATTGCAGAGATTAGTGATGGCACAGGAGCGTTCTGGGGAAATAATGAGCTGTCTGGTCGGGAAGAAATTTGCCTTCATTCTGTCACCTCAGACACACAGAAGGGAAAAGTGAAATAATTTACAACATGACTATGTACCTCTTAACACTGTAATATATTAGACTTGTGATGTTGTGACACTAATCACCAAAAAACTCCAGGACTCTGTCATAAATCGGGTTGTGCTGCATCTGATTGGCCTTCTTGTGCTTTATTCACATCAGAAGGCAATTGCATTTTGTGCGAACTTAATCCTAGCAATTTAATGGTGTGCATAAAATATGCCTTGTAATTTGTCCTTTATTAATACTGTATATATGAGTTTTCTGCAAATGGGAGGCCACTAATTATTTTGATTTTTGGGTATTGGGGTTGCCCTTCAGTACGTAACGTTTGTTTAAATTATCTAAATGTACATGCAAGAGAAATATTTTGATCTTTTTAAGGACTGTATCACATGCTGTATTACTGAAAGAAATTATCTTAGCAGAGTCAATATAACTGCCTAAATGAACTTGGCAGGCCAGGGTTTAACAAAAATTGTTATACAAAACTGTGATAGGTACTGAAGTTAACCCTGTGTTTGCATAGGACACCCTTTTTCAGTATTTCTCTTCCATTTGTTAATGAAGTAACTTTGGCACCAAAAAGGTCAGCTTGGGCTATAGAAATTCGTTGTAGATCAAAACTAGGGATTGGTTGAATAGCAAGAAGTCATTATACACAAGAAATTAATGACCTTGGAGAAGAGAGCAGCAAACCCAGGATTAAATTCAGTAGCACAAAGTGCAAACCCATATGGGCTGAAGGAACGGTGAAATGTTTGCCTGTCTAAGTTGGGAGCTCTAACAGAAACATGCAAGACACCAGTGTGATGGTGATAAATGCAACTGGAGGATGGATTGGTATTTCCATGAGGGTTTGGGATGTACTGGTGCCTGAGGGCTGGTGAGGCCTCTATGAGAACACAAGGCTCTGAGCATCCAGTATTCCACATCTGTCCAACTAAGGCTTGAAGGCTGCAAGATTGCACTTGGAGCAGACTAATTTTTTTACGCCTGACCGTAGGTTTTTTCTCTGCTGCTTATAGAGCTTGATTAGAAAAACATAAATAAACATGAGTTTTTAAATTAAAGGATAATGTTGGCACTGAACAAAGTTATAAACTGGCTAGGAATACATGTAGGCAGGTTTCACGATGAGATTTAGAAAAATAGTTATTGAAATGCCCTCAAATAGGAGTATGGGGAGCAAAACCTGGAGGTTACAAAGGAGCTGTATTATGCTGGCTATAATAACATGAACAAAGTGATTTGACCAGCATAGCTTGTGTTTAAATGGGTCTGTTAGAAGGTATGTTTGTGTGAAAAGAGGCTAGGGTATGTGTGTTGTTTCCGAAAGTCTAATGAGGAAACTGATGGAAAAAAGGCTGAAAGCAGAAATGGTGTAATAGATATGTCAGATATGGTCTGGGTTGATGATTATTTCAGGGATTGAATGACAGGCCTCATTTCTGTACTCCTGCTAGTCATTTAAGCTCATTTTAGTGGTTGGAAAGTGAAGCCACTAAATGTGAAAAGTTGGTGTTGGTTTTTATAAAAAGAAATTTTTTTACTTAAATTCTATGTAGAAAGCTATTTTCCAAATGAATAGAAAATGTTTCTTAATGAATGAACAGTTGGGTGTTTTGAGGTTTTTTTTGTTTGTGGTTTTTTTTTGTTTGTGGGGTGTGTGGTTTTTTTTTTTTTTTTTTCCTTTTGTTTGCTTGCTTGTTTGTTTTTGTTCCTCCTCCCCCACTTTGGAAAGTGGATTAAACAATTTCCCAAACCTTTTTAAAGGGGAGGTGGGAGGATCTGGTTTGCTTTTTCTTTCTTATATAACAAGTTTACAAAGAAATCTTAAAATTTTTAGATTTAATTTTTTCTGATAAGGTAATAAATTTTTTACTATGTGTATTAAACCTGGCTATTTTTCATTGGTTACTGATTTCTGAATAACTACCATTCAGACACTGATTTCAGTTTGCTAGTAGTACACATTTGATTGAAGCTTTCTATTTTTTAAAGGATATACATGTCATATACTCTAACGAAATTGGGCTTGATATTAATTGAATGTCATTCAAAATGTTCTGGTCTAGTCATAAGCCACACACAGTCTACTTATTCTGTGCAGATATGGTAGTAGTGATTGGTAATGTTATATGTCAGCTGTAATAGTCGAACAGGAAAGAGGAATGGTTGGAATACACACTGAAAATGAAGATAGCATTGCTTTGCTCATTAAACTGTCTGCAGCATTGATGCATGAAAAGAAATACTTTTTCTTCAGCAGTCTTGGAGGTGCTGCATTGCAAATATTCACAGCACCTTTTTTTTTAGAATGCATTTGGATCATCCAGTGTGATCTAGTTGTTGTCCACCTACAATAACTGAGACACAAATGCTATTATGTGTGACATTATATCTTGAGAAACACACCTTACTGATATGTACTTTTCATTTCTGTGTAATTTTGTATCCAAAGCATTTGAACTGAGAGTCTGAAAAAAAAAAAATCAGTGAGACACAACAGAAATGAGCTGAGAATTTCAGATTTGGTTTCAGTCTAGCAGCCTTAATCTCACCTCAGAAATTACATGTGCCTAGACTACAAGTATTGTTTTGGCTGTGAATTTATATTCAACAGCAACCATGAGTATTGGGCAGCAAGCCCAGCAAAGGTGAATCGTGTGGGTAAAACTGGGTAGAGCTTATGGCTTTATCCCTCCATTTGTTTACCTTGGCTGTGCTTGTCAGAAGTCAAACTAGGAAAATGCTGGATTAGTTCATGCTTATTCCTTCCATGAGGTTGCTAAGCATGGTGACAGCTAGGATGCCTAAACATGTGGTGGGTTTTGTTTTTTATTTACTTCAGTGGTTTGTGGGGGTTTTTGGTTTTGGTGTGTTTCTTTAACTTTTTGCTTTTTCATTTTTGACAAATGGTGATTCTGTAATATACCAGAGGGCCACAAGTGGACACAAGCTAAAAGGAGGGAAAACTGCTATTAACAATGTGCTGATGGTATCTTTTAATTTCTCTGCTTGTTGTGTAACGAAAACTTGCGGATTAGAACAACATAGGTCTCATTTAGGTGCGCAGTGAGAAAAACCCTGAAAGTGCCTTTGCTGAAGGCTTTTTGGCCTTGTTTGTTCTCCAGCCACTGTCAAGAGAAGGAAGTGGAGGGGAATGTAAAATAGAGGTTCAAAAATGTAGCCGATTGTAATGTTGTGACCCCAAACAAAGTGCTTAGCTGCCTAACGTTAATGTAATAATGGTAGTTGAAAACTGGTCAAGAAGTTAAGGTCAGGAACAACTGGATGTCTTGGATCCTTCTGTTTTTTTAGTGTCCATTTAAATGAGTTAATAGAAGGATTTGAGTTGCAACACATTCCATATTCACCCTTTGAATTGGCTCTTTTCTTTACCGTATCTTGTTGGGACTCTTAAGTTAAGCGCCCAGAGATGTTCAGATATCTTGATGGACATGCCTAGCTAAGCTGAATTGCCAGTGTCACTGGTACCAGTGCAGCTGAGCTGGGTTTCAAGCTCAATTCGATAAATACTAAAACATGGTTGAATTTTGCTTTGAAATCAATGCAGAAGTCATTTGGCTACAATCTAGTCTGCACTTAGGACACTTCATGTTCCTCTGGCATTGTAAAAAGAGGAATGAATTATACTGTGACTCATTTTAAAGCTCCTCTCTGTTGCCAGGGTGTTACTGTGGGTTTAGAGTAAATGAAATTTCAGGCTAATCTGCTTAAGTGTATATGAGTGTCAGGGCCATCAACTTGTTTGGACTAAGTAAATAATATGTGCATGAATAAGTTGCCAAGTCCGTTTTTGTTCCTGGGTGGCTGATGCGGATCATCTGCAAACATGCACAAAGATAACAGCTGTTGGTTTACAGAGTGCTGTGCCGGTGAAGGAAAAGCAGAGATGAGCCTTTCTGAAGAATATAACCCAGCAGGCAAGTGGCTGAATTATGATGTGAAAAATATCTTTTTTGACTAGGACTATGCTTCATCATACTGCCTAGGGTGAAAATTGGAAAGAAATACCATCACTTGGGAAAGATTGGTAAGGGGAAAGGTTCCCCCCCCCCCCTTTTTTTTTTTTTTTGAGTTGGTAGTTAATGGTTTGCTAAAGAGGTGCTGACGGCATTCAGACTGATGGGAATGGAAGTTCTCTGCAGGCTTGCAAAATGACTTTCTCTCTTCTAATAACAGCAGTAAAAGTCACTCCTGAAGCTTTTTTTTTTCTTTTTTCTTTTTTCTTTTTTTTTCTTCTTTTAGTAAGAAGTATATAAAAATAGACATCAGAACATTAATTGCTTACAGAAAGAAAATAGGTTGCTTTTTTCCTACGAAATGTTTAGTAATCTGTTTTGGTTACTATTCCCGTCACTGTCTATACTTAGTTATAAATCCCTGCTTTCAAGGTACAGTGAATGCCAAGGCCCTTATCTAATTTTATCTAATTTGTGCGTTACTATATAGTTTGTACCTGTTTAGTGAAACCACCTTAAGTGTGCTGGGACCTGCACTGGTCTGAATGGTTAAGTCCTCTATACTGACACTTTCAATTTCAGAATAAAAGTACAAGTTAAATCTTATTTTAGTGAAGCTAAATTGAACTTTGGAAAACAAAGTTTTAAAATGTGCTTATTTTTTGCTTCAGTGCATGTCTGCACATGCTAGATTTTAGCATGTACTTGCATGCCTTTCTGGAGGTGTTAGCTGAGAGAAGAACACATAACCACTCTAAGGAGGTTATATGTGGTGCTTTATTTCGAGGCCCCGGGAACCAGGGGTACCCACCCAAATCTGGTTCCAAAGACCGTCACAACGCGCCCGCAATTTATCTTACTGAGATTTCACAATCTAATGTATATTCAACAGGTTACATCCTCCACATACATATGTATTTATAAATTGCATCATCTCCTAATTACATCATCAGTTGTTTCTGCGCTTGCGCAGCCCCCTTCTGGTGGTCGTCAGGATGAAGTAAGTAGTCTTCCTCAGATGAAGTAAGACGTCTTCCTCGCTATGTCCTTTTTACCTTTTAGAGTCCTGGATAAATCCCAGTGATTGTGCTTGCGCCAATATTCTTCTCTCTCTCCTTGACTGGTTCTTAGTGTACAACTCTGTTTCTCAACACAATTAAAAGTTCTACTTGAATAATCTTTAAAGTACTGTTCCTACCAAACCACCACCCCATAAGGATATCGCTTGAATAGTCTCATAAATCTACGTCCACATCCTAGATACTAGGCTTTTCTGGCCTAGTAACAAACTTAACAAAACACAAATCAACCAAATCAGTGAGACTAAATACTATATATATATATTGATTAAAACTTGATCAAACTTCTGTTAATCAAACGTTATGATTTCTAACAGAGGGATAGTATTTATGGCATGATTTGAAGAAAAAGAAAGTTTATATTCTATGGAAGTACTCCTATGAAAACAAGACCAGTCTTTATGAGTAGTTTGGTTGTTTGTTTTTTGGTTTTTTTTTTTTTAAATTAAAAAATTAAAAAAAAAAAAAAAGGCGTGGGGGGCTGTACTCCATTGCACCTTTTCTCAGTATGTTTGCTAGTGCTTGCCAAATGACCTGCTAAGGCTTGTGTGGCTGTTTGGAGTATGAACTACATGCAAATGGTTGAGGACTCAAAAGGAAGAAGTCCCATACTCTATGTATAGTGTATTGTTTTGTCACTGGGATGTGTCTCAGCACCCTTTGATAGCCCTTTCAAAAATACAGGAAATCCAACAAACTCTGTCCAGGGTTTAATGATGCCATCATATCATACAACCTATCAGTCCAGATATCTCCGCTGGTGTCAGAAGGAGAAAAGGCTAAACTGGTGTGGGGGAAAAATAGGTTCTTTTATCATTTTTCTGAGCTCTGCTTACCACTGAACGTTCCAGTGTTTGTACAGTTGCCCACTTGCTCAAAGCAGCAGCTCTAACTGGTACTTTTTGCCTCAGATACCTTGGTGGTGTTCTGCAGCATTACGTGGCATAAGACTCTTTGACCCATCTTTTTTGTAATTCTAGGGAATCTGACTTCTGGAAAGCTTGCTTAGTATTGATTTAACTTCATTACTGTTAAAAGAAAACCTGAGAGAACTGTCTCTAGCTGCGCTATGGTAATGGAATATCCCCAATATCTGATTAACACAGCTGGGTAATATATTTTTATTTCACAGCCAAAATAAATTACTGGGGAAGGGGAAGAACAAGTCAGGCTGAAATGAGAGAGAAATTTCAGGATAGTTGATGAATAGAACTTGGACTGATCCAGAAGAACTGCAGAGTAAAGCATTCTCTTAACATTTTTTTTTTTTTTTCTCTCTGATACAGTTCTTAAAGCAAAAATGCCAGGTAGTCTTCATGAAATCCTAATTAAACCTCTTGATACTTCTTCATACAAGGTGACTTGCTCTTAAGTACCAAAATACACTGAATATTTTAAAAATATAACAACAGCAACCAAACAAAACTCAAAAATAACTGCTTTTAACTAATACTGTTTGTTGAATTGGGTCAATATGCAAAACTATTCACTACTTAAACTCAGTTTTTCTGATATCTATCACCTGAATATTTAGTGAAGAACTACATAAGCTGAATTTAAGAAAGGACCATGTGGAGGGTTTTATAGTAGTATTTTTATCTGTGGAAACTACTTGCTATTAGGAAGCAGATGTGTGGAGCATCAAGTACCCCAGTGTGTATCCTAATTTAGCTTTTTGTCACTAACTTCCTCTGTGTTATAAAATCTGAATCTTGCAACCCTATCCCCTTAGCCTCTTGTGGGGTTTCCGAAGATCGTCATTTTAATACACTTATGACTTGAATCCCCTGGTTGCATGTTAAAAGCTGAAAATGATCACTTGAGCCCTGTTATGGGACCATCAGCTGCTTATTTGCTCAGCTTGCTCTGGGAGCAATGATAAATTGTGAATCTCTGTTCTGTACTGTTGCTGCTGGAAACTGGTCTTTGTGGTGGAGAACTTCTCTAGTCACACCTCCTGGCTCTTACAGGTGGCATGGGACCATCCACAGTGCGCTCGCTGGCCAGGGTTGCCCAAAATTTGTTAGACTATTTTTTTCAAGTTTCTTTCAACAGGGAAGAAAAATGTGATTCGCCCTAAATAACAGACTGTTTCCAGTGGGTTTGAGGGAACAGTTTTACGGTGCTATTCAGGAAGATGGGCTTGGAGAAGGTCTAGGGAAGCTACTGTGATACCAACAGGTGGTGTGAGGGCATTGGTCAATCTGGTCTGTATTGCAGGGAAGCCAGATGGAAACACATGTGGATTCAACTAAAAGTTGTGGTTGGGGGATGGCAATGAAGTGGATGTGCAAAGAAAATGTGGTATCCCCACCATTACTGGGAGATGTCCATCAGGAAGGATTGACTTGTTTGTGTAGGCCCTTGTTCCCAGAGGCCGAGCTTGCAGCATGCACCATCACCTCTTTGTGGCATTTATCTTCCAAAGCAGGCTGAGAAATTCCCTCACCTGGGTAAATGGTGAGCTGGCACTATTATGTTTTCTCAGTACTATCCTCCCTGTTGAAGCAGGAGCAAGAAGGCTTATAGGACATGAGAGGGAATCCTGCATGACACCCAGAAGAGCACTGTCATGTGGGACAGGTATGTCACATCTCCCTTACAAATATATGTGAAATGATGGAGGAGGAATGCCAGAGTGCACAACTGTCAAATTATAAACAACTGTATTTTCTTTTTTCAAGTCTGGTTTGAGTTGTACCATCAAGACGGTTACTGCTACCTTTGTGCTTTGAAGTAGACCAGTAAGTTTGTTGTTGGGTCAAGACAAAGGGATTGACAGCCCAGAAAAAAAATTACTTGTATTTCATCTCCTATTGAAGCTTCCTCTGTCATGGATGTTGTTAGGTGTAGAAGATGACTTCCCCCCCGCCCCATGTCTTTGTCATCAAGCCGTGTTGTCAAAATATTTGAAGCAGATAAAATAACTCTTTACATCTAAATAGTTCAGCAGCATCTTTGCTGGATTCAGCTTGTCTTCATGGTAATATTCTGGTATGTTACTGGGATGCCACTACCATCTCTTCTAACGACTGTTCCTCTGTTTGCTTGACAAATAAACAGGCAGCTGAGAGACCTTTGAAAAGGAGGACTGTGCGTTCATTTGGGAGCAGCTGCAGTAATAACAGCAATAATACTAATAAGCTCTTACTTTAACATCATAGCAGCCAGATGTTTTCATTGAAGCAGAATTCTTAATTTCTACAGTGGGAAACATTTTCCATATCTCCTTTATATGGAAGGCACAAGACGAAAGAGATTACATTAGAAATCACCCCTTTTGTCATGATACTGACTTTGATTTTCCATTGGGTCCTTTTAAGATTTGTATTTTACAGTCTGTGTCAAAGACCAGTTCTGGTCAAGACTTACTGCACACAGATGAGCTATAAACAGAGTTATGAAAAAGGGCATTTGAGGCTTCCGTAAACATACATCACACTGCACTTCTGAAAAGCCTGTACCCTGTGAGTTTCTCTGCCTCTAGTATCATTACTGTACCTTCTGCTCTCTTCTCAAGCAACTGTTTAAATCTCCGCTTTGGAGCTGTGAGGTGCACCACAGTATGCGAACATGATTACCATCCCAGCCTCCTTCCCAAACCATGACTGCGTTGAAGTGGTCACAGAGTATAAAGTCTGAGAATTTACCCATGCAGTATGACAGTCTAGTTCTCACATGAGCACTGGTTTTATGTTCAGTTGCTCTGAACACACCTTGCTGGCTTTGGTTTATACTAACAAACAACAAAATAATTTCAGCTGGCTTTGATGTGGTATACCTCTAGGAAGCAGGAACAGGAAATTATCAGCTACTTCTCTTAGTCATTTTGCTTAATTGCTTAATTTCACAATCCACTCTGTTTAACTGTAGATTCTTTTTTTTTTTTTAATTTTTTTTATTTTATTCTTTATGTAGCATGATGCAAGAAATTTTTCTTTAACTGTGAAACCATAACCAGCACTTTCAGATCAATAAAGCTAGTGCAAATTAAGAGAATTTCTGTCTATCAGGATATTCTTATACTTCAGTGTCTGTCTTAGTTGATGTTTCTCCAATACTGAACAGTTTAAATTGCAAGTGTGTAAGAGCTCTTGCTGAAATGCCTTCAGCTGGTTCTGAGCAGATTGCTTGTGTCCACTTCTGTTTCTGTGCACACAGATGCTGATGATGCACTCCACTGCCTTGGCCAAAACCACCAGTAAATGATGAAAGTTTTGGTGTTGAAAGGAAGCCCAGGTCTTGGAAAGAAGGGAGATATTTGCATCCCAGATCTGCAGTTATTCTGAGCTGAAGGCAAAACCTGACTCCTAAATAGGTCCATTCCCATGAGATGACATGGCTGTGATTAAACATCTGCTAACAGAGGGCAGTTGAGGGAGGAGTGATGTCTGGTCCTTTAGTATGATTCACCAGATACTATTTCTAATTTAAGAATGCTTCTCAGGATGAGTCCATAGTGAGACTTAAATGTGAGCTCACTGTCTGTGCTGCGAAGTCTAAGCTCCTCTCAGTCCCTGTAACTGAAGTTAATGTCTTCTATTCATTTCAACAATGAAGGGAATGCTTCTCTCTGAGGGGAAAAAAAAATTTGGGACACTTAGATTTTATTGGGGATGGTGGATTTCATCCAGCTGTCTCTCCCAACATCCCAAAATGGGAAAATGTTCTGAGGATTAATGACATGTATTGTCATTATGCATGGTCACTGATCTCCTCCTTGTCCTGCACACTTTCATGTGATATATATGTGCAAGATTGTCCCTTTCATTCCCTACAAGTTTACTATCTCGTTGGGATATCTTTGAAATTTAGGCTTCTATGGAGATCTGTTTTTATTCATGTGGAATACAAATTGCTATGCCATTTATGACAGTTTTTCCCCAAACTGTACAAGGTGGGGGAGGGAATTGAAATTCTGCTTTAAAAGGAGAATTGTAGGCTTGTGGTGTGGGGCTTTGTTTTTGTTTGGTTTTGGTTTTTTGGGTTTTTTTGGTTTTTGGGGTTTTTTTTATATATAAATCTCAGTGCTGCTTTTCCACATGTGACTTTTTTTTATATCCTGGTACATCACGTTTATTACCCCTTACTCATCCTTTCTATTTTATGGACCATGAAAACTCTGAGGACCAGAGTAACTGTTTGGTAGTTGTCAAACAACACTGTGGCATTTGATATATGGCAGAGGGGCATCAGTATCATGCTTGGAAGATCAGCTTGATAAAGGGGACAAAGTAGAAAGGTTGCACAGATGTTCTGGGACCTCAATTCTTGGATTTTTGTAGACTGGGAGTTTGATTATATTCTGAAATCACTGAAGCAAAGAGTAAATATAAAGCTCTGTGACCAGAAATCCCTGCAGCAGATATATGCCGTGTGTTAAATCTTACAATTAAACCACAGTGGTGCGAAATCTGCTTCCAAAGCATGATCTGTAGAATTTTATGCTTACTTCTGAAGGGACCATCTGTAATGTCCCAGTGACTCAAGCCGGAAGGTGGGATTGCTGTTCAGTGTCTCTGCAATGGCTGGAGAAGGAGAGCCTCCCTTTCTCCTCCTGTAGCTTCAGCCAAGCTTTGTTCGCTCTGGATAACCTACGTGGCTGTGTTTAATGTTAAGCATTACACACACAGAATTTCTATGTATCTGTTTTCTGTATATTTGAAATTGTTGCTCATTTAACTGTGACTAATAGGTAGCTTGAGCAGAGATCTCTGAAGAGAGATTATTCAATTTGAGAGCACACAAAAAACCTCATCTAATGAACCTATACATATAGACACATCATCATCATTTGCAGTTGCACTTCCCCACGAAGAATCCCTACTTGTCTGACAAAAAGATGTATTTTGGTTCAATTTTAGATTAATGAACCTATACATATAGACACATCATCATCATTTGCAGTTGCACTTCCCCACGAAGAATCCCTACTTGTCTGACAAAAAGATGTATTTTGGTTCAATTTTAGATTAAACAAACTGTAAAAAGGGATGCTTTGCTCAATCTGATCCAAACAAGAAAAGCCACCTTGTCTGAGGCCTGCATGTCAAATACGTGCCTCAACACAAAATGGCAAAAATTAATTTTCATTTGGCTTTTTATGCCAGTAATATTTATGACGGGTGCTGAAGTATGGAAAAAAAAGTTGCTGTGAAATATTAAATGGTGAGATACATAACACTTGAAATAAAGTCTGCCAGATTAAGACATGCTGATATTAAGTGTTATTAATGCTGTCTGCTGTGTGTCCAGTTTGCTCTTCTGGTTGGCATTCCTGTTTCACTGGACAAAATTATGGTAAATCAAATACATGCTAAAGTCTGTAAGCCTTAGAAGCATCTCTATAGTCAGGAAAAAAATGACAACTTCCTACAGCTAATATTTAATCAATTTATTGTCTTTTCTCCTTCAGGAACGTTCAATTATAGTGTAATCAGCCACAGGTATTTGAGATTGTAGTGTTAATTTATTAAATAATGGTTAATACACTTGTAGTTTGAAAGTAAAATTCCCTTTGTAAACAATTGGACGAAAATTTTGTGTGCTTGGATGTGTTACTGTACCTAGTAGTGGTATTATGGTTATTGCACTTGTCCTCATTTGCTTGGAGGTGGAGAGCTCTCTTTAAAAGGATATTTTACAGCATTCCCTTGTACTGAAGGGGCAAACAGGAGGTCTTTCATCTTCTGTGCTCACTGGTTATTGTTCTGTTTGGGTATACACTGTCTGGGAGGTGTTGAAGCTACTTGGAAAAATAGGATAATCTTTTTCCATCATGGCTGTATAACTGGTCAAATGCTTCCTGGAAGCAGCATCTGTTGGTTTCTTTAATAATGGAAATAGCCTAAAATCCCAACCTCATGTGGAGCTTTTCAGTCCTGAAAAGGAACTTCTGTGATTTTTTTTTTTTCTTTTTTAAACTGTCCACGTAAAATATATTAATCAGTTAACAATGACTTGCGTTACTTCAATCCAGCACAAACATGTTGTTTGAAACAGCAACATCATAAATGGTGTTGATGTTTCATGGTGCTGAAAAACAAAGCAAGCATATACTTATGTGATGCTATTCTAAGTGTGATGTTTAGATTGGTGACAGATGCAGAAAACCTATTAGAAAAAGAGAGACTCCTAAATAGTTTTTTGCAATACTATGCACTTTTTTCCTGTAAGACCAGCTAATAAGTTAACCTGGTTCTTGTGCTCTCCTTTTATTCTCTTTTCAGAGACTTCACATTGAAAATTTTTCCGGTCCTTCACACCCTACTTGTTGATTTGGATTTAAAGACACATGGCCCCCTTAGGCACTATGCAGACTTCTTGGGCATGCTTCCTCTGTGCTTTGTGCCCTTGACAGTACACTGTCATTAATTAGTACAGTGCACGGTTTTGGTCGCTCCTCTTACTATCTTAACAGCAAATGTTTTTCATTTTCAATGTGTCATCCCTGAGAGGTCATTAATTAATTGGCTTAAAAAAAAAAAAGCCCTAGATTGTGTGTCACACTGCTACATGCTTGTATTAACTATGTTTTTCCAATCTATAATCTCTGCTTTTCCCACCTGCTTTGAGTTAGACTCTTCTAAATCGCATTAAAATTCTATATGTTGAGAATGTCCTGATCTCTGCAGGAAACTGGCATGTGAATATTTCTGTTGTTAGGGTTTTTTTTTTGTGTTTTTTTTTTTTTTTGTGGGTTTTTTTTTTTTTGTTTTTTTTTTTGTTTTTTTTGGGGTTTTGTGTGGTGTGTTTTTTTTTTTTTTTTTTTAGGTAACTCCTCCCCCTTAAACTTCAGCCTCACCCCCCCACACCCTTCAAAATAAAAAGCCACAAACCCCCATCTCCTAAGACCCCCCCAAAACCCCAGGAAATAGTTTATAATGTTGGTTTCTTCAGCAGAAACTAAGAGGAACAGACCTGGCACATCAGCTGGGACTGGTTGAATGACTGAAAGCCACTGTGAGGAGGGCTGCTGTTGTGACTGCTTTATCTAAGTTATGTAAGAGATGATCCAGAACTTGTGGATAATTAGGAGTGATGTGACTGGGAGATTAACAGATTGAAATAGAGACAGGTCCCATGTTTTGGGGAAGAAAGTGCAGTTTAGCAGCTCTCATTACATATTAGATGATTTGGTGTGCATGAATTGAATA
Source organism: Strigops habroptila (assembly GCF_004027225.2). Lineage (NCBI taxonomy): Eukaryota > Metazoa > Chordata > Aves > Psittaciformes > Psittacidae > Strigops > Strigops habroptila. Next base: position 51,472,025 of record NC_044281.2, on the reverse strand, counting down.
TGGAACAGGAAGACTTTCAGGAGGAACTAATGCACTGACTCATGGCAAATATTGTTTCCAAACCAGACAAAGCAGAGATAAGGAAATGGACCAACATAAAGAAGAAACTCCTGTGACTGTGTCTAACCTACTTCTTACAACAAATGCACTCAAATGTATGAAGTTAAATCCCAGTCTTTCCTGCCACTAAAATGAATGTTTGAGTATGGCTGGAAAATTCTGGCCTGTACATATTTATACCTTTTAGTATCTAAACTATATAACTATTTGTTTGCAAATACGAAAGAACCCCCTTTTCCCTCCTTTTTACTGTGGCTGTTAAATCATCACACTGCATGAAATTGCTGTGGTTTAGCACAGATATTTGTGATAGGCTGGTTCATATAAAGGCATGGTTCCTTCCTTTTGACTACTTGGTGCTGCTTTTAATGACTTTTCTATTTGGTGTTTTTTCTTGGGGAGGAGGGGGAGAAGGTAGTTGCAGAGCTACTCGTGAAATCAGAACCGTGTAACACCTTTAGTCTGCTGTCAATTAGTCTCTGATACAAAACTATGATGGATCCCATGGCTTTTTTTTTTTTCCCCTGTTGAGCCTAATGAAATTTCAGTTTACAAGTCTGTAGATGCCTCTTCTGGTCTAAAAGAATAAAAAAAGATGCCAAGCTACATGTCAAACTAAGTGAGAAGAAAAAACCCTTTTAAATGAAACAACAACAAAAAAACCCAAAACCTTCAAGAAATATGCATTTGCAGTTGAATGTAACTGACTTAAGAGGTAGAAGTTATTTAATAAGCCCGAAGCTTAGTACAGCCTTGTCGTGATAGATTGTGTTCGCAGTTCATATATCACGTTTAGAGGTGTTGCTTCTTGTTGAGGAGCAAAAAGAAACAGCTTGGCAAAGCTTGGAAATACTGCTGTATATTCAAAAAGACAAATACCTTTTAAAGTTAGAAAATCCCGGGTGAATCCCTGAGTGAGGCAGGCCTGGATGGGCTGAAGAAGCCCTTGGGAAGTTGCAGGGGGTGTGGGGAAAGGGTGTTTTACAGGAGAGCTGGCTTGGAGACATGGCACGGAGGTGTAAGCTGCAGTAGCCCATAGAGAAGCTAACTCTCTTAGTTTGAGAGGTTGGCTGCTGCTTATACTTGGGTAACCCAGCTGTGGTTGCAATGGTTTTGAGCAAGGAGGTAAACAAGATCAGGATGGATAGAGTGGTCAGCTCTGATAACATTAACAGTGAATGCTTCCCCTCCCCCCCTTTAAGACAGGCTGGTATGTGAATGTCCTACTTACTGACTCATTAACACTTTGAGAAACACAGTAATTTTAAAAATATGAGTTTATTTCTGTGTGGAGTCCTTTCAGCTATGAGCACTGAAGATGTTCTGTGATGTAATTGTTTACTGCTCTGCTCCAATTATTTTTAGGCCAAAGGAATGCATATGTTCTGCAGATTCCTCTTATGATCAGAGGAATCTACCTCGTTTTTAGGGAGGTAGATATTAGATATTCCCCCATATGCAGAAATCTTATTACGAAGAAGAAAAACTTTGATTTGTCTAAAGAATTTAAAATTAGAGTCAGTATCCGAGAGGGCTGGATTAAGTATAGAAGGTAGGTATATTGTACTTGTGACAGAGCAAACAGCTGGATGGGTGACTATATCCTGATCTACATGACATGAAATTTTAGACGTATACACCTGTTGTCTTTTCCTGAAAAAGGGTCCAATATTCAGAGAGCCTAATTTACATTGCCAGTGCCTTTGGCTCTGACAGGAGCTGGTTGACAGATAATGTCATAACCTCAGCTATTCTGCTGTTTGAGAAAATGCTTAGGTGATATTGAAAGTCAGGAATAAGATATGGCCAAAAATCACCTCAGAAATGAAGCACTGATTCTGTTTTGAAGGAAACATGTTGAATCCTGGCATGCTGTATTCTCCATTATTTGGCTACAAATCTTCAGTGTTTATTGGGGGTGAAATTCATCTGTGTGCCGCAAACTATGTGCTTCAAATACAGCTTCAGTGAGCTTTTAATGTAGGCTGTATCAGATGCTGGCTTTCTGGCAGAAGGATGAGTTTCTCCTTGAAACAAAATGAAGACTGAGAGCAGATAAGGTAAAATAAAGATGGGATGAAATATAGCTGGTCTATCAGAAGAAATGGCACAGAAATCCAGTTTGGGGTAGTAAAATGGGCATATGTATTACTTTCTATTGTATGCCATTTCACACAAAGTATCATTACAACAGGAAATCAATGGAAAACAAAAATTAGATATAGGGTAAACTGCTAAGAAACGTGAGGCTGTAATTTTCCATTCACATTGAAAGGTAGATGCAACAGGGGATAACATGGGTTTCGTATCTTTGGGTAGGTGTATGTTTGCTTCCTTTCTCTGTAGATGCATGATTTTCGACTTTATTCTTGTGGTAGTTTTGGTACTGTGTTCCTGTCCTGATTATACAGTAAACGCAGACAAATGCTCTGCATGAACATGTTTTAAAATGCTATTTCTATCTGTAATGTTCTCTGAAGCCATTTCTTTTTCATGGCATCGAATCTTTTCCATATCTGGATTGATCTGATGCTTACAACAGATTGCCTGTGCTTAATCCCATTGTACAACCAGTGTTGGTTCTCTTTGGCCCCATAGATCATGGTGCTAACCTTAAAGAAATTTGTGTGTCTGTATCTTAAACTCTTCAGATACAACCCTAATGTACAATCACTATAAAATAGCTGGTGGAAATAAGAAAGCTTCTTAGAGTACAAGATGTTCTTTTTCCCCTTATATTATACAAAAATGACCAAAGCTGTTTAATCTTTTAAATGCAAATATGTTGTTTGTTTTACACATTAGAAACTGGGTTGGGGTCTCTATTGATAGTTCCCATAAAGAAACAATAAGACTCAATGTCAGTGAAGCTTTGCTGCTAAACTCCAAAATAGATAAAAGGATATATATTTGGTAACTTCTTGCACCCAAGTGCAAAAAAAAAAAAAACCCCACAAACTTTCAGGAAAGCTAACTTAAGAAGGGAGGAACTGAGATTTGATTAATAGTTTCTTAAATATCTTCCTCTTGACTCTAAGTACTTTTGCAAAGAATCTCTATAGCTTTCCCTGTGCTTGTTCCATCTGCTTCTTTATATTTCTCTTGCATTTACAGCTAAAAAAAAAAAAAAAAATCTTCCCCCCAGCCAGCTCTTTCCCACTTTACTGTTTGATTTCCCCAGTGGCCTATTACCTGTCATACAGTAGCTCTCACTCTTGAGGGGCTGGTTCCACATGAAGGACGTCTGAGGTTACTTTTGAAATACTGGAAAGTAAGGGAAATCAGCTAAGTGTCTCAGTCTGAGTTACTGTGACTCCAGAGGAGATCATTCAGCTGCCTGGAGATGAAGATCTACTGGAATTTGGATCAGTTCATGAATGCTTTCTCTATTCTTCCTTTTTAAGTCAAAGGAAATTTTGATTTTAAAACAAAACACAACAAAAATTCCTCCTGTTATAGACAGCCAGTTGCCTTTACTAAACAATAATTGAATTTTTAAGGTAGTGATGGGCTCTCTGTTTTTGAGTTGATAATTATTGAGTAAAAATCATTTGAGATTTCAAGAAATGCTCCAAGTTGTAAACCACAAGGTTTATGTAAAATCTATGAAGTAGAGACCTTCTATGGGCGGTGACCTATGCTGTTTTTCTATTGGTTTATTTTGTTTGTCTCTGAGTGCTTGGAGTTGTTCAGCATTCATATGGGAGTATTCATTAGTCAGAAATTTGACTAACTAATGGAAAGGTTTATTGATTAAGGAGCTCTGTTCAAACCAGTTTCTGGCCTACTATTTTTGAATTGGTTATAAAACTGCCTATTCATATTCAGTGGTATTTCTTTGTTTGCCTGATATTGATTCAGTCGCATTATGTTTAATATTTCCAGAAGCATTGGGGGTCTCCCAGGTTAGAAACCTTCCTTTCTTCTCTAAGTACCCTGTTATCAGCTGTGCTTCCTCAGGAAGCTGGAATTGAGTTGGGACGTCGCTGGGTTGTTTGTGTGTGTGTTTTTTGTTTTTTGCCTATATGTCCATGGTGATGTGACCAGTAAGCTGAATGTCCATGGTGATGTGACCAGTAAGCTGAACCTAATGTGTGGGATCCAGAAATGCTTCTCAATTCCTGGATCCTAGTATGTGCCTTGGCAATGTATTAGCTCTAAATTAAGGCCCTAGGTATGAATTGTTCTGCTCCTCTCATGTAGAGGAAAACCAAATAGATAGACAAAAGAGAAGAAAACTAGATTTGACTGGGGCACCATAAAATAAATGAGGTGTGGCTCAGCTGGAGACCAGAACTCTGCCAACAGGCCTTCTGGAAACTAAAAGCGTGGGGGTTTTTTGGGGTGTTTGTGGGTTTGCTTGTTTGTTTTCTTTCGTTGGGTTTTTTTTTTTTGTTGGTTTTTTTTTGGTGTGTGTTTTTTTGTTTGTTTGTTTGTTTGTTGGGTTTTATGGGGGTTTGGTGGGTTTTTTTTTTTATTTTTGTTTAATCAGTAATTTAGCAGAACAAAATTCTTGAGAAGAAAAATAATTTCAGAGGAACCCTTCTTAACTTCTGTATCTGAGTAGGTTGCTGTGAGCTTTGTCCAGCTTTACCACTCTGGTTTTGCAGTTCCCATGATACTGTGTCCTATAGATACATATATGACTGAATGATAATGCTCTGTCATTACTGCATGTTTTCTGTTTTACCTGTTCCCGTAGGATCTGGTTGCAATGTCTCTGCAAGACTAGTCTGTCCCTTGTTCTACTTCTGTGTGGATTTATTTAAAAGGGTGAGCTGCCAGGATGTCACAGTATTACACCTGCACTTGAAGCATTTCACAGCTTCTCTGATCAATAGAGGTCCAGCATCAATTGACTGGATTTGGTGCAAAGACTTTTTTTTCCTCTGAGCACTTAGTGATACGATGTTCCTTTATCTACCTTCCAAAACAGTATTGGCCTTTTACTGCTTACTTTATGAGGATGAGCTGGATACAGGCAATATTATCAGTCACTTGGTTTCTGCGGTAGTTTCTCCCTTCTCTCCCATTCAGTAGCTGTGATTCAGCTGAGGGCTCAATATGTCCCTCTGACTTCAGAGGGACATATTAACAGTCTTAAGTGGTGGGCCAATGCCAATCTCATGAAATTCAACCAAGCCAATTGCAGTGTCCTACACCTGGGTCAGGGCAATCCCAGCCACAGGTGCAGGTTGGGCGGAGAAGAGATTCAGAGCAGCCCTGCGGAGAAGGGCTTGGGGGTGTTGGTTGATGAGAAACTTAACATGAGGCAGCTTCAGTGTGTGCTTGCAGCCCAGAAAGCCAACAGTATCCTGGGCTGCATCAAAAGAAGCATGACCAGGAGGTCGAAGGAGGTTATTCTCTCTCTCTGCTCTTCTGAGACCCCATTTGGAGTACTGTGTCCAGCTTTGGGGCCCCCAACACAAGACAGATGTGGAACTGTTGGAGTGTGTCCAGAAGAGGGCCATGAGGATGATAAGGGGGATGGAGCACCTCCCATACAAAGACAGGCTGAGAAAGTGGGGACTGTTCAGCCTGGAGAAGAAAAGGCTGCATGGAGACCTCATAGCAGCCTTCCAGTACCTGAAGGGGACCTACAAGAATGCCAGGGAGGCACTCTTCATCGGGAACTGTAGCTATAGGACAAGGGGTGATGGTTCAAACTTAAACAGGGGAGATTTAGGTTAGATATAAGGAAGAAGTTATTTACTGTGAGGATGGTGAGGCACTGGAGCAGGTTGCCCAGAGAAGTGGTAAATGCTCCATCCCTGGCGGTGTTCAAGGCCAGGATGGACAGGGCCTTGGGTGACATGGTCTAGTGGAAGGTGTCCCAGCCCATGGCAGGTAGATTGGAACTAGATGATCCTAACGTCTTCTCTGACCCTAATGATTCTATGAGTCTATGTTGCTTCAGTTTAGCAGACAGGATTTTCCTTATGTTGAGTATCGTGTGGGTGGTTTTCTTTTTTCTTTCTATTTGTAGAGGCTATAAGTCCTTCCCAGTGCTAGATGACTCTTAGATTTTTATTTTTTTTTTTTCTTTTTGCTACCTTCCCTAGGGAATTAATAAAATCGTGACATGTAAGCAACCATTAAATTAATCCTTGAATTTGGGTATCTGTATAGGACTATGACTCAAGCTGTGTTAAGTGTGGAGGAGCGCAGAGCCATACAGTCAGAAAGGAATTCTTCAATCCCAAAAGGTTTCTTAGACCTGGCAAGCAGCAGGGTTTTTCTGAACTCTCAGCCTGTGACTACAGAATTTCCAGGACTGGCTGATGTACAAACCAGTCTTGCCTCCTCACATATCACTGGAATGGGAAAAATGTATTTCACCCCTGGTGCGTATGTAGTCTCCAGCTAACAGCAGCACCTACAGCTTTAAAGTAGAAAACATGCATTTAGTGGGAAACAAGAAACAATTTAATAGAATTTTTTTTAAATTTCTCTTCCTCATGGACATAACTTGGCAGCTCCAGCTTTAGGGAAGCTCTTCCTCACTTACAGCACTGAAGCACTGTGGTATTCATTCTTGTGAAGAGATGCTTAAGGATGGAAGCGAAGAATTATTTTCTTTTCCTCATCCTCCTTTAAACATTACCCAGTGACTGGTGAGAGACTGAAGGATTTGCCTCAAAATCTGCTGGGAGCACTTGATGGAAGAGTGGGAGCCAAGCTGAGAGCTGAGTCCTCCTGTCTATTGTCATTGCTATGACAAGCTTGCACACACAGATTGCTTTTTCTACCTCTTTGCTCTGCACAGACTAAATACTTCTTTATGCTAAGAAAGATGTGCTGAAACATCATAAATCCTTATGAAAACTGTGCATGCTTCCGTAAGACCACAGCAACTGTGAGATTGCAGTAAATCTGTTCCTATTTGCATTATCAATAAGAGCTTAATTGAAACAGGTTTGCTTTATGTTGGTCTCATGAGTAACCAAGGGTGATATTAATGTAGGTATTAACTGTATCAGAGATGCCTCTGGTGTCTCCCAGATGGGTATTTCCATGTCAATATAATTGCTTTAAAGGGATTACGTTTTGTTCAGGTCTCCTCCCATGGATTTTACCCAAAATACTTTGTCTCATTTTCCTGTCTACCATTGTTGGTCTATGCCATGCTTTTTTCTTTTTGTTATAACAGCTGCCCCCCTTTATTTCCCTTTACTTCCACTTCATTTCGTACAAGTATCTCTATCCTCTTCCTTGCCTCTATATGACGTTTTTTGGGCCTAGAGGACACCATTCAAAACTTGAACCTTCAGCCAGTCTGCAAAGTGAGAACAGTTGGAGTGGGATGGAAGGAAGGTCTGCCTGCTCCCACCCCTTACCCTCAAAAGCTGCCAGCAGCAGATATTTGGGGGAACAGTGCAGGAATAAATAAATCCTATAGCTCTGATGTACTCCTCTAGTTTCTGGCAATCTGCAGTTTAGGGGCTTCCTGAGCTGGAGATTATGTTGTATTTTTGTATTCAATAGTCCTTGATGGTCTCTTCTCCATGGTAGGGCTTCCTACTATCATTTTTGAGAAAACAAGAGTGAGTATTTGAGTGCTGATAACAGCTATCTACAGTGCATTTACACTTGCAGATGGGATTCAGTCCCATCCCTACATTTCACTGCAGTTTATTATCTATTTATTAGAATAACACTGCAATATGTGATTTGGCAGTGTGTGTTCCCCTGTATTATCACCAATAATCAGTAATTACTTTTGTTTGTTACTTCTGGCATATTATTTTCCTATTCTGCTAAACCCTTGGGAGCTTACATTGGTTAAAAACTGTTGTAGGTTGCAGCAGATTGCTTCTCTGTCTTCTTGCCCTCTCTAGTTTTGAGACTATCTTTTCAAGTGTCTTTGTTGTGGGTTTTTTTTCCCCTCTTCCAAGCCTAACTCCTTTCTTAAATCATAAGGGAACTAAAATGGCTGCATTTGATTTATAGCTCTATGCAAATATGTTTTCTTTATCCTTGTGTTGGTGTCTAAACAAGATGTGATAGCATGACAGGAAGTGTGAACAAGCCCATAGTTAATTAAGAATTAAAAGTAAGCGAATCATGCTTGGTAGAAAATTTATCAATTTTTAATGCAGTGTTTTGACTGCATATACTTGAAAATACTTTATTCCCCACACATCTGTGGGACAGTGTTTTTTATATTTCCACAGACACACTTTGTTTTGCTGTGCCTGAAAGCAGGTTACTTTTTACCCGTCGACAGAAAAATTGCTCCCCTGGTGGAGACGTGAGAGACAGTAACTCACACAGCACTACAGAAGGGTACGCTGCTCTCTGCTTTGTCAGCTCCTTCCCACTGGTTTTGTGCTCCTTTGTTTAGGAGGTGGGAATATTCATCCAGATTAGATTGTGAGGGAGGCAGTAGATCAGCCATAGCAAACTGCAGCAGTAGGCTAGCAGATAATTTGGTATAAGTGGCTTTAAAGATGCTTCTTGAAGAGACAGCTAGATGTACAATATTGCTCTTAATATCCTTCCCAATTCTTTTTCCTGCAGATCTTTACAATTGCGTAGCTTTGAAGTCACAAGTTGTTTTGAGGCTCCTCTGTGATAATTGTGCCTTAAGGAACATCCTTGAGACAATACATACACCTTTTATCATCAAAGGACAAATATAGGATGGTGTGGATACAAGAAACCGTTGGGTCTTTCTGAGCTCTGATACCATTGTGCAAATGCAGTGCCAGTTCCAGGAGTGCAGTGTATTCACTTAATTTTAAATCTGCACGGTGATGATAACCTCTGCAGCATACAAGATGAAACATAAATAATCCTGTGTCATCTTTAGAAAAGGTACTTGCTGATAAGTATTGTATTCAGTTGTTAGGTCCTGGGGTTCTGTCTTGCCAGACTCCATGCTCTGCTGTTATGTGTACTGAGCTGCTCGGGAGCAATTGATCTCAAAGGATGGAGGTGGCTGCTGCTTAATTGCAGTGGTCTTCAATCTGTTCCCGTTTCATTTATTAGAAACTTAAATGAAAAGTTCAGTACCCACTTGTAGCTTTTCTCATCAGAACAGCTTGTGGAGAGTTTGGGACAAGGAGAAGGACTCTGGCTACTCTCATTGGAGAAATCACAACTTAATGGCCATTTATTTAGATTGTCTGAAACTTCTATGCTGTCTGGCTGCTAACAGCTCCTTATTAAGCAGCAGATGTCTGTTTGCTCCTGTAAGAGTTCAGCTGAGTGCTGCCAGGCGAAGGCCAGGCTCTCAGATGACGTTTATTGGCCTAAATTGTGGGCAAGTCCCCTGCAGTTATGAGATTTACACTGACAGAGAATCAAGATGGTCCCCTTTGTGCCTTTCCCTTGTGAGGAAGGGCTGTGACCCTCAAGGACATTAAAAAAAAAAAAAAAAACCCAAACAAAATGGGTCATTTTAGGTAAGTGAGGAGGAAAGGCTACCCATGATCTGTTTCACTGGACATTACTGAGGGGGAATTTAAAATTAATAATGGTGAAGTCTTTGGCAAACTAAATAAACTAGCTCTGGAGAGTAAGGCAACTCTTGGACTTCAGCTTGCTAATTTTGCTTGGGGTCGTATTGTGGGGTTTCATTAAACTTAAGTTGATAAAAGACTTGCTATCTTCCATGGGCTGGTCTTGTCAAAGATGCTGCTGATTGTGGATGTGTGTAAGACAGCATGGGTGGTGGAAGGTCACTGCTATTCTGAGACACAGCTCAGGTATTTCATGCTCTGCTGACAGGGTTCGATCTTGATCATGGGTGAACATCTGGAGAGTACTTTGTAGGTTGGGTATGTCTGGGGCAACCTGTCCTCAGACCAGGAGAGACAGGGATAATACCGGTTTTGACTGGACTGAAAACCTTTTATGAAAAGTATGTCTTCTCTTCTTTCTTTCATTTGGGTCACTTCCTTACAGGCTGTGAACGAAATGAAATAGAAGTTTTCATTTCTTCATCACACCCTATCAATGGGTAAGCCATGTGTTGAAATAGAGCTCAGCTTTGTGGTCTGAGACTCCATATGTTCTCATGGCATTGTAGTTGCTGTCACTTCTCTACATTGAGTTATCAGTGACTGGCTCACTGGGTGCAGCTTGCTTGGAAGCGGTGCAGTTGCCCCCAGCTTTAAAGCCCAGTGTGGGTGTCATGATAGTTTATATTGGCTGCTTGAAATCTTTTGATTTGCTTTGAGCTTTATTGGGGAGTGTGTGTATATTGTTCTAAATAGATCTCCTTATATTCTGAGGCATGGTAAATGTGATTGATCTAGAAATAGATATGTGCACCTTATTCTGTTACAACCAGGGGGCCTGTTCTGCAGGAAACTTGAGGAAAGGGGAGAACAGAAGGCATCCTCTTTTTTGTGTGTTTTAACTAATTATCCGTGTGGGTGTTTTGTGGGGGTTTTTTGTGTGTTTTTTCTTCCCCCCCCCCAGGTTTTGGGTTTAGTTCTTCTTTAATTTTGGATCTATAGGTTTATCAATTTCTAGTAATTTATTTGCTTATTTAGAAACTGTGAATGCTCTCAGTTGATTCAAAATGAATTGCTTTTAATAATGCTATTTTGTCTCATGGAAGAATTTTCTGGAGCTCAGTGCTTCCGTTTTCTTAGGCTGTTACTGCTTGGAGTACAATGAGTGTAGGATTACTATGCCTGTCACTGTACAGGAAATATGCCTAAAAAAACCCCAAACACATCATATTCTGCAAACATCATACAAAAATACGATGTATTTTGGATCAACTTTTACTTTGTTTTGGTAGGCTAATACAAATAACTTAATTTGAAGGAACGTTAAAATGTTTGTGTGAAGAGATGACAAAACAAAATGTTTGTTTTGATGAATTTCTTCTGAAACTTTTTTCATTTTAGTGAAAGATTCATTGCACTGTCAACCTTTTATCCCAACTTTAAAAGAAAACTAATGGTACACTATCAGGATTCTAAAGCTTACTTGGAGTTCATTAGGTGGGAAGAATCTGATTTGAGTGCTGATATGTGACTTTAGTGTTTCATAGATCTAGAGGCAGAGGACTGATTAAAGCCTCATCACTGAAGCTATTTCTGTTCCTTCTGATGTTCCTTCTTGAAACTTGCCTGTTATCTGAAAGGCCTTTCTGCATACCTAAAGAAGGAGAGATGCAGCTGAGACTTCCCAAGAGTTAAAAATATATTACCGTGAAGCTACTTGTATCTAAATGTTCATAATAGCAAAAGTATATTACTGTGGTACTTGGATGGTAAGATGGGCCTATGTAGCTTCTGGGGTAAATCTGGGTGAAAAGCCAAAGAACCTTAAAAAAACAATTCCTGAATTTCCTTCTTCTTTTTTTTTTTTTTTTTTTTTTTTTTTTTTTTTTTGCATGTGACTTGTTACAATGAGGAGTTAGATTTGTGTGGCAGCTATACCATTATTCCTCCTCAACACTGGTTGGTTGTTCTTCCTTGATAGCTGACTTTATAGTCTAAGAAGCTGAAAATTGTAACAGTTGAAGGAAGTGTGCAGGGAGTGTGTTTGTGCTTGGACTATCCTGGAGTCTAGTGCTTAACTGCAGGGGGACAAGGAGAGATCAGGGCACTCCGTTTGAAATGGACTGGCTGAAGCAGCAGCAGCTGCTGAATAGCTGTCAGGTTGAATTGCTCGGAAGAATCTGACAGACTATAGCTGTTTGCTATTTTCCCCAAACAGAGCATTTCAAAACTGCTGACTTGACATAGCAGCTACTTCCAGATAATATTTTACTTCTGAACTTCCTAAAACTCCTCTGAAATGTTGTTGACCAGAGCAATGAGTTTTGTATTGACATTAAAGATAGATTTATTGCATTTAAAGTTTTACTTCCTTCCAACTTATGAGGTCTTTGAGAGCTGAGATCCAGTAACTCCTTGTAAATGGCTACCGCTGCCTTTGAACAGAACTTCTTAAAGATGATATATTACTAGCAGTGAGTGCAAGCATATCCCTTCTGTTGTTTCAGAAGTGCTGTGTGGGTTATCTTGCTGACAGAAAACTAGAGAACCATGAGTGTATCAAAATCTAGTGTGATTTTAGCTGAACTTCATATAAGTGTTGGAAATCCCTTTTCTCTAATAGATTTTCTGGGAGCTGTAGATCAGAAGCAATGTTATTAGAAAACCTTTTATTAAGCTACTGTTAATGCAATAAAGCTATTACTAAAGTCAGAAAGCCATTTTCCACAACACATTGGCTTATATTTTCAGCCTGGATGTAGCAACAGCTTGCAGCTCCCTGGCTGTTTGCACAGATATCCTTTGCTTTACCCTGTGTATATTCCTGTAGTCTGTGCACACAGCAGATGCCACTTTGTCCTGGACTTTGTGCAGCCTGTTCTTAGTGCATGCTGATGGTCTGGTCCAGATTTGGTCATGTTTTGGTCTTCTGAGTTTCAGTCTTCATGGATTCAACAGGGCTGCTACTCTCTGATGCTTATAGGTCCATGGGAATCTTGTATTTGTTTTCTCTCAACAGAAACTTTTTTTTCTTCTTTAGCCTAATTGTTTTCCAATCATTATTTCTCCACTTATATCCAAGACACCTGCAGAGCCTCGTTGCAGGCATTCACACAGGGGTACTCAGAGATTATGTGAACAAGAGCACTTTTTCTATCCCCAGTAATTTTCCTGAAAAATATTTACAAGGAACAGCATATCTGTGAAGTTGCGTGCAACTGTAAGAATAATTTTGGAATAAAAAAGGGAGGAATCTCTTTTCAGCTCAACACTTCGAGAATGTATTTATACATGGTTTCAAGACAGGTTATCTTCCTTCCACAGACACCTCGCTATCCCTTGTCAGTTATTCTGTCACCCAAAAGTAAGTTTCAAATGTTGACATTTAGGTCTATTAACTCATACAGGAACAAACTGTGCATTTGGTAGCCTTCCCTGGGCTTTCTCTTTGCTATGCTTCCCCCCGCCCCCCGCCATTTTCTCCTAGACTTGTTGAACTTTTATTGTTTTCTTTCAATCCAGTTTATTCTTTGAAGGATAGTAGTGACATGTAACAACAGGTGCTTACTATTTTCCATCTTTTTCCTTTTTCCTTGTCCTTCTCTCCTTTCTTTTTTTTTTCTTCCAGATTTTCTTTCTGACAATTTTCAACCTTGACCAGAAATTGTGCACACTTTCTTCCTCCCACTCCCCAGTGCCATTTCCGATACCTTCAGTAGTGCATTGCCTGTATATGTATTTGGAAGAGGGATGTATTCCTCGAGGGAGGTGAAAGTAAGATGCCCTGATGACTTTCCTAAGGAAAACTCCTGACTAAGACTGACCAAGGATTCTCTTTTCCTCCCAAGAATGTTAGCCTGAAAACACCCGTTGCTCCCATCAGTTGGTGGTAGCCAAAAGCACCTACTGTAGTACCACGGGCTACAAATGACTTCGTAATCCATTATCACAGACTAAAGCTATGTAATTCAAATGTTGGAAGCATGGTTATTCTGTAGTACGAGGAGAGTAGAAGTCATCAGTGCTGTTCCAGTGAATCAGGACATTGCAATGAGCAAGAGTTCATTTAGAAAATGTCCTCTGTGGTCCAAAGGGATGAATATGCTTTATGGTAGAGATGAAAACAACAGTGTCTGGTAAGGTCTTTAGGCTCCTGAGCCTGTTGGCAAAGCACACCAACCTGCCACCAAAGAAATCTATAAACTTCTATGGCCATCAGTATACCCTGCCCTAGCCTGGTCCTTTTTGATCATATTATCTCAATTAAGCTTCTTAAGAATGTGAAATTTTGAATTCTATGGTCCAATTCTCATCTTTTCTAATAATTTTATATCTAAAGAAAAAAAGACAACAAAGAGGAAAAAAATACCACTGTCATCTGTATGTTCTTTTGTCATAGAGCAGGAGAAACGAGGAAATAAAGCCCTGGATAGTTGCAAGGCAAGTTTAAAGGGAAAGAAAAGTGTCCTTTTATTTTTTTAAATTCATTTTGCTTTTGCAGAAAAACTAAGCCTAGCCTGTGCAGACAATTAAAGTAGTCACATTTTCAGCAGCACGGAAATCACAGAATAGAATCTTTTCTTTGCCTCCAGCCCTTCCCGTTTTTTCATTACAATCACTGCTTTTTCTTCTTCAAATGCAAACAAGCTGATGGAAGCATGGTTGGCAGTATAAAATGATCATGGGATAATTTGTGTTTGCCAGACCAAACAAAATCAATCACTATTGTTTAGGGAGCAAAAGCATTAAATTGCTGAGAGAGATTTCTGGACTTTTACAAAAAAAAAAAAAAAAAAAAAAAAAAAAGTGGTTTTTTTTTGTTTTTTTTTTTTTTCTTTTGAAGAGATAAGGGAGAAGGCTGTCTAACACCCTGAGGTGCTGTTTGCAATTTTCAAGTTTACACAGTGATGTGAACAGTACTTAGCGGGAGTAATCTCTGTTGGGTTTGTGTTTAAAATTGAAAAAATCAAACCTGACAATATTGAAATTCACTTCACTTCACCATATTCTTGTCCGGCAAGTAGTCTTAATGCATGCATATAAAAGTTGAAACAATGTTTTGTGATAAAAATATATAGTAAAAATATATAGTAAAGAAATACCCTTCTGAGCCCTAAGCTGTTCAGTTCAGCTGTTTGTTTCACCAACAGAACATAGTGCCCCACAATCTGGTTTAAAAATATTGCAAGAAAAGGGGTCAGTCTGTTTTTATCTGGAGCTTAGCACTAAAGTTCTGAATCAGCGTAGAGGAAGAGGCAGGAAGGTGTGGTAAGGTTGGGAGAAAGAAGCTGAAGTTGGGAAAACTGGGAATCTCTCCTGTATGTTCTTAGCAATAAGGGTCTTGTGTGACAACTAGTACTGAGTTAATTGACTCTACAGAAAAAATAGTTTATTGTACTGGTTTTATTTTGAAAAGGCAGGGTGGAAGGGTGTGTGCTACCTGTGTTACTGAGGGTGAATGAAGGTATAATCAGGTACAGATGGAGATTTCAAAGTTGACTAGTGAAATTAGCCAACAAATGCTTCGAAGATTATTATAACTTTTTTTTAAATGCAATATCCCTCTGATACTATTAATCTCAATTGAGTCTGATTCCAAGGTTCAGAGCTATGTGAAAGTACTGCAGAGAAAAAACATTTCCTGAGGTTGGGGGAGTTTTCTGCCTTGGTGCATTGAGTTGATTTTTTTTTTTTTTTTCCTCTTTCAATTAAGGTGGTTACTTAGAGGTGGTTACTACATTACCCTAGTAGTCTTGCTGACTGTACAACCCCCTGCTTTCCCAAAGTCAGATCCCATGATCAGTTGTAGGCAAGATTATTTTTTTTTAAATTAAAATCTGATTATGTATATGAATATTTTAAATAAATTTGAGGACGTTTTTCCATTCCACAGAAAAATGAATCCAGATGATAATAAAAATTATATATACAAAAAAAGCATACTTGAGAAAGTATACTGGTACCAACAGATCCAAGCTTGTTTTTAATTAAAAACATGTTAACATTTCACTCACAAAGTTGCATTTCTATTTCTTTTACTTTTTTATGTGGTTTGGTTTTTGGTTGTTTTTTTTTTTTGGGGGGTGGGGCTGGCACGATAACACCAAAGCTTGCTTTGGTGGCTTTAGGTGAGCATAGCCTGAAGGCAAAATTCATGCCTTTGCCTGTTGCCACCTAAGGGATGTGCACAGTTCAGAGGCAAGTTATAGAAGAGCAACCGGAAAGATTAAGCAGCTAGAGGGATCTGATTTATAAGGCAAAATTAGGAGTGCAATATATTTAGACTGGATATGCAAATAGAGCAGAGGACATGATAACTATCTCGAAATACTTGCTCAGTAAAGACTAATGATGGTGAAGAATTACTGTGGAGGGGAACAGATGAGTATAACTGAGAATAATGGGTTGAAATTAAGAAAAATAAAATGTGGGCTGAATGCCATGTTAAAACCTCATAACGCTAAATATGGAATACAGAAGAGAAAGAAGAATAAGAAGCAGAGAAAGACCCATCACTTAAGACAGTTTAAAATTAGATGTGAAAAAGTAGTAGAAAGGGTACTCTAGAGGGCAATCCGTCACCGGCATGGGGATAGAGTGGATGTTCATTTCCATCTCTAATTTCTGTGATTCAGTAGTGCTATGATTACGTGATAATTTTTTTCCTTTTGCAGACCCAGGATGCTACTTAATATTGTAAGGCATCTTTCAAAATAATATCTAGTAGCACTGAGAGTTAGCTTTATCAACTAAATTGAAATACAACATTATGAACACTAGATCCTTTGGGAACACTGGAGGATTTAAAAATAAAATAAAAATTATATGACAAAACACTTCATGGCTTCCTCCCAGGCATTGTGAAGACTCATGTTGGCTCAAAGAAATTGTTCCTTTTTGAGCTCCAGTGAAGTTAACTGACTGACTGCCCTTCGTTCCATCACCAGAGGAGCAAAATGTCAAAAATATGTTAAATGGAAACTTGAGCCCATACAGCTGCTCCCTTGTGCACCGTTCAAAAGAAGCAAAGAAGAAAGTTGAGCAGATTTTAGAAATGGTCCTTTTTGACCTTTACAAAAGTGCTGAATTCAATCCCTTTAGCCCAAAAGATCCTGGGGGTGAAAAGGATTAGGAAGAAGGAGAAAAAAAATAATAAATTCCTGTGTGTCACAACTGGTCAAGCTTTTGTGACCTGGCACTTGTAGTGCAGTTGTTCAGCCTCCTTTCTTCAGAGGGTTTCATTTTGTGATATATTTTAGACTGGTACCTGAAAACTGCAGGTTGTGATTTTGTGTAAGAAGCAATCCTTAACGGGCTGGTGACAATAAAAAAAAAAAAAACCTACACCAAAAAAACTCCCAACAAAAAACAAAAAAGAAAAAGCCACGAACCCTAAAAAAACCCAAACCAATTCCCCACTCCCTGCCAAGAAAAACCAAAAAACCCAGCAAACTTCCCTCCACTGTCTGTTCCCATACTGGTCTGCCTCAACTTGGTGTTAGAACATCTATGCTTTGAGTAAAAACCCCTTTATCCATTTTTAAGTGTGTAAAGGCAAAAAAGCCATTAGTGGCTAGAAAGCTGTTGATAACACACCAGTGTTTGGCCACTGCTGAGCAGTGCTTGCATCGCGTCAAGGCTGTCTCTCCAACATTCCCTGTCACTAATAGGCTGGGGGTGGGCAAGATCTTGGGAGGGGACATAGCCAGGACAGCTCACCCAAACTGACCGAAGGGATATTCCACACCATTGAAGTCTGCTCGGCAAGATAAAGCTAAGTGAAAGGTGTGTGTGAGGGGGAAGCAGGCAGGTGCCATTTGTTATTTGTTTGTCTTCAGGAAAAACAACAATGTATACTGAAGCCCTGGGAAGTGGCCAAATATCACCTACTGGTGGGAAGTAGAGAATAAAAATCTTTGCTTTTAAAAATCATCTTTTCTTTTAAAAAAAAAAATCTTTGCTTTTAAAAATCTTTGCTTTTCTTTTGCACATGGCCCTTTCTTGTGCTTTATTAAACTGCCATTTTCTTGACCCATGAGGGTTGGTGTATTTCCCTGCCCCACTCACTCCTTCCCTGCCCTCCCCCCCCCCCCAATCTTATTTTCTGCCCCCTGTCCTGCTGAGGTGAGGAGTAATAGAGCAGCTTCACGGGCACCTGGTGTCCAGCTAAGGTCAATCCACCAAAGTAGTGGAAATTATTGTACATAAGAACCCAATGAAAGTTAAAATGTTTTTACAAAAGAGCAGACATCAGATAAAAACAAACTTTTTATCAACAACCAAATAGAAATGCTGTAACTGATCAAGTTCACAATGTTCTACTCTAATATATTCCACTTTCAGGAGGCTAATCAGTTGGCCTAAGGGCTAATGCTACTATATTGCTTCTGGTTCCCAAACGCGATTATCAGAGCAATCTTGGGTGTCTCTGTCACATAGGCATACCCCAAAAGAACCCACAGAAGTGTTTAAGACTAGTTGGTAATCTTTCTCTCTCTCCTCTTCTATAAACACATACTTTTTCCAGCTGGTAGCTAGAGTTTGGAATTGCTTTAGATTTACACTAAGTCCAACTGATGATAGGATCTAATGGTTAGATGTTATTGCAAGGGTGCAAACTCATTTTCCGATGTTTGAGGACACTGGAAATTCTACTGATGTAACATTAACTGAGCATGTCTGCGGGACAAATAGAGTAGTCTTGGCACATCTGAAGTCAATGAGGGGTTTGCCATTAAATTCACTTTAGATTAATGTAACATAAGAAATAACACATGTTCTTCTGGAGTTATGTATTTCATTGTTTATGTTAGAAAGACAACATAGAGCAAAGTGAGGTAAAAAGAGGAGGGAGATGTGAGGGTAGATGAAAGAATGGGGGTAGAAATAAGTTATGTTTGTTTGCCTGTCTATGGCAGCTGTGGAGATAGCACTGTGATTTAATAATCCTACAGTGCACCATGTGTCGCTTCTTTATTGCACACTGATGTAATAATGCAACAGGAAGTTGAATTATTTGTAATGTCATATATTGTAAGAATGAGCAGCTCAGAAGTAAACAGCTGAAAAGTGTCTTGATAACAAATTGTGAGGCTAAAAACAGGTAGGAAAAGCAGCAAAAAGAAATTGCCACTGTCCTGTTGCTTTGGGTAAGCTGATATATGTTATTCTGAGCAACTGCCCTGCAAAATGTGGTGTCTCCAGTAATGACAATGTGCAGTACAATTGTGTTCTGTTATCTATAATGGTTTGCTATAAACCATAACACTATCCTGCACTTCATGAAAACAATGGGGTAATGTTATGTTCCAAGATTGTTTTAAATAGGTTTGAAATTATTCTAGTGAAGCTGTAAAGTGGCCTAAATTTTCATAAGGATTTTACCTATTTTAAATGCAATTCAGGTTGTTAAATGCCAACAATCACTTTTATAATCTCCAATTCATTTCCTACTGGGTCATCACTAAATCTAGCCTGGTCATATCTGTTTCATAGTGACATCTGCAGCTGCTAGCCACCTGCCCCTCTGCATGTTTGGATTTATCTGTCCAAGGTGATGGCTGCAAATAAAAATTAAAGCTCAAGCATACATATTTCATGTTGCCATTCATGAGGGAACTGCAGCTTTCTACAATCAAAAATTTCAACTGGCTCTTCCAGTCCAGTTCACAAGATGAGGTCAAGTTAGCATCTTGTTTATTTTTGTCTCTAGTGGATTATATTGCCATAGGGTTTATAGAAAAAAAACAAACTTCCCCTCCCTCCCTCCGCTACCAAACAACCCAAAAAAATACCTTCCTCAAAACCCAACCCAGCCAACCAAAGCCAAACCTGCCAATTTGAATTTACAGCGACATGGATTTACAAAGCTGATTGAAAAGAAGGTAACAGAAATATGCAATGAGTAAGTTTGCAGGCAGGAGTTTGAGAGTCCACTTGGGAGTTGAATGCTTTATTGCATTTGAGATGCGAAATCATTTAAGATGAAACTGTATCCACAAACTCCAAAGAGGGAAGGGGTTTGACTGCAAGATATTTTTCTACGAAGTTCTTGCTCCTGAGAGATGGAGTGGGTGCCTGCTGATGCTTCAGCGAGTGGTAGCAATACTTCTTTGAGATGCACCTTTAGGATGCACGTGAGTGTGTGCAGGACCTCATACAGAATATTGATGAAGGTCTCCAGGCTGAAAGTCAAGTGACATAATGCTGTGCTTTATAATAGTTTACTTTTTATAGTGGTATTGTGCAGTAGAGATGGGAAGATATGCTGGTACCTTGTCCTCATCAGGCAATGAGTATTGGAAGAAGAGTGAAGTAATCAGTGCCTGCAGGTTGCAGGTGTGTTATAGGAAGCAGCAGTTATGCCCATATGATATGTGCCTGCTTCTTGGTTTACACTTTACAACTCCTGAAGTGATTCAAATAACATCAACAATATGCTTGCCTAACTACTAATTTACACTGCTGCTCATTTTTAGATCCGTGGTAGTTAATGTGTCTGCCCAAGCTTATTTAAATGTGAATAATGTACTTGATAATCTTAAAAATATCAACTCGTAAGTTTGAAACTTTTTTGTGTTTATATTATCACAGCCAAAGTATAACAGAATATTACAATAAAAGATTTTAGATGTATTGCTCTATCTAGTTCTATTTGGCAAGTCAGAGGGAAAATGTGTATCCTGCCTGCATATTCATGTTGTATTTGCTTTCTGGTTTCTAGTATATTTTTTTTTCTTCTAATGACTTTAATTTTTTATTTTACTTCTAACCTAGTGAAACTTCTCCAGTGCTCTATTTGTAGAAATATAACCAAAAGCAGAAGCTAGTTCAATGTCAGAGTGTACCTGAAATCTAAGTAAAAATTCTATCTTTTAAGGTTATTTTAATCCATTTTTAATAGAAATTCACCTCTAGTGTTTTGTCTGTTACTGAATATCAAATAGACATTTTAATTCTGTTATCCAAAATGACGTGAAAATTGCTGCTTTACTACACTACTGTATGTTGAGAAGCCTTTGTCATTAGCATCATTTCAAGGAATACTTAATAAGAAAGTACTTTCCTGGATCATGATTCTGTTTATGTATTTGATGAATTTGATGCAATCCATTTATGTCCATCACAATATCTGTGAGACCAGCCTCCAGAATCTGATGTTAGGAAGGGTTGCCATTTTACTGTATACATTTTCAGTTTTATAAAGTTGTATTTACTTGTTTTTCAGTACTTATTTTCTTCTGCTTGCTTAATTCACACCTCCAGCTTTTAAAGAAAGATCCTCTGAAAAAGATCCTCCTGACTGAAAACCAAGCTGTAATTAGAGCCTGGTTTTCAGCCAAGAGGATCTTTTTCAGAGGATCCAGAGAGAGTGAGGAGACTTTGAACTGTGATTTCATAAAGGACTTGAACAAGAAGCATTGGCCCTAGATAACAAATTAGCAAAGAATGGTTCAGGCTCTTAAAGGAGTAATTCTAGCTGATGTAAAAAGTGGAAATCAGGTTTTCGGCTTTTAATAGGACGATTGAAACAAGAATTATCTAGCAGGTTGTCACAGAAGTGTTGGTGAATGGGAGCGAGCACAACCTTTTCAAGCATTGGTGCTGATAAATGAGGAAAATGAGCAGTTTAGATAGAAGATCAGTAGAAAACTCTGTATGACTGGATTATTTAGTCAAGTTGTTTCACTATCCTTGTTTTCATGCCAGCACTTTAGTATGGTCATCTAAAACTTTAAAAAAAAGCAAACATAAACCAAAAACCTTGAGTGACTAGCGGCACAGAGATCACCTGTGCTTGGCATCTGGGGCAAAGCCCAGCAAGATGCAGTAAAAACATAGTGATCAGTGCGGAACACCTTGGTAAATACAGTATTTTTGCATTTTTAACAAAACTCAAACATCTCCACCTTGTGCTGCCTTTGTAAAAATAAACAAATCAAACCTCAGAATTGCTAAACAAGTCTTCATTCTCAAAACATGAGAGATAAGGATGCGAAAACTCTCTGGTGCTGGATGAAGTATGCCAAAACCCTTTGAGCTCTGTACAGCATTAGGAGCACCAGGTAGCAGTGAGTGCTGCGACTGAAGTAGAAATCCTTGGCAGTTCACTACTTGCTTGCCATTTCTACCATTCTTGGCAGTGGCCAGGGAATGTGGTATGTAAGCCCTGAAATTATATCTTTATGCATATTTAGATAGCTGGCTAGTCTTCTGTATGTATAGACTACAGTAATCACATAACTACAGGATATTGACATAACATCAAATATTTCTCTGCAAAGCTGGGCCCTTTATTATGTTCTTCCTTATATATATATATGTGTGCGCCTACATGTGTATCGTGGTTTGAGCCCAGTCAGTAACTCAGAACCACACAGCCGCTCGCTCACTCCCTCCCTTCTTCCTCCCCCCGCTCCCGGAGGGATGGGGAGGAGAATCAAAAGAATGTAACTCCCATAGGTTGAGATAAGAATGGTCCAGTAACTAAGGTATAATACAAAACCACTACTGCTACCATCAATGATAATAATGATAAGGGAAATAACAAGGGGAGAAGATACAATTGCTCACCACCCGCCGACCGATACCCAGCCCGACCCAGCAGTGGTCTGGGCCTTCCGGGTAACTCCCCCCGGTTTACATACTGGGCATGACATGCTGTGGTATGGAATACCCCTTTGGCTAGTTTGGGTCAGGTGTCCTGTCTCTGCTTCCTTCCAGCTTTCCCTCCTCCCTGGCAAAGCATGAGACTGAGAAAGTCCTTGGTCAGAGTAAACATTACTTAGCAACAACTAAAAACATCGGTGTTATCAGCATTGTTCCCAGGCTGAAAGTTAAAAAACACAGCACTGCACCAGCTACTAAGAAGGTGAAAAATGACTGCTATAGCTGAACCCAGGACAATGTGTGAAAGGCTTGTTTGCCACCCCCCCCCCCCCCCCGAAGTGCTTATTGTTATGGTGGTGCCTTGCAGTGTGAAGTGATCTTTATGTAACCTGTCCTTGAAACTTCAGCCTGCCTTTGACTTTTTTCAATTTTATTCATAGAATGACTATAATTAAAGTGTTCACAAGACTTTAAAGAGGTAACACAAAAGTTTAGATCTGCTTAGAGCTTAACAATGAATTACCTCTGTGGCTGCCTGGCCCACTTGCCAGCACAGCAATGGAGTCTCATCTTCATTCTTTAAGACTGCTCAAAAATGTTTCCTTTCTATGTGATGCAGGACTTCATTTCGTCGTATCTCCCTCTTCCCCACTTTCCTTTCCAGCTGTCTAGTTGTTCAAGAGCAGTTTGAAATAAATCTCTATATAATAACAGTTAATGAATCGTGAATTAGGATGGAAATCCTGCTAATATCATTATTAGATGAAGCTAAAAGCTTGGGGTTTATGATGGACAAAAAGGAATAGGTTGCTAATAAAAATGAGGGAAGCTAATGAGGAAATGTAATCTGCATAGCTATTCCTGTTGATGGTCTTTCAGTAATAACTTGAAAGCTTTCACAACGTGGTTTTCATTCCTTTGACAGAGAAATATTTCATGTCAGTAAAAAAACTTTCCCATCAGCAAGACAGTGAAGTTGCAAGAAAAAAAGCATTACAAGAGATAAGACCATGTGGAGAAAATACAGAAAGGTGCCCTTGAGTATATTTTGAGTGTATTCCCTTTCCTCATTCAGAAACAATTGACAACAGAGACATCAATAGAAGAATGAGGATCTTTGTTATATGATTGAACTGAATATTATCCATATAAATCTAAAACCTTCAGAACTGCAGCTTTGCTGTAAATGACTTATTTGGATGAAAAAATCTTTAGAAGAGAAATAATGTTATGAGGATTTTAAAGAAGATTTTAATTAGGAAAAATTGGGAAAAATGTATTAGGGGAAGTAGTCATAATAGAAATTACAGCCTGCTGTGCTAAAGGTAGCTTTCCTTACTTAAAATGGCAGAAAACCATGGAAGGTAGAAAACTAAAATACATGAGTTTAATGATCTCACTTGGTAGTGGATGTAACCAGAATATAGAGGTTAGGAGAAAGAAAAAATTTTATTAACAAGCAAACTTCCAAAAGAAATATCTTAAGCCCTGAATTGGTACCTACTAATATTGATTTTAATTTAATGCTTTTTAAGGAAAAAATATTAAAAGTTGAAATTAAGGGGGAGTGATTGTTGTCATTTCGATAAAGAGGAAATTTAAAAATTTAAGAATTTTTTTTAAGTGAAAGACTGTAGTCTTAAAACAATATTTAGCATGGAAGAAAAAAGCTTGTAAAACATTTTTTTAAAATGCATTGATATGAAGTAGGGATAAATCACACTGGCCATTCTTTGTTTCTCTCTTCTCTCAATGGTACATTCTTCCAACAGTGTCCTTCCCTCTGTCCCTTGCCACATCAAGGGTCCTTACTCTACTATGTTCTCTGTCCATATGTGTAGATTTGTTGCTTAAAGTGAGATATGACCCTTTCACATCAATAGATTGAATAATATGAGCACATATAGGAATTAATTGATGTCTGTCATAAATCAGTGGAACTTATATGCATATAACTTGTGAAAGGTTGGACTATATATGCCATAGAATCATAATTTCAATGGTGATAATGGCAATGTACAGGGAAGTTGTACCAAGGTTTAACTGTTACATCACTGATGCAAAACAACATTAGAAAATACTAATTTTCAGGATGTTGGAGCTAGAATTAAGTTCATGTCCGCTTAGTGCAGAGATCCAGGTTCTATGTAACTTTGAAAATGTTTATAAAAATAATTGTTTTGTACCAGCTTCCATTAGTTTAGTATTAGATAAGGTGCTTTTGTGAAAAGGAGTAAGGAAGTTGGCACAGCTGGAAGTTGGGTAGTAGGTTTAATGGACAATGAGTTCATGTGTGCAGGTCATGAAGGCTAGTTGGGTCTTTCAGGGATGCAGATTGTTCCCTGTGAGAATTTCTTTCTACAGCACTCAATATGTTATATCAATGTTTTGCTTTGCTTATGAAGACACACAAGTGTGTTTCAGGGGGTTTTGGTAGCCCTCACCCTGAGCAGCTGGCAGCACTGAAGTGGTCTTGGTGTAGCTTCATTTGTGCAGCTCTGCACAACTTTGTCTCTTTGGGTGGTGACACATTGGAACAGGTTGCCCAGAGAAGTTGTGGATGCCCCATCCCTGGCAGTGTTCAAGGCCAGGCTGGACAGGGCTTTGAGCAACCTGGTCTTGTGGAATATGTCCCTGGCCATGGCAGGGGGTTGGAACTAGATAATCTTTAAGGTCCCTTCCAACCCAAACCATTCTGTGCTCCCAGACAAACAATTGCTTACCGAAGGAAACCAAAGGCTTAATGTTGTATTTTGGAGAGGAAGGAAGGGGGAGCCTAAAATCATACATGCTTTGCAGGTCTAGATTTGTCCGATCTGAACTTCCCCTGCATCCTAATGGTTGTCATCTCCCTGTGTATTTCTGAAGGCCCAAAGCTGTTCGGGAAGAAACCCTCTGTGTGAGGATTTTGCGAGATGAAAGGTGGTATAGCTCAGGCTTGAGTGCCAATAAGTCATTCATGACAATGTAATGCCAAACTCCAAATGTTACTTTGTGCAAGGCTTCCCATCCTGCAAGGAGCTCCCATGTGGTCCATCATGGGCCTATTCCATACACAGATCAGAGCCTGAAGGGAAGAATTATATATATCTTTATAATGAGCTCCTTGAATACCCTTCAGTGACAAACCACCTCTCTGATATGGTCTTCACAAAGAAGATTAAAAACCTTTCATTGCCTTTCGTAGTAGAGGACCAATTCTCTATTGTCTCTGGAGCACATCTGAGTGTTATTGAACTTGGTTTTGTTACAGAGCTAAAAACTGACTTGAAAGGATAGTCACCATGAGGAAAATGGAATAGCGATGCCAGATGTATTGACAAAAAGCCTCAACTTGGCTCACAGCACACGCTTTCCTAGGTTTGTTTCAGTGGCCTTATTCTCAGTGTAGGCTCCACAGCTCACTTTTTTCTCTCCCCTGGGTGCACCAGTGTTTGATTTGTCAAGAGGCACTTTGGGTTATAGCACAAGATATTGTAATGTCCTCCTCCTCTAAATGCCTTTTTATGCGAATCTATGAATGAGGTTTATTACTTTCTCACTGCCATTTATAATTGGGATTGCTGCTTCTTTTTCCTTGAAACATTTTTTTGGAGAGATTATTTAACTTTCACTCTCTAGTCCTTTCTATTTGGATCACTTTTCCATCTCTTTGCTGAAATTTCTCTTCACCTTTTCTTATCATTAGGTATTCCATTCTCTGGACGACTTTCTCATTTGTAGCCTATCACTTCATTTTATTATTTCAGCCTCCTCTTCATGTTGAGTGATGTGGGGTTTTTTTTTTGTTATGTGGGATTTTTTTTTTTCTCTCCTTTATCTCTTTACAAAACAGAGAAATGTAAGAACAGGGTGCATGGGACTTTTTTTTTTTTTTTTTTTTTTTTTAATGTGAAAATTAAATCTTCAGCTCAAGTGGCTCCATCTATCTCTGATTTTTTTTCTTCATTATCAAAGTGCAGTGGCAAGTAATACCTCAAATATGATAGTCAGCCTCTGGACACCAAGAGCATGGTACAAGCCATGTTTCTTATATTAGCACCAGTCCCCTTAATCCCTTGCTTATATCAACCTTTTAAAGAAAATGAATTTCACATGATTATGCTAATATTTTCTTAATGAATTAGAAAAGAAACTGTGCAGAACATTAATGAATCATTTTAACCATCCCTGCTGTAAGATTTCAAGATCATTCTTTCTGTAGAACTATATGAATATTAATATGCACCCTGGTAATTGGTGCAGAGTTAATTACAGTAATTTTGCTATAGTAAAAAAAATTATGTAATAAGCAGTAATTGCTAGTTACTAAGATGGAAATCTTGAAGTCAAAATATTGACCCATACATATGAAGTGAGATAAGAAATAATTTTGATGTAATAACCAGATATTTTAAAGAAATATATTTTGGCTATCAATTTCATTCAGTTCATGTAAATAAATACATAATTTAGTCATCATCTTTACTTCAGTGGGTTTTGCCTCCAATTCGAAATCAGTAGGAGTAAGATCTATCTTTTCTAATATCTAAAGGAATAATATGTGTACATGTGACAGAACATGACTGGAAATTAAAACTAGCAAATTAATACTACAAAATTTTAATGTAAGCTTCTGCGTTATTGTTTGGACAACTTGCCTGTTTCTCTGAAACAATGTGTAGTCGAAACATTCTAAGGACACTAAAGTAGTTGCTGTTTGAGCACTCAAACGTGTTTTAACTGATAGTTACTTTTTTTTGTGCTTCCTAGAAAAACAGTGACTTTTCCTTTCGGTGGAGTAATAGTGCAGGTAGTCATTTCTGTCTGCTGTGCCGCAGATATTCACTCTCCTTTACCAGCATGGGAAGGGGAGGAACTGTTAGCCTGGCTGAACCATGATGCCCAAACTCTTGTCAGAAGCTCCAGGGCAGAGCTATGAAACCCCACACTCATGGCTGGGTACCATACCTGATTTTCAGTCCCATGTGTTTCAGATGTGTCTTCATTGTTCATGTCCTTTTTTTTTTACCTTTTTCTTTTTTTTCTTTTTTTACCCCATGCCATTTACCACATATGAAAAATGGTATTTTTAAGGAATGTTTTTATCCAAGATTGAAAGAAATGTGAAATGTCTCTATAACTGATGTAAGAAACCTTGGCAGTTGTTCAGATGGTTGTTCTTAAGCATATTATTTCTTGACATAAACTTTCTGCACATCTCACAAAAAACCTTGATACTTACAATGATATAACTATACAATCATTTCATTTTGCATACAGATAAGAGTAAAATGCTTCTGGTAAAACAGGAATAATGTGCAGCCATACACACATACAGACATTTTTATCTACAAAATTGTTATCTAGGCTTGTAAACTGTTTATTTCTAGCGTTTAATATGTTGCTGTCTAATCTAATACTGGTGCAGATCTTCACTGGGAATTTGTCTTGAGAATGCATTAAGACATCTAATTACTAACTAGTCCAAATTCAGATACTTCCTGTTCATCTAAAGACTGTATGATCTACTCCCACTGTTGCAGCACTTAGCTTTCTTTAACTGTAAGCTTGTGTCCTGGGTTCAGCTATAGCAGTCATTTTTCTCCTGCTTAGTAGCTGGTGCAGTGCTGTGTTTTTTAACTTTCAGCCTGGGAACAACGCTGATAACACCAATGTTTTTAGTTGTTGCTAAGTAATGTTTATTCCAACCAAGGACTTTCTCAGTCTCATGCTTTGCCAGGGAGGAGGGGAAGCCGGGAGGAAGCAGAGACAGGACACCTGACCCAAACTAGCCAAAGGGGTATTCCATACCACAGCACGTCATGCCCAGTATATAAACCGGGGGGAGTTACCCGGAAGGCCCAGATCACTGCTCGGGTCGGGCTGGGTATCGGTCGGCAGGTGGTGAGCAATTGTATCCTCTCCCCTTGTTATTTCACTAATCGTTATTATCATTGGTGGTAGCAGTAGTGGTTTTGTGTTATACCTTAGTTGCGGGACTGCTCTTATCTCAACCCGTGGGAGTTACATTCTTCCCATTCTCCTCCCCATCCCTCCGGGAGCGGGGGGAGGAAGAAGGTGGGGGGGGGGGGGTGAGCGAGCGGCTGTGTGGTTCTGAGTTACCGGCTGGGCTCAAACCACGACAGTTCTTTTTGGCACCCAACATGGGGCACGAAAGGTTGAGATAACGACAGATCTGACTAGAGTGTGTTTAATCATATTTGTGATAAGCATTCATTGTTACTACTCGTCACAATGGTGATTATTTGGCTCTCAGACGTGTTGCGCTTGATCTCAGAGTTTCAGCATGTTGTACCTTACTTACAGCCACTATTTGCTGTTTTAGCGTTTATCGGCTGGGGGGCCTGGGCTAAGGTTCTTGTTTCACTGTACTTCATGGTAATGACTTGTAATACAATAGACTCATTGATCATGAAACTGGTCTGGTTTGTGCTTCCAGTGTGGCCATCACCACGATACATTGGGAGGTATATAATGAAATATTTTAGCGATTGCATATCTTTTTTTTTCTCCTCGGGGGGTAAACTTACGAAGGAAGCATTCTCTTTCACCCCCCGTTCCCCCACCAGCCTATTTGCAACAGCAATTGAGAGTTCTGAAGGTTTTAGATGGCCTTTGAGTACCCTTGAAACCTGCCTGCTGATTGTGCTGGGGATCAGCATGTTGGCAAACATACGGAGTGTGTTTTACCCACGGCCATCCCGTCCTAGGAACATCCTATTTCGTTTAATGTCAAAAATTCAGCAGTATCAGGTTCGAATCTGGTCTAGGGTTAGACGACGATATAGGAGGACCACCAGGAGATTTTCCCTGAGGCTGGACAGTTATGAGTGGCAGGGTGTGTGGGATAGTATGGGCAAGTACCTAGGCCAGTGGGCCCCTCCAGTGCTTTGGAACTTCACCACTGAACAAGTGCAACATCCGGAAAAACTAGTAAAACACTTAAACGAGGTGTGCTGTCGTCCTGGTTATACCAGAGAGGGACAAATTTTGGCAACGTGCTGGGGCTTGGCCTATGCCTACAGAGCCCTGCTCAACACTATCCAGCACTTTCAAAGGGAAAAAAATGTCTCTGGATCTGATGGCAAAGCAACAGACAACGCAGCTATGCCAACTACAAGCACAGCAGCTACTCAGACCCTGACCACAACAGTCAACACAGCTACTCCAAGTACAGCAGCTACATCAACCCCAGTGACAAGCACAACAGCTACTCAAACCCTGACCACAACAGACAACGCAACTACTCCAACTTCAAATACAGCAGTTACACCAACCCCAGTGACAAGCACAACAGCTACTCAAACCCCGACAGCAACAGACAATGTGGCTACTCCAAGCACCGCAGCCACACCAACCCCAGTGACAAGCACAGTAGCTACTCAAACCCCGACAGCAACAGACAATATAGCTACTCCAAGCACCACAGCTACACCAACCCCAGTGACATGCACAGTAGCTATTCAAACCCCGACAGCAACAGACAATATGGCTACTCCAAGCACTGCAGCTACACCAACCCCAGTGACAAGCACAGTAGCTACTCAAACCCCAACAGCAACAGATAATGCAGCTGTTGGTGTTACTCAACTCCCAAGCACAACAGCTGCACCAACCCCAGCAATAGACATTGCAACCACTCCAATCCTAGTGGCAGACACTGCAGCCACTCCAACCACAGTGACAAACACTGCAGCTAAACCAAATGTCCAGTTTGTGACAATGTCTGTTGCCCCTGTAAGCAAAAGCAGACGAAAGGCACAAAGAGCAACCCGCGAAGCGAAGAAAGATGAAGACCCAGTGCCATTACTATATGCAACAGCATCTGAACAAGAGTTACTACTACGTGGGTCAGAGGAAGAGGAAGAAGAAGAAGAGGTCACTTCTCGACCCCGGACCTCAACCGAACTACGGAATATGCGAAAAGATTTCACCCGTCTTCCAGGGGAGCACATTGTCACCTGGTTGCTCCGGTGCTGGGACAATGGGGCCGACGGTCAAGAACTAGAAGGTAGGGAAGCCAAGCAGCTGGGATCACTTGCTAAGGAAGGAGGAATTGACAAAGCGATTGCAAGAGAGAAGCGAGCCCTCAGCCTTTGGAGGCGGCTCCTGGCAGCTGTGAAGGAAAGGTTTCCCTACAAAGACGATATTACGAATCGCCCAGCCAACTGGACCACGGTAGAGAAAGGCATCCAGTCCCTGAGGGAATCAGCCATTATAGAGATGATCTATCGTAGGCCGGATGCCAGGAACACATCCGTAGACCCAGATGAAGTCGAATGTACACGACCCATGTGGCGGAAACTTACACGGAGTGCGCCATCATCATATGCCCACACATTGGCATCAATGACCTGGAATGACGGACTATCACCAACAGTGGATTTCCTGATTCGTCAACTCCGAGAGTTCAAAGACAATCTCACCCCTTCCATCATTTCAGCTGTGGAAAAACTGTCCCAGGAGTTCAAACAATTGAGAGACGATTTATCCGATCTATCCAGCTCCCCACGCGTACCAACCCATGTCTCAGCTATTAACAGAAGGCGCCCTACTGCTCGAGAAAGAAAATATAGGAGGTACACGCCACGGGCCACCCTATGGTTTTACCTGCGGGATCATGGAGAAGACATGAGAAAGTGGGATGGAAAACCTACTTCAGCTCTGGAGCAACGGGTGCGTGAGCTGAAGAGGAGAACAATGGTCAAGGATGATCCTCCCAGGAAAGCTGCTGCTCCAGTCTCTGGCGAGCAGTTTCCCAGATGGAGTGAAAGAGCTGATTTTACTCCAGCTCCTGTGATAAGGAATACTAATCCCTTTCTACAAGACAGAAGTGGAGAATTTTGTGATCACTATTAGAGGGGCCCTGCCTCCAGCCAGGTGGAGGAGAGGGATAATCGGGTTTACTGGACTGTGTGGATCAGATGGCCTGGCACATCAGTCCCACAGAAGTATAAGGCTCTAGTAGATACCGGTGCACAGTGTACTCTGATGCCATCAAGGTATCAAGGGGTGAAACCCATTTCTATTTCTGGAGTGACAGGAGGATCCCAAGCGTTAACTATGCTGGAAGCTGAAATCAGCCTGACTGGGAGGAAGTGGCAAAAGCACCCCATTGTAACTGGTCCAGGGGCTCCATGCATCCTTGGCATAGACTATCTCAGGAGAGGGTATTTCAAAGACCCAAAAGGGTATAGATGGGCTTTTGGTATCGCTGCCTTGGAGACAGAGGAAATTAAGCAGCTGTCCACTTTACCCAGTCTCTCAGAGGATCCTTCTGTTGTGGGGTTGCTGAAGGTCGAAGAACAACAAGTGCCAATTGCGACCACAACAGTGCACCGGCGGCAATATCGCACCAACCGAGACTCCTTGATTCCCATCCATAAGCTGATCCGCAGACTGGAGAGCCAAGGAGTGATCAGCAGGACCCGCTCACCCTTTAATAGCCCCATATGGCCAGTGCAAAAGTCTAATGGAGAGTGGAGATTAACAGTAGACTATCGTGGCCTGAATGAAGTCACACCACCATTGAGTGCTGCCGTACCGGACATGTTAGAACTTCAATATGAACTGGAGTCAAAGGCAGCCAAGTGGTATGCCACAATTGACATTGCCAATGCATTTTTCTCAATCCCTTTGGCAGCAGAATGCAGGCCACAGTTTGCTTTCACTTGGAGGGGCGTCCAGTACACTTGGAACCGACTGCCCCAGGGGTGGAAACACAGCCCTACCATCTGCCATGGATTGATCCAGACTGCACTGGAACAGGGGCAAGCTCCAGAACACCTGCAATACATTGATGACATCATCGTGTGGGGTGATACAGCGGAAGAAGTTTTTGAGAAACGGAGGAATATAATCCAAATCCTGCTGAAGGCCGGTTTTGCCATAAAACGGAATAAGGTCAAGGGACCTGCACAGGAGATTCAATTTTTGGGAATAAAATGGCAAGATGGACGCCGCCAGATCCCCACAGATGTGATCAACAAGATAACAGCAATGTCTCCACCAACTAACAAGAAAGAAACACAAGCTTTCTTAGGTGTTGTGGGGTTCTGGAGAATGCACATCCCAAATTAGAGTCTGATTGTAAGCCCTCTCTACCACGTGACCTGGAAGAAGAATGATTTCAAATGGGGTCCTGAGCAACAACAAGCCTTTGAA
Source organism: Strigops habroptila (assembly GCF_004027225.2). Taxonomy (NCBI): domain Eukaryota; kingdom Metazoa; phylum Chordata; class Aves; order Psittaciformes; family Psittacidae; genus Strigops; species Strigops habroptila. Next base: position 51,439,725 of record NC_044281.2, on the reverse strand, counting down.
CAAATTAAACGAGAAATAGTTCATGCAGTAGCCCTTGGACCAGTCCGGGCCGGGCCAGATGTGAAAAATGTGCTCTATACCGCAGCTGGGGAGAATGGTCCTACCTGGAGCCTCTGGCAGAAAGCTCCAGGGGAGACTCGAGGTCGACCCCTTGGCTTTTGGAGTCGGGGATATAAAGGATCCGAGGCCAGCTACACTCCCACTGAAAAAGAGATACTGGCAGCCTATGAAGGGGTTCGAGCTGCCTCAGAAGTGATTGGAACTGAAGCGCAGCTCCTCCTGGCACCCCGGTTTCCTGTGCTGGGCTGGATGTTCAAAGGCAGGGTCTCCTCTACACATCATGCAACTGATGCTACATGGAGTAAGTGGGCCGCACTAATTACACAACGAGCTCGAATAGGAAATCCCAGTCGTCCAGGAATTCTAGAAGTCATCATGGACTGGCCAGAGGGCAAAGATTTTGGGATGTCACCAGAAGAGGAGGTGACGCGTGCTGAAGAGGCCCCACCATACAATGAACTGTCAGAGAGTGAAAAGCAATATGCCTTGTTTACTGATGGGTCCTGCCGTATTGTGGGAAAGCATCGGAGATGGAAGGCAGCTGTGTGGAGTCCCCTGCCACAAGTTGCAGAAACTGAGGGAGAGGGTGAATCGAGTCAGTTTGCAAAGGTGAAAGCCATCCAGCTGGCCTTGGACATTGCTGAATGAGAAAAATGGCCAGTGCTTTATCTCTACACTGACTCATGGATGGTGGCAAACGCCCTGTGGGGGTGGTTGCAGCAATGGAAGCAGAGCAACTGGCAACGCAGAAGTAAACCCATCTGGGCTGCTGCATTGTGGCAAGATATCGCTGCTCGGGTGCAGAACCTGGTGGTGAAGGTACGCCACGTAGATGCTCATGTACCCAAGAGTCGGGCCACTGAGGAACACCAGAATAACCAGCAAGTGGATAAAGCTGCTAAGATTAAAGTGGCTCAGATGGACTTGGATTGGCAACATAAGGGTGAATTATTTTTAGCCCGGTGGGCCCATGACACCTCAGGCCATCAAGGCAGAGATGCAACATATAGATGGGCTCGTGATCGAGGGGTGGACTTAACGATGGACACTATTGCCCAGGTTATTCACAAATGTGAAACATGTGCTGCAATTAAGCAAGCCAAGCGGTTAAAGCCTCTCTGGTATGGAGGACGATGGCTGAAGTACAAGTATGGGGAGGCCTGGCAGATTGACTATATCACACTCCCACCAACCCGCCAGGGCAAGCGCTATGTGCTTACCATGGTGGAAGCAACCACCGGCTGGCTGGAAACATACGCTGTGTCCCATGCCACTGCCCGGAACACTACCCTGGGCCTTGAGAAACAAGTCTTGTGGCGACACGGCACCCCAGAGAGAATTGAGTCAGACAATGGGACTCATTTCCGGAACAACCTCATAGACACTTGGGCCAAAGAGCATGGCATTGAGTGGGTATACCACATCCCCTACCATGCACCAGCCTCTGGGAAAATCGAACGGTACAATGGGCTGTTAAAAACTACACTGAGAGCAATGGGTGGTGGGACTTTCAAACACTGGGATACACATTTACCAAAAGCCACCTGGTTGGTCAACAGTAGGGGATCTGCCAAGAGGGCTGGCCAAGCCCAATCAGAACTTTTACGTACTGTAGAGGGGGATAAAGTTCCTGTGGTGCACATAAAGAATTTGTTGGGGAAGACAGTCTGGGTTATTCCTGCTTCAGGTAAAGGCAAACCCACTCGTGGGGTTGCTTTTGCTCAGGGACCTGGATATACTTGGTGGGTAATGCGGGAAGATGGGGAAGTCCGATGTGTACCTCAAGGGGATTTGATTTTGGGGGAAAACAGCCAATGAACTCAATTGTACGCTGTTGCCTGCTCTATAACACTTTTATAGCCCACCAGCTAGATATCTTCAGGTCAGCAGCCATTGACCCTGACTTCCCTCCGATCATCACCTCAACAAAGAATGAATTTTGAGGAAACCAGACGAGCTCAGCAGTGACCAGACGAGTTTGGCGGTATCATCAGCAGGCAACAACCCAACACTACGTACCGTCCCTCCTGCCCTGAAAGACTATTACAAGAGATGGAGCCTGACATCATGGACTGGATGAGTTCAGCAATTTTACAGGGATTGGTCCATGGACTAGGGAACGATATCTTTCTCTGTGTGTGGGTGTGGGTGTATATATGTGTATATATGGGACAGGGGTGATGGTGTGCTGAGAGATGTGGGATCTGAGCATGACATGAATGGTATGGAATAAGGGGTGGATACTGTCCTGGGTTCAGCTATAGCAGTCATTTTTCTCCTGCTTAGTAGCTGGTGCAGTGCTGTGTTTTTTAACTTTCAGCCTGGGAACAACGCTGATAACACCGATGTTTTTAGTTGTTGCTAAGTAATGTTTATTCCAACCAAGGACTTTCTCAGTCTCATGCTTTGCCAGGGAGGAGGGGAAGCCGGGAGGAAGCAGAGACAGGACACCTGACCCAAACTAGCCAAAGGGGTATTCCATACCACAGCACGTCATGCCCAGTATATAAACCGGGGGGAGTTACCCGGAAGGCCCAGATCACTGCTCGGGTCGGGCTGGGTATCGGTCGGCGGGTGGTGAGCAATTGTATCCTCTCCCCTTGTTATTTCACTAATCGTTATTATCATTGGTGGTAGCAGTAGTGGTTTTGTGTTATACCTTAGTTGCGGGACTGCTCTTATCTCAACCCGTGGGAGTTACATTCTTCCCATTCTCCTCCCCATCCCTCCGGGAGCGGGGGGAGGAAGAAGGGGTGTGGGGGGGGAGTGAGCGAGCGGCTGTGTGGTTCTGAGTTACCGGCTGGGCTCAAACCACGACAGCTTGTTAGTGATGGCAAGCCTACAATTTTCACGTTACCATATAGACTGTGATCAAAAAGGAATAATCCTTTATTAATTTTCTGTTAGAGAAAAATCAACACATAAGAAAATTAACAGACAAGAATATGAATACCAATAGGGTAATAAAAGCTTTTTCAAAACTGTATCCATCATACTGAGTATAAACTGGGATAATACTCCCTAAGCAATCTAATATTGGTGGCTTAAGAGAGTTTAAAAATGTCATCAAGTAAAGTTGGCTTTTCTTTTCTTTTTTTTTTTTTTTTTTTTCTTTACAGTTGCCACTAGTTAAGTGGACAAACAACACTAGCTGAGTGCTAGAAATCTTAATTCATGGAAATAACTTTTGTTTTCCTCATGCTTTTATGCCATCTTCTAACACTGCATTATTTCTAAGTAAGTGTGTACATTTTCTTTTTTATTATAATTTTATGTGAGGGTTTTAGATCCAATTAATGTGAAATCACAAGAAAATATGATGTATTTAGGAAAGAGAATTACCCTGGAAGTGATGGTCAAGTCAAAGGCCTGTCCTGTCTCATCAAGGTAACATCAACACCTCGTCATTCCCACAAAGGAGAATGTAACACCTTTAACATTTGATACTTGCTCGAATTGATTTCTCTGGGAAAAATGACACTCAAAACCTGAATTTTCCCCCTCACCATCCTGCATTTTGAATAACTTCAAGTAGCAGAAAGGAAAGGTAAATATGTGGACCACAACCTCAAAATAAAAGACAACAGAAATGCAATTTTTGGACTACTTCTGGTCAAATACTTCTGGTTTCAATTTAAGGGAGGAGGGGAATATAAAAAGCCATTTTTTCAAAAGCTTTAGTTGAAATTACTCTTCATTGGAGTTCCTGTTTTGGCTTTCCTGTTGTGTATATGCAGAAACTTCAAAGCTCCAGAATATTAATTCCCTTTGTGTGTTTTTTGGTGTGCCTCTGCTCATCTTGTTAGCAAACTCAGCCGTTTTCCAGGCAAGATGTGCACCTTTCTGCATTTCTTTTAGGGTAACTGTTCAAGTTTGTGTTTCCATGCCATCTTTGTTTTGCCTTATATAGGATTTCTGACTCTTCAAAACAAAATAAGCACATCTCATGACAGACATTGGTGCGTTGTGCTAGAAAGAGCAAAAAGTTTTTCATGTGTCTGTATCAAGACTTGTAGATGAATAAATTTCAAGTTCTGAAGGCCATGCTGTGATTCCACCCAGCTTCACGTAGCACCTAACGCCAAGCAATGAGTATTGTACCAGCTTACACGATCTTGCTCCCCGATAAGAAATTACCTGTCCGAAAATAGCTAAATAATTTGGAAGGTGGACAACCTACTATATCTCTTAGAAGTATTTTTCTACAACTGCTCTATCGGTTTAAAATCCATGCCTTATTTCCAGTCTGGATTCAAGCTTCTAATCATCTTATCTTGTTATGCTCTCTTCTAAGACAAGAAATATGCTGGAAATTTCTCTTTTTCTATCGACTTATGAGGTCTAACTTGTTCATTCTTTACATGTCCTCCTTGGTAAACTCTTCTCATGCTCCACTTCTGAGTAAAACACTAGATCGCTCTAGCCTACCTTCTTATGCACTGACACACATAAACTCACTCCTTCCTCATATATTTGTCCAATTCCACATCCTGATTAGCTGCTGGCTATGAAGCCGTTGGATAACTTCATCTGCAATATAGCTATTTTGAATTTGGTCAAGTCAAAGTGTTTTCTTCTTTTTTCTCCTGCAAAATTGTTGCCACTTCCCTGTTCTTCTGACATTTGAGCTAGTAAGCAATGCAATTAGAAATCTGGTACAATGAGCTGTAAAATCCAGGCATTTTTTATGCTATTAGCTAATTGTTTTTTTTTTTTAAGTAGTTTTCTTAAGAAAACAAGGCTTAGTTGATCACAAAATCTGCCCTTACTCCTGACTAACCAGTGAACAGTCATCCATTTTTGACACAGAGGCAAGTCTCAAAGACAGGTAAACTCACCCAAGTTGTGGCAATTTGGAGGCAGAGTTTGAAAGGACTGCTTTGCGTAGTGAGGCTGTGTCAGTCAATGCTCTTGCACAGCCCTGAGCCAGCTTTGCCCTTGCTCTCGTGACAAATGGGGTCTGTTGGTGAAATCGGAGGATGCTGCATAGATAGAAAGAGTGTTAAGGTGTGTATGGTGCTGGGGAGGGGAACACAGGGTACTGCTGCAGCAGGATGAAGAGTGTGGAGTCTGATGTTGTGGGGTTGTGTAACAATAAGGAATACAAACACACAAGAAACTGGATTTCATTAGTTCTGCTGGTATTAGATGTTTCCAGTCATAATGTAGAGCTATTGTTCTATAAAGGAACGTCATTGTATTGCTTAATAAATCTAATTCTCAATATTAATTGTCTTTGTACAATTTAGAAAATTGTTGATGACTAGCTTCCATTTTTATGGGCTCCCCAGATTGTCTACAATCATGTGCAAGAAATACTTCCAGACATTGGTGGACTTAAAAATGTTTCTGTGGAAGGAAAAATGATATTTCTTCTCTGTTATATCTCCTCTGAACTGCAGAAATTCAGTGGGACTAATTCTGAGTTAGGCCTAATTTTCTTTCCTCTTGCATTCCTGTTCTTGCTCTTTCAGATAAATTAAAGAAGTCTGGCACACATCTACTCTTAACCAGTCAGGATCCTGCTGGTTCAGACTGCCACCAGTACTGAAGTGCTGCAGGAGAAAGCTGTGTAGGGTCTTTTGAGGATTCATCTTCTATTCCCAAAACATGGGGTCTGTCAATGATGTTTGAAATTCAGAGAAGTTAACTGGAGGGATGTTGATAGTGGTATTTGTAATGCTGCAGATGCTGAGGTATAAGCTGGCCCCATAGGACAGATGAAGAAGGCTTTTGTAAAACAGATTGTGTGATTTTAATGGAGCTTAAAAGTATTTGGGAAGTGTATAAATGAATTAGTTCAGGAACTGTTTGTCTGATTAAAATATTAAATCTTCAAGTATAATGAGTTTACTTCTGCCTGAGACACCCTGCACTTGCATAAAACTTACTGGTGGTGACTTTATGGTAAATCTCTGTGTCTTTGAAGAAACCTAGATTAAATTAGATTAGAAGAGCACAAAGGCAACTTGAAACCACTGCACCTTGCAGTCACTTTTTGTGACTGAGTGGCTTGTTTCCTATTGGGGAAGGAAAAAGAATTTCACTTTTTGTCACAGGTTATAGAAGCTATATCTTATTTTCGGATGTGTGGTCTCTTCTTCATTTTGGCTGGAATAGCTGTTAGAGTTCTTAGTATTTTAGCTGTTAATTTTTCTTGAGTGTTATGAAGACGTTTTATGAAAAGCTTAGCTTTTATGAAGAGCAAGTGACTGAAAGCAACATAATTTTTACAATTTAATTATGAAAATCACTGATTTCAAGGAAGATGATGGAAATAAAATTTCCTGGTTTTAGCAAACAGCAATAAGATGTTAGTTGAGAACACACAAACTGACTGGCTATGGGAACTGAAATGTGGATTAAAATATTTCTAAAGATTCAAGAGAAAGAAAGAAAGTATCTTTTTAACATATTCATTAATCATCCAGGAGGAAGAAAAGCAGTTTAATGACATAAATTACCTACTAGTCACATACTTATTTAGGTATTGAGAACAAAGGTGAGAGGTAGCACAGGATACAAATGCCAAATATGCATTTGAACTTTAAGATGACTTTGTCTTGGCTACAGTCCTCTGATTCTGGGAGCCACTTTTTGTGTTAGGCAATGCAGAAACGTTGCAACATGATCAGCAGAAATACAGTATTCATCTCAGATATTGCAATATGCTCTGAAATGGAAAGAGAATTCCAGTTCTGAACTGTGGATTTTAATTTTGATGCTTAAGCACATAATTCAGACTTTTCTTTTTCTTGGCTAGATGTATAGTGTTTAAGTTAAGTGATGTTGAGTCTACCATATATAAGAGACCAAATAAAAGACTAGAAGTGGCATGATGTAACTTTAAAAACTAACCAAAAGAGCAGGGAATGTGCAACAACTTCAGTGGAATATTTGCGAGCACATTGCAAATCGGATTAATTATTCTTATGAAAAATTGTCAATATCTTTGAACAATAAATCTGTTGGAGGCTTCTGTAATTTGTTCGCAGGCAACTTGCAAACAGAAAAAGAGCTGAAATCCCATTGGTGCAGTTTTCATTACAAATGACCCATTCAATCTTGGTGTAGAAAGAAAAATAACACAGGATACACAAAAATGTTCTGAAATACATGCAAGAAGATTCAGTGGAGATAAACTTGTGCCAAGGTTCAGAATAGGGTGAACAGTACCTGGCATGAGGCCACACAGAACCCACAAACAATTTCCAGCCAACATCAGTTTCTCACCTGGGGCAAGTCCTCACTGACAGGACCAGACAGAAAATGCTTGGGATGGCTTTTAAACTGAGTATCGTTTCCCTCTGTTCTTGAAGATCAAGGCATGTACTAAATAAAACAGATGTTAGCAAAACAATTATCTCTGGCTATATCAAGCAGAGCACAAAACTATGTGAAATTTTTGTGTGTAAACCATGGTTCATCTTCTGAGTAGACAGGTGAGTTGTGGTTTTTATCAGAGTAATTCTCTTATTGATCTTGAACAGTTGGTTATGTCCAACATATCAAATCTGCACCTTGTTACTTCATCTGGTTTTGGACCACATAGTTGCTCTGAATTGTTGCTTTGCCTGGTTTAGACATGTCTGCTCTCAGGCTCTTTTTAAAAAAGAGCCTGCACTCAGACTTAAAAAAAACCAAGAAAAAATACTCCAAACAAATAAAAAACCCACAACACCAAAAAAACCCAACCAACCAAAAAAAAAAAAAAAGTGGAGGGGGGAGTGTGTGAGGTGAGGGGGTGGATAAAAATCTCAAACTCTCGAAAGGCAGGCAGGCAGACAGAGCCAGGAAAACTGGTAATAGGAACCATAGCAAAGATAAGTAATCAACTGAGGCAAATATTGTTGGAGTCTGTCAGCTCATACAGACATAGTTGTGTTTAGTGTTTTGTATACTTCTGAGCACAGAGAATAAAATCAGGCATAGGAATCTTTCCTGTCACAGAGATGCTTTTCTTATGCTGAATTGACACTTTGGTTGCATAAGCACAAAAATATCCCTATTTAATTTCTTCCAGACACAGAAGACTCTCAGGAATCCTGGTTTTGGTGGAACTAGATGTTTCTCAATAGAATTTACTCTGAAAGACAAATAACATCTTCAGCTTAGATCAAAAGATAGCAAATGTCTTCTACAGCTTGTGAAGTTCTATGGCTTGAAGCTAGATATCATTGTATATATCTGCTGGTGGCCAGGATAAAAAGCACCTCTCTATGCAAAACCAATTTTTAGGGGAGAGGTCTTTCTACCAGGATTCATTTGAAAAAAAAAAAAAAAAAAAAAATAAACAATGGCAGGGGTGGTGGTGGAGGAAGTGGGCAGGACAAAATGGGAAGGGACTTACATAGCTCATTTTGGGTATTTCAAGTTTTTAAAGCTAATCTATTTTAAAAGACGTGATCAAGAAAATCTCTTTCTTTTGCCTACCACAGTGGGCCATCCTATCCACAAAGGTAGGCTGAAGACAAAAGAAAAGAATGGAAAACTATTAGAAAGATTGAGGTCAGTCTGTCCCAGAGATACCCATCTACTATGGTTAGAAGTCAGTAAATTAAAGATTATAGTCTTCTCTAATTTACTAACCATTTGCATGGCCTTGGAATTCCCAATAACCATGGAGTGGTTTTCCCAATTTTTCACCAGCATGCTGTGATGGAGCTTTAGGATGCAATAAGCAATAAAGAGGAAATTAGAAAATATATATCATGCAGCATAAAGCTGAGAGTGAAGAAATACGTCTCAGTGTCTCTGACTTGTGCAAATAATTTCTGTGCTCTGTTGCTTAGTTTTTTTATATGTGAAATAGTGCTAATAGCACATGTCTTCCTTGCTGTCTTTTGTTACTGGTGGATGAAAGGTACGGTATAAGTAGAGGAGGTAGGAACTCAGCAATACTGGTTTTCCTGATCATATTCCATGCTCGCTTGCTTCATTTTTCTCTCGGGAAAAGGTTGAATTTCCTTTCAACAGCTTTGTACTGTGCTTTTTGGTGGGCCTTTAATAATAGCAAGGAAAATGTCTCTATTCCATGTGATCCCTTAGTATCAAATTATATTTTTATAAAGTCAAGAATAGTGTAAGAAAACGTAAGGACCATGAGGACATAGTTATTTCGTGGTATTCAATTGGAAATATAATATGAGCGAAATGATCACAGGAAGTTAGATTCAAATACACCTTACCAAGAGTATCAGTAAAAAGCACAGAGTATGTACTACTGTTATATATAATTCGGGAAACATTCTCTTTGATAGGCTGGCAACCAAAGAGTGTTATTCTTCCAAACCTGTTTTCTGGTTTTGGATTAACTCAGAAGAACCATGATACTGAATAAATACAGTCTGTTTGTGTTTGTAAATAAACATGATCTGGAAGATCTTGGCCTGCAGTAAGTATTTCACAGAATAAAGGAGACTAGACCCCCAAAAGGAGGATAACAAAGGCTAAACGAGGAATACCTTTAGGAAATGTTTTTTTTCTGCTGGGGAATAGTTCAGATGTGTTCAGCATAAGCTCTTCCTACTAGAGTGCCTGGATTTTTTTACTACAAAATTCAGTAAAAGGAAGATAAAGCTGGTACTGTGGATTTTTGAAAATACCAGCAAATAGGCAGGCAGAAATCTGAGTCATGATGACTAAAATCTAAACATAAAATAATTTTAGTTTGCATTAGGTTTGAAACTATTTGTAGGCTTTTTGCATTATTATTGTAAATTTTCTTCATATCCTTATCTGTAATTTTTTCCTCTTTTCTCTCTCTTCTGTATTGCATGTTATCAAAGTGTAACTAACAGTATTTGTCAACAGTTAAACAGGTACATCTTGAATTTTTCTTGTTTCGCTTGTATTCCAAATTTGTTTTCTGTGTATGCAGAATAGTGATCAGTTCTAACAGGTTGCCCTTCCTTCTTTTTAAGAACTGTCAGTTCTTAATGGAGCATTTTAATGGCCAGAAAAATGTTCAATTAGCAAAAATTGATGCAGTTACTTTTAAAGTCAATGGAATTCTGCCAGTTGACACCATCTGATGATCTGGCATTTTTTATTTTAATCTTTGTTGTTGTTGTTATTTACTGTTTAAATAAATCTTTCATGTTAGGCCAGCTCACCATTTTTATTTTCTCCCAATAAGAAAACATCTAGCTCCTTGAAATAGCTTTCACGGTTCATGCTTTTCAGACGCTGCAAAGTTTTGATGTCATATGGTGCTGAGCTAGTATCGGTAGTGTGTCCAGTATGCCGTGGATCTGACAGTTGTGCTACTCTTCCACTATTGTAAACACAGTAACATTAACAAAACTGCAGCAGGGTGTTTGACTGCTAGTTGTTACTATTTTCTCACAAGACCTTTCAAACTCTTTTTGATTAGCATATAGGGCAACTGGTTGTTTGCGTATAAATTAATTTGCGCTGAACTGCATTCTCCTTCTGTCGAACCTTTTGCTGAGATACTTACAATCTGTTTGAGTTTTAGTCTTTTGTTTATAGTGTTCAGTAGTACGTGCAGGTTTGGGACGAGATCTCCAGCAGTGGGGCTTATGCTTTATCTCTGTGGTGTTTTGGGTTTTTTTGGTTTTGTTTGTTTGTTTTGGTTTTTTTTTTTTTTTTGGGTTTTTTTGGTTTGGTTTTTTTTTTTGTGTGAGTTTTTTTTGTTGTTGTTGTTTTTTTGTTAACGCTTTCATCTTTCCCTGTTAATGTCAGTCAGATTTAGAGTTTAGAAGTATGTTAAAGGAGTCATGGAGGTGACTAACTACAACATAGCTAGTAGTTAGCTAACTACTGGGCAACAAACACAAACCCTTTTGATCCAGGTAGAGCCATAATGCAGTATTCACACTGCTTAAATTAAAGCGTTTCCTAAACATCCAAAATCGGACAATTCATCTCCCTAGCCTTTTTATAGTCAAAAGGGAGGCAGAGTCTTTTTGAAAGGTGCTTCAGAGTAAAAGCCTAAAAGGGCTCTAAGCCATCACCTGTAGAAGCCTGTTTTTCTGCCCTGGCCATATGTGAGAGCAAGCTTGAGAGGGTTGGGTGAGCCACTCTGACTGAATCAGAGAAAATGAGGTTGGAAGGAAGATCTTTCCTGTAACTTATTTTTCCTCTTAATTCTTGGATGATGAATTGGACATTCCTAAGAAATGTCCGAGTATCACGTTCTTAAGTTTCCACTGATGACAAGCCTGTATCTCAGACTGTTAATTCTTGTGTCTCAATTACACAGTCCATTTTCTTGTTAGCCACCCTAGATATTTCCTTTCTGTGGCTCAAGCCTGCTGCTTCCATGTAATCTGTAATGAAGACGGAGAGAATCCTCCTATGATGCTGCTTTTAAATTATGGCATAGTATTAGTGACTTATACTCACCTGTCATCCATAATTAGTCCTTTTCCAAAACACTGTGACCAAACAGATCTTCCCCATCAGCTTCATGACCATGGTGAAAGTATGAGTCTAGGAAAACCATACTTGCTTTCTGTGGGGACTTACCTGGAAAAGTACCATGTCCTCTTTACTCATTGTATCTGTTATCACAGAATACCAGACTGGAAGGGACCTCAAGGATCATCAGGTCCAACCTTTTTAGGCAAAACATGTCCCAGCACCCTGTACAGCCAAATCTTAAAAGTGCCCAATACTGGGGAGACCACCACTTCCCTGGAAAGATTATTCCAATGCCTGACTGTTCTCATTGTGGAAAAATTTTTCGTTAACGTCCAACCGGAATCTCCCCAGCACTAACTTGTAGCCATTATGCCTCATCTTTTCCATGTGACACCCTGTAAAAAGGGAGTCTCCATCTTCTTTGTAGTCACCCTTTAAATACTGGAACACAGTTATGGGGGACTTGTATTCGATGGCTGTTTTATATAACTCTCTGAAATTGGTCATTTTCTGTAGATGTAAGCCAAGGTCAGACAGGAAGAACAGTGGCCTCATCCATTCCATCTTGCTCCAAGTCCAGGACTTTAGACAGGGCATGCGTTGTAGGAGTCCACTAGTTTTCTAAATGATTCCCATCTTGAAAGAACAGTGCGGAGAAACAAAGAATCCATCAGTTTTCATGCCGGAAGTCCTGTCTTTCCTTATTACTTTGGCTGAACTAATTCATGAAATCTTAGACTTCTCTGTATTTCATTTGTTTCCTTTATCAGCTTGACTTTATATTGTATAAAATCTACCTTGTTGCGCCAGTTAGTCCACAGCAGAGGTTAACCCCTTTTCTGGTTGATAAAAGCCTCTCATGCCTTTTCTTCACCTGAAAAATAGACCGATATTCCATAGCCAAAACTTCCAGCTTTTAGTCTCAGAAATTCCATGAAGTTTCATACGAAGGTAGCAGTCAATCCTCCAGTATTTGTTTTGCTCAGAAAAATCTTTAGGAGAATAATTTCAAAATTTTTGTGCTGCTAGTTCTTCTGCTAGCCGAAGACCACTGAAGTTGTCTGCAACCTTCCTGGATGGTATACTGGAGGTGTTCCCTTGTGCATGACTGCTGGTGAAGATATGAAAAATGGTTCAACATTTCTACAACACTACCTCTACACATTGTATGGAGGAAACATAGTGATTTGCTGCACTGTGTGTCCTGTTCTTACAGCTCTACTAATAGTGGTTTTAAGAAGTCTCTGGGTAGTTTTGTGCTCCTTCTTAAGTATGTTGTTGAGTTTGTCCCCAGAAGCTTTGTGTTGGGTTCCTCCAGTAAGAAGTGTTGCAGCATCTGGCTACTGATTCAGTAATTCTGCTCTGAATGCCAGTCAGTTCCTTTTCCCTCTCAGTCCCAAATCATGTGATTTTCCTTTGTTATTTTGGTTTGGTGCATCTAGCAGCTGGCACTCCATGGATGCCTAAATCAATTCTCCTCTTTGGTAGACAGGAGACAAAAAAGTAATTCTGTTTTTCAAATGTCCAGTGCGGACCTAGGTGTACACCTCACACAGTATTACACGTCCTCTGGCAATGGTAGCCCAATTGTTTCATGTTAGAGGCTAATATGAACTGCCCGTAAGTACTGCTGAAGTTCATTTAAACAAATATTCAAGGCTGTGTAAAAGATATTAGTCTGTGTTGTATACACACATAACTTAAAATTAGTATGTATTTTCCCTATGACTCTGTCACAGGTCAGCAAGTCTGATTTCTATAGTTGTAATTTTTAGCTGTTGACTCTTATTAAAGATAAACTGAATTCTTGTGGCATAACTTCTTTTCATAAATAAGCAATAATGGAGAGGGCATCAGAAATACAAGGTGAAGAATAGCACCTTTAAAGCAGTGTAAGTTATGGGCAACAGTAAATAAATGTCCTGACATTAAAAATGTTGAATTTAGTTAGAATATAAATATTATACTCTGCAGACTTCAGTCTTAATCCTACCGAATTTAGTTGGAATGGTACAGGAATATTTCAGAGGCAGGGTTGGAACTTCTGGAAGGATTCTGGAAAAGTTATGGTGAACAATTTATGGATTGTGGCTGCATATAGGTTTTGCGTGACTTGATTAAAGAGAAGATGTATATTCCAGTGCAAATGGAAAATGTACTTCATGAGCCATGCCCTCAGATTTTATTTTATTTTTTTAAACATGGTTTGAGTCAGCTGTTCTCATGCAGAAGCAGTCTTGTTCAAATACCAGGTCAGACTTGACATCTTTGGCTGAACTTTGTAGCCACTGTTCACAACCACCACTCATGACTGTGCTGCATCTCTTTAATCATGTTGGGAGGATAGACGAGGGCTGAAATACCCAGCCATGCCCTGATAAATCTTAACTCACTCAAGGGTGATGTCTAGTCACTTCCAATGCAAGCTCAAGATTTCTTCTGCTGTATAATTAGCAGCTGGATTTTTCATCAGTTGCTAGATGCTTGCTGTACTGAAGTACATAGGCTAAAGTGGGGAGGGGGGAATGAGAGGGGAAAGTGTCTGTTGTGTTCCAGATCTTGGTTCTTTGCTGGATGTCAAGACAAAAGGAAATTGGGACTTAAGCTTGTCTTAAATAGTTAAAACACAGGGTTGGTCAGCTTTGTGGAAATCATGTATCTAATAAAAGATGTTAATAAACTGAACTTTTATTGTGATTTAAACCCAGCTGGTAACTCAGTACCATGAAACCACTTGCTCACCTCCCATCCCCTGCCTTTCCTCTTTCCTGGATGGGATGGAGAGGAGAACTGAAAAAATGTAAAACCCACAGGTTGAGATAAGCAGTTTAATAACTAAAATACAATACAATACTACTACTGCTACTAGTAATAAGGGAAATAGCAAGGAGAGAGAATATAAAATTAAAAGGGTAAAGGGGGAAAAAAACGCTATAAACCCAAGTGATGCACAATATAATTGCTCATCACTTGTTGACTATACCCAGCCTGACTTAAGCAGTGATCTGAGCCTTCTGGGTAACTCCCCCTAGTTTATATGCTAGGCATGATGTGCTGTGGTATGGAATACCCCTTTAGCTAGTTTGGGTCAGGTGTCCTGTCTCTGCTTCATCCTGGCTTCTCTTGCCCCTCCTCACTGGCAGAGCATGAGACTGAAAAGTTCTTGATCAGGGCAAGCGCTACTGAGCAACAACTGAAACATCAGTGTGTTATCAGCATTGTTCTCAGACTAAAGCCAAAACACAGCACTGCACCAGCTACTAGGAAGAAAATTAACTCTATCCCAGCTGAAACCAGGATAAATTTTAACACCAAATCTTTTAGTAATGAGAAATGATATGAAAAGTATTATAAAAATGAAGTATTAATATTTTGATATTTCAGAATTCTTCCCACCCTCAAAGTAATATTTGTTTTAGTTTATTATGAAATAGGATATTGTTTTATAACACAAACACAATGAAATATTTTTTTTTTTTTCTCTTGGAAAGTCTGTTTCAAACAGATCTGTCCATACTGATTTACTGAAAATAGGCAAAGCTAAAGAAATAGGGGGGGGCGAGAAAAAAATTATTTTGGGTGGAGATACCCTCTCTCAAAACCACCAATTTAAAGTTACAAATGATGCAAAAGAACCCCCAAAGGTTAAATACTAAAGAGAGAAATTTTCTAGTATATCGAAGAGGAATTTTGCTCACATGACCTGTCTCATTAAAGCTATTGAAGTGAAACTTCTCCTAAGAGGAAGGCTACTCAAGTGTGTAATTGTTTTCAGGGCAAGCTCATAGTCTATAGCACATAGTGGATTTTGTTAGCGTACTGTAAAAATGCAGAGTGATATTAGCATGCAATAATTCTGTAATTAGAATTACATCGGGCATAATGTTTTTTCATTAGAAAGAACATTGACTGGTTGAAATAATGATTTCAAAGTGTGTATTTCTGTGTTCTCTCAAGCTAGCTAATGAATGTCTGCAAGCCTTGCACACAAAAGGAACCAAATCTTCAGCCCTATACATGACTTACAAAACTGCCTCTTCAATTTGTTACAGTAACTACCATTTAATATCATTCTCACCTCTGATCAGCCTGCTTCTCATTTAAATAAAAACTTGTCTAATTCCCATTTACCATCTGCTAATCTGTTTGCTGTTTCAATTCACCTTAAAAATTTAAGTGTCTGATAAATATTGGCTGTGAATCAGACTAGTAAATGAACTTTGTCAATTTATAGCTGTAAGCTTTATTCATTATCCAAAGAAAAAGTGTACATGTTCACAAGCAGTTGATAAAGTCATTAGGAAGATCCCTAATATGTTTTTAAAAGTAGAGAACATTATATTATGTGCATGTACTTGTATATACGTATTTCCTACATAGAATAAGGCGAGTACAACTCTAGAGCATGAGTATTGTGGCAGTCCAGTGAAGTTCCCACTGACTGGAAAAGGAGAAATATAACCTCCGTTTCTAAAAAGGGAAAAACAAAGACCCAGGGAACTACAGGCCAGTCAGTCTCACCTCTGTGCCTGGTTAGATCATGGAACAGATCCTTCTGGAAACTATACTAAGACACATGGAAATATGGAGGTGATTTGCAACAGCCAATCATGTCTTCACTAAAGGCAAATTGTGCCTGATAAATTTAGTGGTTGCCTTCAACAGACATTGGTGGTTAAGGGAAGAACAACTGATGTTGTCTACCTGGACTTGTGCAAGGCATTTGACACTGTCCCACACAACATCCTTGCCCCTAAACTAGCTGATCTTTAAGGACCCTTCCAAGCCAAACCATTCTGTAATAAATGAAGCAAGTTGAAGTCATCAGTATATTTGTGTCTTAGTCTTGATTAGGAAATTGATTCCTGTGTTAGAAAACTGACTTATTTCCCACCCCCAAACCAGGACAGCATGATTTTAGTCAGGGTCAGATTTGTTATTTTAGTGGTTAGTGTTACCCTTCACATCTATTTGTTTCAAATAACGCAGACAGCTATCTGGAAGTGACAAAGGGAAATATCTGTCTGTGCAAACATGAACAGAATTATTGCTTTAGACTTGGGATCAGAAAATTCACTAGTAAGATGGTTATAATAGGACAAGAAGTTGTTCACTTGACCATACTAATCTGTCCCTTTATTACCTTCCTACCAAAAGATTGCAGCACTGAATACCAATACTTACCATTGTGCATTGAATGCAGAATGCCCCAGTTTGCATTGTATTCCAGGAATAAAGTAATAGTTCCTGCTTCATTGAGTTTGTGAAATGCATACTATTAACATAATATTAATTATAGTAAATTGTGGTGTTCTGTGTCTTTTTTCCTTACCCTTGGTTGAGTGGCTATAATATTGTAATTGCTTGATGATGCCAGTAAAGATTGGGTGTCTCACAGGTAATGCCCAGGAAATCTTATTTTCTATTGTAGTCCATTAAGAAGATTCTAATATTAACCCAAGAGTCTGAGGTTAGTGTCAAGTCCATGAATTTGATTAAGCTTACTTGTATGTTGTACATGTAAATCCTTGGTTATAAAAGGCTTGGCTGTGTTTCCTCAGAGTGGCTCAACTTTTCCAAATCTTGAGTGTAAGAATATTTTGTGTAGGAAACAGCTAACATTATAATGTGTGCATTGCTTAAGAATTTTGGAAAAAAATTGTTCCCCTATTTATGATTCCTAACGTAAGCTAGGATGATGCAAAATGTAAATTCTGTTGAGAAATCAATAAAGCTCTCAATGTGTTTAATTATTGATCCTAGTACAAACCAGTCAGCTTTCCATTGATTGTATTGAAAATATAAGAATGGAAACTTAAATATTAGTGGCTTTACTGAGCTTGTCTTTTGTCTAGAGTTTCTGCAATTCGTTTTTGCAGCCAAACAGGAAAGAAAGTAGTTTTGTCACTTCTGCTGGAAGCAACACATGGATATTGTATAAACCACCTTCAGTTTCCCTATTCCCTCAGCGTCTTGAATAACAGCAATTAGAATTTCAAGGTGTTGGTTTGATCCCATGGCCTTCAGTTCAGTGTTTTTTGTCAAATCACACCTGCCAGAAACAGAATTGATTCACATACATAATGGTATTGGACCAAATTAACTCTTGCTGCAAATTAATTGATTGAAGAGTCCTAAAATAAACGACGAGTTTGGCTCACTGACTGCAGTGAATTTGCATGACTCATATTAAACTGTTTAGATTTGTTCATGAGGCTGCCTATTACTATATTTATATAAATATTTCCATTTATTTATGCTTTTTTGGGGGTGGTGAAATCAATGTGAGAAATTATAAACAAGTACATCACAGTGCTCTGGCTACTAGATGGCATCACCTGTTTCGCTATGTCAATAACAGAAAGGCCTTTGAAAGCAGTTTCTGACAGCTACTTGCTTCAAATGTTGCATTGCTGATTTATGTATTGCTGAAATTGTAGTTCCTATTTTCCTGGTAATGTTGCTACAACTGTTAATGGCATAGTGTGAGTTCACTGTGAATCCAACCTTGAACATGCTTTCATGCACAAATTCAATATAGAAGTCTTATAATGGTATTTTCTGTCCTCCTTTGTTCAGGTCACTTGACAGCACTTGATTTTGTGAGTCTGGCTCTTCAGAGCACTTTTGTGGTTTAGTTGAGTGGATTTACTTAGATTTGCAAGAGCTATCTCAGATTAAAAATTAGTAATGTTGTTTTTCTTTAATGACGGTTTAATTAGGAGTTGTATACCACCCTGTTGGAGCTGATTTTGCCCTTCTTTACGATTTCCAAACACTCACTGTAATGTACTTTGGTTGAGTTTTATACTTCATCTTTCATTGCTTTGTGCTTGCTTTGTATTTTATTTTTTAAACACTGACTGC